>NC_133957.1:3618983-3946308 GCF_031877795.1 Strix aluco | reverse complement strand
TGCGGTGGTTGTTGTTGTGGTGGTTGTTGCGCGGTGGTTGTTTTTGCGGTGGTTGTTGTTGAGGTGGTTGTTGTTGCGGTGGTTGTTTTGCGGTGGTTGTTGTTGCGGTGGTTGTTGTTGCGGTGGTTGTTGTTGCGGTGGTTGTTTTGCGGTGGTTGTTGTTGCGGTGGTTGTTGTTGCGGTGGTTGTTCCGATGGTTGTTGCAGTGGTTGTTGTGCAGTGGTTGTTGTTTCGGTGGTTGTTGTTGCGGTGGTTGTTTTTGCGGTGGTTGTTTTTGCGGTGGTTGTTCCGGTGGTTGTTCCGGTGGTTGTTCCTGTGGTGTTTGTTGTTGCGGTGGTTGTTCTGCGGTGGTTGTTGTTGCAGTGGTTGTTGTTGCGGTGGCTGTTGTTGCAGAGGTTGTTGTTGCGGTGGTTGTTGTTGCAGTGGTTGTTGTGCGGTGGTTGTTGTTGCGGTGGTTGTTGTTTCGGTGGTTGTTGTTGCGGTGGTTGTTGTTGCAGTGGTTGTTTTGCGGTGGTTGTTGTTGCAGTGGTTGTTTTGCGGTGGTTGTGTGGTGGTTGTTGTGTGGTAGTTGTTGTTCCGGTGGTTGTTGTGCGGTGGTAGTTGTTGCAGTGGTTGTTGTTGCGGTACTTGTTGTGCGGTGGTTGTTGCGCGATGGTTGTTATTGCGGTGGTTGTTGCGGTGGTTGTTGTTGCGGTGGTTGTTGTTGCGGTGGTTGTTGTTGCGGTGGTTGTTGTTGCAGTGGTTGTTGTGCGGTGGTTGTTGTTGCAGTGGTTGTTGTTGCAATAGTTGTGCGGTAGTTGTTCTGCGGTGGTTGTTGTTGCGGTGACTGTTGTTGTGGTGGTGGTTGTTGCAGTGGGTGTTTTGCGGCGGTTGTGCGGTGGTTGTTGTGTGGTAGTTGTTGCGGTGGTTGTTGTGCGGTGGTTGTTGTTGCGGTGACTGTTGTTGCGGTGGTTGTTGCAGTGGGTATTGTGCGGTGGTTGTTGCGCGATGGTTGTTGTGCGGTGGTTGTTGCGGTGGTTGTTGTTGCGGTGGTTGTTGTTGCGGTGGTTGTTGTTGCAATGGTTGTTGTTGCGGTGGTTGTTTTGCGGTGGTTGTTGTTGCACTGGTTGTTTTGCGGTGGTTGTGTGGTGGTTGTTGTGTGGTAGTTGTTGTTCCGGTGGTTGTTGTGCGGTGGTAGTTTTTGCAGTGGTTGTTGTTGCGGTGGTTGTTGTGCGGTGGTTGTTGCACGATGGTTGTTGTTGCGGTGGTTGTTGCGGTGGTTGTTGTTGCGGTGGTTGTTGTACGGTGGTTGTTGTTGCGGTGGTTGTTGTTGCGGTGACTGTTGTTGCGGTGGTTGTTGTTGCAGTGGGTGTTGTGCGGTGGTTGTTGCGCGATGGTTATTGTTGCGGTGGTTGTTTCGGTGGTTGTTGTGTGGTGGTTGTTGTTGCAGTAGTTGTGCGGTGGTTTTCTTGCAGTGGTTGTTGTTGCGGTGGTTGTTGCGGTGGTTGTTGTGCGGTGGTTGTTTTTCCGGTGGTTGTTGTGCGGTGGTAGTTGTTGCAGTGGTCGTTGTTGCGGTGGTTGTTGTTGCGGCAGTTGTTGTGCGGTGGTTGTTGTTGTGGTGGTTGTTTTGCGGTGGTTGTTGTTGCCGTGGTTGTTGTTGCGGTGGTTGTTCCGGTGGTTGTTGCAGTGGTTGTTGTGCAGTGGTTGTTGTTGCGGTGGTTGTTGTGCGGTGGTTGTTGTTGCGGTGGTTGTTGTTGCGGTGGTTGTCCCGGTGGTTGTTCCTGTGGTGTTTGTTGTTGCGCGGTGGTAGTTGTTGCAGTGGTTGTTGTTGCAGTGGTTTTTTTGCGGTGGTTGTGCGGTGGTTGTTGTTGCAGTGGGTGTTGTGCGGTGGTTGTTGCGGTGGTGGTTGTTGCGGTGGTTGTTGTGCGGTGGTTGTTGTTGCGGTAGTTGTGCGGTGGTTGTTCTTGCGGTGGTTGTTGTTGCGGTAGTTGTGCGGTGGTTGTTGTGCGGTGGTTGTTGTTGCGGTGGCTGTTGTGCGGTGGTTGTTGTTGCGGTGGTTGTTGTTGTGGTGGTTGTTGTTGCGGTGGTTGTGGTGGTTGTTGTTGCGGTGGTTGTTGTTGCGGTGGTTGTTGTGCGGTGGTTGTTGGTGCGGTGGTTGTTGTGCGGTGGTTGTTCTGCGGTGGTTGTTGTTGTGGTGGTTGTTGCGCGGTGGTTGTTGTTGTGGTGGTTGTTGTTGCGGTGGTTGTTGTGCGGTGGTTGTTGTGCGGTGGTTGTTGTTGCGGTGTTTGTTGTGCGGTGGTTGTTGTTTTGGTGGTTGTTGTGTAGGTGGTTGTTGTTGCAGTGGTTGTTTTGCGGTGGTTGTGCGGTGGTTGTTGTGTGGTAGTTGTTGTTCCGGTGGTTGTTGTTGCGGTGACTGTTGTTGCGGTGGTTGTTGTTGCAGTGGGTGTTGTGCGGTGGTTGTTGCGCGATGGTTGTTGTGCGGTGGTTGTTGCGGTGGTTGTTGTGCGGTGGTTGTTGTTGCGGTAGTTGTGCGGTGGTTTTCTTGCGGTGGTTGTTGTTGCAGTGGTTGTTGCGGTGGTTGTTGTGCGGTGGTTGTTGTGCGGTGGTAATTGTTGCAGTGGTTGTTGTTCCGGTGGTTGTTGTGCGGTGACTGTTGTTGCGGTGGTTGTTGTTGCAGTGGCTGTTGTGCGGTGGTTGTTGCGCGATGGTTATTGTTGCGGTGGTTGTTGTGGTGGTTGTTGTGCGGTGGTTTTCTTGCGGTGGTTGTTGTTGCAGTGGTTGTTGCGGTGGTTGTTGTGCGGTGGTTGTTGTGCGGTGGTTGTTCTTCTGGTGGCTGTTGTTGCGGTGGTTGTTGTTGCGGTGGTTGTTGTGCGGTGGTTGTTGTGTGGTGGTTGTTGTTGTAGTGTTGTTGTGCGGTGGTTGTTGTTGCGGTGGTTGTTGTGCGGTGGTTGTTGTTTCGGTGGTTGTTGTTGCGGTGGTTGTTGTTGCGGTGGTTGTTGTTGCAGTGGTTGTTGTTGCAGTGGTTGTTTTGCGGTGGTTGTTGTTGCAGTGGTTGTTTTGCGGTGGTAGTTGTTGCAGTGGTTGTTGTTGCGGTAGTTGTTGTGCGGTGGTTGTTGCGCGATGGTTGTTGTTGCGGTGGTTGTTGCGGTGGTTGTTGTGCGGTGGTTGTTGTGCGGTGGTTGTTGTGCGGTGGTGGTGTTGTTGCGGTGGTTGTGTTGCGGTGGTTGTTGTTGAGGTGGTTGTTGTTGCGGTGGTTGTTTTGCAGTGGTTGTTGTTGTGGTGGTTGTTGTTGAGGTGGTTGTTGTTGCGGTGGTTGTTATTGCGGCACTTTTTGTGCGGTGGTTGTTGTTGCAGTGGTTGTTGTGATGGTTGTTGCGCGGTGGTTGTTGTTGCGGTGGTTGTTGTTGAGGTGGTTGTTGTTGCGGTGGTTGTTTTGCAGTGGTTGTTGTTGCGGTGGTTGTTGTTGAGGTGGTTGTTGTTGCGGTGGTTGTTTTGCGGTGGTTGTTGTTGAGGTGGTTGTTGTTGCGGTGGTTGTTTTGCAGTGGTTGTTGTTGTGGTAGTTGTTGTTGAGGTGGTTGTTGTTGCGGTGGTTGTTTTGCAGTGGTTGTTGTGTGGTAGTTGTTGTTGCAGTGGTTGTTGTGCGGTGGTAGTTGTTGCAGTGGTTGTTGTTCCGGTGGTTGTTGTGCGGTGACTGTTGTTGCGGTGGTTGTTGTTGCAGTGGGTGTTGTGCGGTGGTTGTTTTTCCGGTGGTTGTTGTGCGGTGGTAGTTGTTGCGGTGGTTGTTGTGGTGGTGGTTGTGCGGTGGTTGTTGTTGCGGTGGTTGTTGTGCGGTGGTTGTTGTGGTGGTTTTTGTTGCGGTGGTTGTTGTTGTTGCGGTGGTTGTTGTTCGGTTGTTGTTGCGGTGGTTGTTGTTGCGGTGGTTGTGTGGTGGTTGTTGCTGCAGTGGTTATTGTGCGGTGGTTGTGCGGTGGTTGTTGTTGCGGTGGTTGTTGTGCGGTGTTTGTTGTGCGGTGGTTGTTGCAGTGGTTGTTGTTGCGGTGTTTGTTGTTGCAGTGGTTTTTGTTGTGGTGGTTGTTGTGCGGTGGTTGTTGTTGCGGTGGTTGTTGTTGCGGTGGTTGTTGTGCGGTGGTTGTTGTTGCGGTTGTTGTTGCGGTGGTTGTTATTGCGTTGGTTGTTGTGCGGTGGTTGTTGCGGTGGTTGTTGTTGCGGTGGTTGTTGTGCGGTGGTTGTTGTGCGGTGGTTGTTGCAGTGGTTGTTGTTGCGGTGGTTGTTGTTGCGGTGGTTGTTGTACGGTGGTTGTTGTTGCGGTGGTTGTTGTTGCGGTGGTTGTTGTGAGGTGGTTGTTGTTGCAGTGGTTGTTGCGGTGGTTGTTGTTGCAGTGGTTGTTGTGCTTTGGTTGTTGTTGCGGTGGTTGTTGTTGCGTTGGTTGTTGTGCGGTGGTTGTTGTTGCCGTGGTTGTTGTTCCGGTGGTTGTTGCTGCGGTGGTTGTTGTTGCGGTCGTTGTTGTTCGGTGGTTGTTGTTGCGGTGGTTGTTGTTCGGTTGTTGTTGTTGCGGTGGTTGTTGGTGCGGTGGTTGTTGTGGTGGTTGTTGCGGTGGTTGTTGTGCGGTGGTTTTTGTGCGGTGGTTGTGTTGCGGTGGTTGTTGTTGCGGTGGTTGTTGTGCAGTGGTTGTTGTTGCGGTGGTTGTTGTGCGGTGGTTGTTGTTGCGGTGGTTGTTTTACGGTTGTTTTTGTTGCGGTGGTTGTTGTTGCGGTGGTTGTTGTTGCAGTGGTTGTTGTTGCGGTGGTTGTTGTGCAGTGGTTGTTGTTGCCGTGGTTGTTGTTCCGGTGGTTGTTGTTGCGGTCGTTGTTGGTGCGGTGGTTGTTGTTGCGGTGGTTGTTGTGTGGTGGTTGCTGTTGCGGTGGTTGTTTTACGGTTGTTTTTGTTGCGGTGGTTTTTGTTGCGGTGGTTGTTGTTGCAGTGGTTGTTGTGCATTGGTTGTTGTTGCAGTGGTTGTTGTTGTGGTGGTTGTTGCGCCGTGGTTGTTGCGGTGGTTGTTGTTGCGGTGTTTGTTTTGCGGTGGTTGTTGTTTCGGTGGTTGTTGCGCGGTGGTTGTTGTTGCAGTGGTTGTTGTTGTGGTGGTTGTTGTTGTTGTGGTTTTTGTTGCGGTGGTTGTTGTTGCGGTGGTTGTTCTGCGGTGGTTGTTGGTGCGGTGGTTATTGTACGGTGGTTGTTGTTACGGTCGTTGTTGTTGCGGTGGTTGTTGTGCGGTGGTTGTTGTTGAGGTGGTTGTTGTTGTTGTGGTTGTTGTTGCGGTGGTTGTGTTGCGTTGGTTATTGTGCGGTGGTTGTTGTTGCGGTGTTTGTTTTTGCGGTGGTTGTTCTGCGTTGGTTGTTGTACGGCGGTTGTTGTTGCGGTGGTTGTTGTGCGGTGGTCGTTGCGGCGGTTGTTGTTGCAGTGGTTGTTGTGGTCGTTGCTGTGGTGGTTGTTGTTGCGGAGGTGGTTGTTGCGGTGGTTGTTATTGCGGTGGTGGTTGTTGCGGTGGTGGTTTTTGCGGTGGTTGGTGTGCGGTGGTTATTGTTACAGTGGTTGTTGTGCGGTGGTTGTTGCGGTGGTTGTTGTACGGTTGTTGTTGTGTGGTAGTTGTTTTTCCGGTGGTTGTTATGCGGTGGTTGTTGTTGTAGTGGTTGTTGTTGCGGTAGTTGTTGTGCAGTGGTTGGTGTTGCGGTTGTTCTTGTGCGGTGGTTGTTATTGCGGTGGTTGTTGCTGCGGTGGTTGGTGTGCGGTGGTTGTTGTGCGGTGGTTGTTGTGGTGGTGGTTGTTGCGGTGCTTGTTGTGCGGTGCTTGTTGTGCGGTGGTTTTTGTGCGGTGGTTGTTGTGGCGGTGGTTGTTGTGCGGTGGTTGTTGTTGCGGTGGTTGTTGTTGCGGTGGTTGTTGTGCGGTGGTAGTTGTTGCAGTGGTTGTTATGCACTGGTTGTTGTTGCGGTGGTTGTTGTTGCGGTGTTGCCACCACTGACCCACTGCCCACTGTGACGTAGCACCCACAGTGACATGGCCACCACTGACCTGCTGCCCACTGTGACATGGACCCCACAGTGACATGGCCACCACTGATCTGCTGACAACTGTGACGTTGCCCAAAAAGTGAGATGGCCACCACTGACCTGCTGCCCACTGTGACATGGCCTCACAGTGACATGGCCACCACTGAACTGCTGCCCACTATGATATAGCCTCACAATGACATGGCCACCACTGACCTGCTGCCCACTGTGACATGGCCCCCACAGTGACATGACCACCACTGACACGCTGCACACTGTGACATGGCCTCACAGTGACATGGCCACCACTGACCTGCTGCCCACTGTGACATGACCCCCACAGTGACATGGCCACCACTGAACCGCTGCCCACAGTGACGTAGCACCCACTGTGACATGGCCACCACTGACACACTGCCCACTGTGACATGGCCCACACAGTGACATGGCCACCACTGACCTGCTGCCCACTGTGACATGGCTCCCACAGTGACATGGCCACCACTGACCCGATGCACACTGTGACATGGCCCCCACAGTGACATGGCCACCACTGAACTGCTGCCCACTGTGACATGGCCCCCACAGTGACATGGCCACCACTGACCCCCTGCCCACAGTGACATGGCCACCACAGTGACATGACCACCACTGAACCGCTGCCCACAGTGACGTAGCACCCACTGTGACATGGCCACCACTGACACACTGCCCACTGTGACATGGTCCCCACAGTGACATGGCCACCACTAACCTGCTGCCCACTGTGACATGGCCCACACAGTGACATGGCCACCAGTGACATGCTCCCCACTGTGACGTAGCACCCACAGTGACATGGCCACCAGCAACATGCTGCCCACTGTGACATGGCCCCCACACTGACATGGCCACCACTGACCTGCTGCCCACTGTGACATGGCCTCACAGTGACATGGCCACCACTGACCTGCTGCCCACTGTGACATGGCCTCACAGTGACATGGCCACCACTGACACTCTGCCCACTGTGACATGGCCCCCACACTGACATGGCCACCACTGACCCACTGCCCACTGTGACATGGCCCCCACACTGACATGGCCACTGACTTGACAGATGGGAGCCAAGTCACTGAACATCTGGAGGAGTGAAGAAAGCTTACGGAATGAATAAATGAGTGTTATGTGGGACCTGGGCATGACGTAAATGGTATGGAATAAGGGGTGGAGACTGTACTGGGTCTGGCTGAGCTGGAATTGGTTTTCCCCTGTAGCAGCCCTCATGGTGCTGTGGTTTATGCTGGGAGCTGGCAGGGTGTTGATAGCACACTGGTGTTGTGGCTACTGCTGAGTGGTGCTTACACAGCACCAAGGCTCTTTCTGACATTTCCCCCCTCCACAGTGGGACAGGGTGGGCAAGATCTTGGGAGGGGACACAACCAGGACAGCTGACCCGAACTGACCAAAGGGATATTCCAGACCATATGACGTCTGCTCAGTATAAAGCTGGGAGAAAGGAGGAAGGGGGTGGGGTCACCCTTGGTTCTCCGAGGCAACCACTACGCGTATTGGAGCCCTGCTTCCTGAGAAGGCCCGACATCACCTGTTCATGGGAAGTAGAGAATAAATCTGTTTCCTTTTTTTGCTTCCTCGCACGGACCTTTGCTTCGCTTTGCTTATATTAAAACTGCTGTTGTTTTACCCACAAGGGTTGTTTTGTTTTCCTATCTTATTTTCTTTCCCCTCTTTGCCCTGTTGAGAAAAAAAGGGGAAAGGGGGGGAAGTGATAGAGTGACTTGGTGGGTACCTGGCATTTAGCCAAGGTCAAACCACCACAGCCTGGTTCATTATCACCCTGTGCACTGCGAGGGGAGTTTTTGGTATATTTGGTTTTCTGTATCGGGGCAACTGATACTGGCACTGCTTGTCCCTCTGGCCCAGCTGCTGTGCTGGTGGAGGCGACCGGTACTGGCACTGCCTGTCCCCCTGGCCCAGCTGCTGCACCAGTAAGTTCACTTTCAGACCCTGCAGCCCTTTCTCCCCCTTGAGGGCAGTGATCAGTGTTAAGGGCGATGCGGTAAGCATGGGCAAGCCCCCAGCACATCGCATGGATTTGTGTCTCCCAGGGTTTGTCAGATCGGCAGCACACCTTTTCCAAACACTCCACCAGTTTATCAGGACTCTGCACTTGTTCGACAGTGAGATCCCAAAGCATTGGGGGTGACCACTGACTCAGGCACTTGCCCATCTTCTCCCACACACCTTGCCATTTATAACTATCTGCCCCCGGGGCAGGTTTCCGGGTGGTGCTATTGTTGGAGAAGTACCGCATGGCCCAAAACAAGATCTGGCAGACATTTAGAAAGCATTGTGCCACGAACACAGTGGCCAGGAGGCTCCAGGGATAGCTGAAACTCTCAAAAACTGAGAGGATCTCCTCCCCTGGCTCACCCATAGAGGGGGTGAGACCCCAAACAAAAGACCAGGCAGCAAACAGGTAGCGGTGCACCCCCACAAGCAGCGATACGAGCCCATTATAAGCAGACAGTAACCAGTAGAGCAGAACAAGACCCTTGATACATTTTCCACCGAGAACAAACACCAGCACTGGGAACACACAGGGGATATGAGGATTAATCCAGCCCCACCACGCAAGCAAACTGCCCAGCATTGCAAACATTTCTTATCAAACAATACAAATAAAAACACAAAAAATTACACCTAACAGATTGCTCTAACACACCTTCTCTTCTTGTCCTTATTTCAGCCCTCTCGTGCCCCACGTTGGGTGCCAAAAGTTGTGGTGGTTTAATCCCTGCCGGGGTCTGAGACCATGTGGCCGCTGCCCCTCCCCCACAAAGGGAGTGAAATACAAAGCCCGGGGCTGAGATAAGGAGAGGTTTAATACAACAGAGCAACAGCAACACAACAAACAACAACAATAACAGTAACAGTGATAACAATGAACAGAGCAAAATATCTACCAATACAGCAGTGAGAAGCGCGATGGCATAACACACGTGTTAACCGACCGTCTCGCTTTGGCGCCAGGATGTGACGTCCGCATGGTATCTGAATAACCCGGCTAGAGCTCCCCCCCCACTGCTGGGGAAACTTAACCCTATCCTGGCTAAACCAGGACACCCCTAAACACCAACTATTTGTCACTTTTTCCCTGAGGTAAAGGACAGGGGAGGCACACCTGGAGAGGGAATTAAGGTGGCTGCGGCAATGGGAAATGATGGTAGATGACTGTCACGGGGGCGTGCTGGGTGGAGAACACCATGCTGACACCAGGGATGGACCAGCACACAGCCACACAGGACACACAGAACAGACTCAGCCTTTGCCCCTTATCTGCTCCCTTCTAAGCACTGAAACGTGCAGAGGTTTTGAAAGAAAAGCTTTTAGAAGTAGTTTGCAAAGCAAGTTTAACATTATTCTGCTTAGAAAGGGCTCTGCTCTGAAGGACGCAGAGAGCGTGCACCACGCAGTGCCCAGCGCTTACCTGTGTCATAGCGAACTACCAGGGAACTGGAATGATCCCCGGTCTTCAGCGGGTGAAACTCCACTGTTACTTGCATGGCATCACCGATCCCAAGAGTCCCGATGGAGGGATCCACAGAGAAGGGGCTGCAACGCAGAGACAGAGACACGTCAGGGCTACTGTGGGCGATTCGGGGACTATACTCCTTTTGCAGTCTACTCCACTTCAGCTCACTTGTGCAAGCAAGAAGCAAACAAGCCACAGTCAGCAGAAAAAAACAGAACATAGAGGGTCAGAAATGGCTCTACTGACTCTCACTTCTGAAGAGATCCAGCTCTCCGAACATCCTGTGGTGTCAAACGACCTCAGCTCCCCCATACTCTGCATCCCCTTCTCTGCAGGGAGGCTCAGGAGTCCGACCGCTAGCAATACAGCCAGAGGATGGTTTTGAGGAGCACAGAGAGGGTGAGAGCTATCTGCCTGCACAACTTGACACTGACTTCCTCAGGAATCTGTCTTTCCCTGCCACCTATAAACTCCACCTCAAGAGATGCAAATGTCAGGGCATTACCTGTCCCAGTGACACCAGCCTAGGAATCAGACAGGGAGGATAAGTGTCTTTCTGGAAGACCACAGAATAATTATGGTTTAAAGTGCAGAATTCATTTTTTTACCTTGAAAACATCCTAGTTTAGCCTAAGAAAGGGCACGTTTCATCGGCAGTACAATGAAAGCTGCTCTAAGAAAAGGAACAATCAGAAAAAGCTCAATAAGTGCAAAGGCAGATTAGAGCGATACAACAACATGGAAACAAGACACGGGAGGAGGATCCCATGCACAGCCTGAACCATTAAACCCCCGGCTACATGAAGTGCCATTACCAGGAGCACGTCAAGGCGAGTTTAACAGGAGGTTTTCTGGGTACTCACAAGCACTGCAATCTGGGACTCTGGGTTGTAATCCAAGCTCAATAACTGTTTGCTTGGCCCACCAGGCAAATTCTGTGCAATGCACTGGAAATAATTATGAAAATGTGTTGGGGTACTTTGGATTTAATATGAGCAATTATGATTTGTCACCGGGTAAATGGCTCTTGGCTGACAGACACAAAACTCAGTGCTTTAATGCAAAGGGACAAGTCAGGTGAAACATGCTTCTGCAGCTGGGCTTCGTGGCTCTTCTACAGCCCCACTTAGAAAACAAAAGTTATTGGTTTTAGTGCTTTGCTGGTGGTCAATTTGTCACCTTAAAAACATGTTCTGGAGAGTTTTACCATGATTAGAGAACGCAACACACACAAAAATACCGAGAACAACTGGAGCCATGCGCAAGCTGAACTTTGTTCATGTGAGTAGTGACAGCTGATGAAATTGCTGCAGTTTCTGCTCATTAAGGAGATATCGCTGCAATTAGGGGCCTGACCTGCTCCCATTACAACCAGCGAGAGCATTGCCACCGAAGCACGGGGCCTGCAACGTTTGTGTGCTGGACCTGAGACTCTGGAGAGAGAGGAGGGAAGACAAGGCACCACCAGCCTCAGAACTGGGCTGTTCTACACGGCCCTGCATCCGCACTGATGGTTATGCCAGGACTGCTGCAGGTCTCTGCCAGGGCTTGGGTGGGATCATTGCCTGGTGTGGGAAAGGCAGAGATTTGGGGTTTTTCCCTTTTTTTTTTTTTCAGAAATGTTGCCAGAACAGAAAAGCTGCCAGTTAAGGGGGATCCCGGGCAACACTTCAGCACTACCTCCCATCCCATCACCTTCCTACTCCTTCCCCATGTCTACACACTCCTGCCCTCAGATGGATGGGATGGGATGGGATGGGAATAACACTCCTGAAGATATCTTCATCTCTTCAAATTATCAGAAGAAGAGGATCCAACCAAGTTCAGGACTCAGTTCTCAGGACTGAGAAATGGAGCACAAATCAGACACTGCATGTCCTACATCCCACCCCATGCTGTACCCACAAGACAACTCTCTTACTGCTGTAGCAGGAGCTCGTTATCCCTCACATGGACCTGGTTCTCCAAGACCCAAAGATGCAAGCTCCATGGTTAAACTGAACTCCCCTGAAGTTCAGTCACCGTCACTAAGCTGTTGTCTGCAGCCTACAGATAAGAAGAGATGCTAAGGAGACATCCCTGACACATTGTCATAGCCAAATGAAAACCACTGCCGAGAGATGACGCTAGCGGGATAGACGTTGGCTTTTTATCCATTAAGTGTGAGCTGCTCTTTAGGATAATTCTCATCCTGTTAGATCTACCCTTTTAATGAATCACTACTGCTCCTGAAAGACACAAAAGATAAGGTTTGGAGGTTTTTTTAATAGCTCGTTTTCTTCTGACGTGCTTTTTAACTATGTCCATTTGTAGGTTTGCTTTGTTGTACGACATCTAAACTTTCACAAGTCCAGATCTCCCAATGGCACCTTGCAGCCTGCTACAGTCAAAGCATCCAAGACTCCATCTCTGTGCTGAGAAATCCTGTGTGGATCAGCATCTCGCAAGCTCTGTATTTCCCTCTTTCACTGCACCTAGGCTCTATTTTCACGTCCTTGGATGGTCTTTGCACGTCCTATGGTAACTGGCCAATCTCACGCCTCCAGGTAGCGTATGGGGACTACAGGGAGGGATGCAAGGGGGCTCGAGGCACTGTGCCTCGCAGGATAATTTCCTGAGCTTTCAGAGCTTGGTGGGGACATTCCTAAATGGATCTTATCTCGGACTGATCCCCTCTAGCCCCATAGCATGGCATAGCACGTCGTCAGCAATGTCAGGAAAAGGCAGTGCTGCACTGAGATCTGCTTCCAGACACCATTTTCAACTGGAATGTACTGGAATGACATTTATCTCTGTGAATGTCATGGAGCAGAAACTCATTATCCTGCCTTAACAATGCGACAACAGGAAGAGACTTTCTCTATTTCTACTGTCATTATTTTTTATTACCATGCTATGCAGTTAAGAGCTGGGTATGGACATGCAGAGGGAGGAGAGGCACAAAGCCAGACTGCATAATGGGGAGGGCTTTGGTGGTTTTCTCCCTTCAAGAAAAAGTGGTCAAAATGCAGCCATGCTTCTGGTAGAAACCATGGCAAGGGAGAGCTCCGAACAGGAACAGCAGAAGGATGCTGAATTGGCCCCATGGCTTCACTTAAGAGCTCTTCCCTGGAGGGAAATGCACAACAGAAAACATCAAAGCCTTTAGAGAAATGAGTAACAGGCAGGGAACGTCATCAGGAAGTGACCAGATGCAAGAGCTGCGCTCTCAGTACTGAGGGGAAAGGTTAGGATTGGAGATGGGCTGAGAAATGCACTGAAGGTGAAGGCAAACAGGTTATGCTTGGTGCCACAGAGAAGGAAATCCAGAGAAAAGCCGCAAGGAAACATGATATGAGCAGCACGATGGACTAGGAAATGGTGGCATCTGCAGCTGACTTGTGAATGGGCAAGAGCCTGAATATGCTCAGGCCAGAAAACAGAAGTTTAAATTGTTTAGATAGAGAATAAAGGATACAGAGGTCACCTGATGGATCTAAGCTTAGACAGATCTCTCACTCCCTTCTACTCCACTAATCATCCTCCTCCTCCTCTCACGTGCAGTGGGTGTCTTTGGCCGACGCTGGTATGTAACCGTTTCAGAAGATACTCAGGATCAGGAGGTTGCAAGCTGGATCCCTACAGATTCGAGCACTCTCCAGGAAATCTGGGAGAGATAAAGCTCTAGAAGAAAAGGCCCCCAACCCATGCACCAGACACTTGCTGCATCTTTTGCCTGTGCCCTTATTAGCATGCTGCTTTGGGGCTGTGGTGCAGTTTTGAAGCCAGTGTCTGCTCAGCTCCACCTAAAAGCTCATTCTACTTAATATTTGGTCCCAGGGACCAGACCAAACCTACTGGAAAACAAAGTTCCTGGACCACACAGTGTTCTTGTCAGGGCCTCAATACCAATTGCTTTGATCTACGATCTCTAAAGGCACTTGCAAATAAAGACACAGCTGCTGGTAAATTCTTAAATGTCTCTCTCACCAGCTCACAGCTTGCCCATTTCTTAACACCCCGTTTGGTCTACAGGAACCGAGCTCCTAAGAGCTGTCGCCTGCCACGCAGCATCTTACACAGCCCACGGGCAGCCAGGTTGCCTTCCTTCGTTTCAATCTAACAGAATCAGTCTTGCGAGACGCTCTGTTGGAGACACCCCTGCAGTACAAAACCTCACTGCAGCACGCAGAGTTTTATCAAAGGTTGCGTCACGCTTAAACACTACAAGCAACAGCAAACCCCACGTGTCCTGCCCGTTTCCAGCTACGGCTGCAATACAGCAGCTCAGATGCTCTGGTTCCGTGTTGTTACCAACCCTGTTATCATGCAACAGTGTTTTGCACAAAGAAGACGAGCTCCTTTACCTCTCAGTGCTGATGCGGTAGCGAGCCTCCCGGTTCCCGATGTTACGAACCAGCAGAGTTTTCTGGGAGCTGTACTTGACTGGACAGACGGAGAAGTTCAGCTGGTCAGGGAAGTCCAGGATAGCTCGGGCACCGATAGCTCGGATTGGCACAATAAACTTTTCCCTTTCTGTGATGCAGGTGAGCTGGTAGAAATAATCCTGCAGGGAAAGAAACAATCTCAGCACAGTGCATTCAGTACCATCCCATGGCAGAAGAAAAACTGCTGTTTTCTGTGACTCTAACAGTAGCATCCAGCAATGTCAAAGGACTTTTTACCTTAGTGACCTTTCATTCCTGCAGCGTGACTTGAACAGGGCTGTTAACTTGCAAAGAAGAAACAATCCCACTGATTCACCTGCTTTCACAGCAAGCTGGCAGAACCAGACAAAATTATCTGATACTTTGATTTGGAGGCACCAAAATAGAGCAATTTCATGTAAGGGATTACAGCAGTAACAAGAACCCGCTTCGATCACCACCGCAGATGATCAAAGGCTCCACTAAGCACCCAGTTGTGCCACAGCACTAACTCCAATCCCAGCAACGCAGCGACCTCACTGACGCTGGCCAGGGGACGCTCAGGTGCATTTTCAAAAGGACTTTGACACATGCACGACCAACACTCACTCTTCGGTGAAAGATTTAACAAGCTGGACACGGGAATTGTTTTAATGTCAGGTGAGTGCAGGGTAAGTGTGTATTTCCCACCCCTTCCCAGAGCATTATAGGGACAAGGCTGGGGACACACACCCTTGAAAAGCTATCTGATCTATCTCCCCACCCCAGAACTGGCTCAGCTCTACACCCAAACTCTTCTTGCAAGATGTCTGACAAGTACTTAAAAGCACTAACAATTCCACCCCTGCCCTCAGCAGCCTATTCCAGCTCTACCCTAGACCTGAGTTCTTCCTGTGTCTAATCTCAGTTTCCCTTTCCAGCTCACCTAGCCTCAGGGGACGTGGGAAATAGCTTTGCTTCCTCTCTGCTGCAGGGCTGATGCCTTGTTAGCATGCCTACCTGAGGCAGGTGGTAGCAGGAGCTGCAGATGGGAGACACTGGGACAGCCCTGCCAGAGCAAACTCAGCTGTGCTATTCCCCGGCACTGGCTTCTTCACAAAAGAGACAGACAGTCCCCCCAGCTGTCTGGCCTTCAGCAGTAGGAAGGCAAATCAAATCACCAAAATCATTTTACTGTAGGGAGGAGCAGATCCATCTCCAGATGGACGGTGTGGCATCGCAGGGCTGCAAGTATCCCCGTGCCCCCGCTGAAAGCACCGGTAGAACTGTTGCAGCAGGCCCAGGAGCCATTACCTCCAGCAGCTCTCTTAGCCATGAGTTGATGGAAGCTCTGCATCTTATCACTCGCTGTCCTGATCTTTTTTCCTCGGTGCTTTGAAGCCGTCTGATATTTTTATCATTGTTGAAGCAGCAAGCAGATAATTTGATTTAGGAATTGCACACAACAAACTCTCTTAACCAGAACAGATCCAGATTCCTCTGTGCTTGGGATTTCTTGCTCTCCCACACCCGCCCCCTCCAAGCCTGGAAGGGCCCTAAGGCAGCCAGAGGAGGCACAGACACAGAGCTACTGCTTTAACACAACAACTAACACCCAGCGCTACCCACCAGCTGGGGTTTAAGGTTGCTGTAACAGATGCTGTCACAGCCAAGATGTGAAAAAGAATAAAGAAAGATCTTTCTCTCTAGACATATCAAATATTCACACTGGACCTTGCAGAAGGGCTTTTGCTTCTCGTATTTGGAAAGTAAAATACCAGGAAGGAAACTGCAGCAAACGACCTACAGAACTGAATATCACATTTCAGGAGAGCGCTTCATCTTCAGCAAGCCTTTCTGAATTAGCAATTTTGTACTCAATCCTGCAGCCTAAGCCATCTAAAATAAAAGGTACGGGCAGCCCATGTGAACTTAAAGCACCTACTATCTGGGTACTTCACATCCTGGACTGTTTAGATCCTCAGAAACTGCATTAGCAAATGAAGAATCCTATTTACTTTGTTGTTGTTGTTACTGTGGCCACACTACTGTAACAAAGGCACTGTAAATCCACTTGAAAGCTGCCTGCCTTGTTAAATCTTGGCATGCCATATTTACTTCTCTCTCCCAGATGCCAGGTTGACAGAGGATGATGCGAGGAGTTCAGATCAGCAGGGAGATAAAGAAAAAAGAAACTTCAACAGTTGGAATTATTTAAGGGAAATAATAGGAAACCATTTTCAAGTCACTGTCATTGCTAAGGACCAAGTGGATCCACAGCCATGTACAGAAGAGCCCAAGGAATAAATGCCTCCCCCAGGTGTAACCCCCCCAGAAGCAAGCACATGCCACCTTCCCAGCTCTGGGGCCGGGGAGGGGCACTGGGACTGCCTGCCCCGGGAAAGGGACTTCTCCAGGTACACAAGGGCAAGGCTAAAGCAACCAGGATTTGGCCACAGAGACAACCACGACCTTGAGAGAGCAAGTTGCCTCTCGCCATTCATGCACACGCACGTTGCGTGCCGAGCCCCCTCTCCAGGGACACCCTGGGACGCTGCATCCTGTACAAGGCTGGACTCAGCTCTTCAGAGTGCCCTGACCCTCCAGCCACACTCTGTGACCCACCAGAATGGAACCTTGCACCAAGCTGAACGCAGCCTCGGGCCAAACGGGGGGAAAGCCAAGGGAAGAGGGGTGCCAGGCAGAAGCTGGCTGCTCAGGCTGCTGTGAACCCACAGTCCCGTGAGCTTTTGCAAGCTGAATCACCTCCCTCGGGAGGAGATACAGGCTGCAGTTCTCCACTGCAGCACTGCCCTGCGTTACCAGCTCTGCTAGGCACTTGCTTACAGTCTGCGGGTACAGCTGGAACCAGTTTACAGCCGGAACCAGTTTACAGCCTTGTTTTACTCTGCAACTGCAAACCCTTAGACGGTTTCAAACCAGGTTTCTAAATAAGCATGCCTGGGTGAGAGAGGGGTTGCATCACTTCCATGCTTTAAAGATTCTTTTTAGACCCACCAGGTTCAGCCTACAGATTTTCATGAAAATACAACTTCATCCTTCCTACAACTCCTCTCCCAGTTTCAAGGAAACACCTCTCACTGTACAATGGTTCCTCTTCTCTTATTCACCTTCCAGAAGCAATAAGTTACAAGCTCTGGCCTGCAAAGTATCACCACTGGCATTTGAATTCACACCCAATGAAATTAAAGAACTGCTTGTGTCTCAGAGGTGTCATTTCAGGCTCTGCAAACTCAGGCTAACATTAATTACTGTCACAGTGACAGCAACCCTAACTGCCCAGTACACCAGCAAACGAGGTGTCGGTTTGCTGCGTAACCAATCCTAAGTACTTCACTGAACTCCTTGCAGCAGACAACTGCGAAGAAGAGATCCTTGTAGCATGAGGTAACGTAGCAAGTCAAGCAGGGAAAGCTCCCTGCTGGAACCAGGGTATCATAAAGGCTGGCAAATAAGGGCCATGAAAAGAGAGGAGAGACTGGAGGGTGAAGACAGCTTCCATGAGAAGGGGTGGCCCTTCTCCTGCCTTCCTCAGCCACCAACTCACAGGAGGCTTTGAAATCGGTCACTTTGCTCCAGGTTCATTTTGCACAGGGCCATCTGCCTTGATTTTCTGCCCCTTTCCTCCCCGCAAAAGTCATCTTAAAAGTGTACTTGGAATAGCTTCTGTGTGCTACCAAACATCTAACAGTGCCCGACTGAATTTTAATTTCAGTAATGCAATAGCTCACCGGCCTGTCATATTTCATGTTAATGAGCATTAATTCAGTCTCCACTGAGCATCAGTAATGGATTTGGCAAACCTTACAGACTGAACTTGTATTGCTTGAATATATCGTATTGCTACAGCGAAAAGAGCGAGAGGACAAAACAGAATAAGCTGTGCTATGTATTTATATGCTCCTTGCTTCCTTCTTCCTTTAAGATAATCTATTAATAAGCCAAAGGACACACACAAAGGTATGTATTCCTGTCCATTGCCAGTCAGTTCCACAATGGTTTTCAATTAGGCAGAGACTGTCAGACCATAACGCAAGGACACCCGAACACAGGGTGGCACGAGAACACCCACACCGTGCAGCTGAAACCCTAACACAGAAATGTGTACATCAGAAGCAGCAAGAGCAACTAGTTGGAAACGTTGCCCAACAGAAAAATTGGCATTTCTTATTTCTAAGGCAAGTGCCAATAAACAGAGACACGTCAGCTATTTATTTACTTTCTGACAGTCCAATCCTGTGGCACATTCCCAAATGACTGCAAGACAATAGGAAACTGCTCATTTTTCAAGCAAGCGCTCCATGGCACATGGCATTTCAGCCGCTAACGACTCACACGGTCCTTTGATTTAGGGCTTAGCCGCAATGTTACTCCCTTGAATCAGGAGTGACTTCGCTGAAGTCAGACTGACCCCGGGCAAGAACAGATTCAAACCAACTCCACAGCAGGAGGACTGCCCAGCCCTGGCAGAGGGGCTTGTACCTGTGTCCCAGCTCACTGGGTGATCCACCATCCCTGCAGATGATGGAGCAGCAGAGGGGCAGAGGCTGTTCAAAGGCAGCACTCGTAAGCCTTCCACAACTAACACACAGGTACTCTGCATGCAGGGCACTGCAAGCCCAACGCAGGTGGCTCTACAGAACCGTTTCCCAAAGCCTCTTTGCTAAGGGGTTTTCAAGGTGCCGTGCACCTCCTGACTGCGCTATTGACACATTTCCAGCTGAGCTACAGCACTCTGGTGCTTCGCTGGCCCACACTCCATCAAGTACGAGACAAAATGTTTGATTTGTACAAAATTCTGACTCTGCTGTATAAATCCCCACGTGCTCCTCGCTGAGCAGCACGCATCCCTCTGCCCATGCCCTGCACAACCCCCAGTGCAGCAGAAACCACCGGAGTGTCACTGAAGCTGTGCAGAGGACCTCTCGCTGGCAGAGCTCCCTGCTCCATACACTCGCCAGTTCAAGGGCAAGACAAGGGACAAAGTATTGGACATCCTGTTCTTGAGGGTTCTCTCAAGAGAAGAGATGCCAGCTGACAGTAACACGCATGACGACACAGCTACCCCGCAGGCTCTGGGTAACGTGTCTGCCCGCAGCTTGTACCTGCCCGTTTATTCCCGTACGTGCTCGTTCGGGCAGATGTCTCAAAGCCACCTGCAGCCCAACAACCTCCTGCCGAGTTAGGGACATCTAGAGCTCAGTGTGCCTGTGCCAGGCTGGCTCCCTGCCACCTGCACAGCCCTCCCTCTGCCCCAGCCTCGCAGCTGCATCGCAGACAGACAAGTGTCCTCAGGGACAGCACAGCTGCAAGGCTTGAAAACAGAGGGCATGGAAAAGCACCATCTTTGCTCCAGTCCAGGGTGAGGCAGGGAAGTGGCTGCCCGATGGGAAACAGAAAATCTCTCTGGATCTATTTGTTCCTCTAGTATTTTCCATAATAATTAAACCCCTACCATTGGGTAGAGAGATGACTAATCATCTTATCAACACCCCACCCTGCCATTTTCCTACTGTTCCACGTGCATCTTCCCTCGCGAACGCTCAAGGAAGCGCAGGGAGGGAAAGCACAGCCCGTCAGTCCCTGCTGCAGCAGCTAACAGCATCCTGCAGTGCCAAGAGGGGACCAGCTGCAGACTGCCCGACCACAGCCTGGAGCAGACCCCACAGCAGGCTGTGGGCTATAACCAGTGCGCAAAAACCGCGATGACTTCAGACATAATGTTCCGCTGTCTCGCTACTGTGTCCAACACGCTAGGCATTAAGGTGACTCCAGTTTCCAAGGGTGGCGGTCCCCACTCTGATCAGGCTCACTGCGGGTCTTCCAAATAACAGGTCACTTTTAAACAGGCCTCTGTATCTACCGTGAGTGGAGCAAACCCATAATCACACAGCACTGGACTGATACCAGAAACCAACACCTTGGGAGGCCGTCCCACCACAGACGGCAGACTCTCTTATCTCTGAAACCAGCAGACACGACATCAAATGTTCCATCACTGAAGGATAAAAATGGTCTGAAACACATAAGAGACTCCAGCCTATGAGAGCATAATCTTCACCATGGGGAAAGAGTTTCCCCCGGTTCTAGATCCAGGGCAACCCCACTGGAACCAGGACAGTCCTCAAAACCCACACCAGATGAATCCAGCCCTGCAGGTTCAGCTTCCACTGAAGGCACCAACCTCTCCGGACCTCCAGTCTCACCTTGTTCTCCTCAGGGGTGAACTGGATTTGGAAAGTTGAACACATGCCAGGTGCTACCTTACAGCACACACCACCGGGGCTGGTCAACTTGAAGTAAGGCGATGTCTCCAAGACAACCTTCACCAGCCGAGGAACCTGCAGGAAAGACAGGAAACTATGATTTTGCCACTCATATGGAAACATGAGGAGAAAATACCTGGCCATGCCCTGGGGACATCCCGCCTTAACCACCTTTCCAAAGCACTTCTAACTCTTGAGGTTGTCACAACCTGGGCTGGAAGCCCAGAGAGTCGCAAGGGTGATCCCCTCGGGTTAAATTAAGGTGAAACGACACCAAATGATCGGTTAAAATGTTTTACTTGCGGTAGAAAACAATTTAAACTTGGAGAAGGATAATAAGCAATGTGATCTCTTATAAATCTGTAGGAAAGGAAAGGGGAAGGGGAAGGGGAAGGGGAAGGGGAAGGGGAAGGGGAAGGGGAAGGGGAAGGGGAAGGGGAAGGGGAAGGGGAAGGGGAAGGGGAAGGGGAAGGGGAAGGGGAAGGGGAAGGAAAGGAAAGGAAAGGAAAGGAAAGGAAAGGAAAGGAAAGGAAAGGAAAGGAAAGGAAAGGAAAGGAAAGGAAAGGAAAGGAAAGGAAAGGAAAGGAAAGGAAAGGAAAGGAAAGGAAAGGAAAGGAAAGGAAAGGAAAGGAAAGGAAAGGAAAGGAAAGGAAAGGAAAGGAAAGGAAAGGAAAGGAAAGGAAAGGAAAGGAAAGGAAAGGAAAGGAAAGGAAAGGAAAGGAAAGGAAAGGAAAGGGAAGGGAAGGAAAAGAAAGGAAAAGAAAGGAAAGAAATAGAAAGGAAAAGAAAGGAAAGAAATAGAAAGGTGAGAAAGAGAGTCAAAGAAATCCGGATCAGCACCCCTGGATCCAGCGTTGTCTCAGGTCCGACCATCTTGGGCGGTGGGTGCACACACAGCAAAGTTTCAGTTCATCTTATCAGCTGATTAACATACTTCTGCTTCTGGGGCAGAAATGCTCACCTCTGGTCAGGCCTTGTCGCCTCTTCAACGGTGAAGGCACGAAGTCGTTAGCAAGGCAAGCATGGTGTCTGGCTTACACAACAGAGCCACACAGTACCGGGCTTACCCAGTGCAGCCAGGGATTAGCGGTCTTTGTGCTTGAGGGGAAACTGTCGGTTCCACTCAGTTTCCCCCCTCTGAGGCCCACATAAGGAGTTTGTCAATACAACTGCAAGGGAGTGGGGGGTGCAGCCTTCCATACACTCCTGCTCCCTCGGGTGACATTCCTTAGACTAATCACAAAGGCCACAGCTTGTCCTGCAGGTTTTCTCTGTCGATGAATGTTTGAGGCATCAATTCCTTCAGTTCCTTACAGAGGTACATGCACCTAATACACCAGGATGGAATCCATTCTGCCAGGGCAAAATAGCCCTAGGCCAGAGGCAGTAGGGCACCGCCCTGCTGTGAAGGAATCACCGAGCAGGTGAGACACCAGCAGTGCCTGAGATAATACCTGAATCAAGTCATCCACACATCAACCAGCCCAAAGAACCTGCGGGCTTCTGCCTGCACACCCCCAAGCAGTCATGACTCTGGAGGGGGATGAAATACCTGAAGGCAAAACAGTACCTGTTATACTGGGGGGAGGAAGAAATTCACTACTAACATACTGGGTTTGAGTGGGGCAGTCAAGCTGCAGTGCTACAGTCATGCAGGCAGAGCAGCAAGAGAAGGAGACCACAGACACTGTGGCCTTACTGGGAATAAAAGGAAACCTGAAGAGCAAAAGGAGGAACATAGGAAAGAGACAAGAAACAAGGAGATGGCTAAGGGAATTTAAAGGGGGCTGTAGAGAAGCAAGGGAGAAGCCCAATACACTACAAGGAAAGGCTGATGCAGAAGATGAGAGCAGTCAACTTGCCAAAATGATGGAAAGCCAGACAACCCCCCAGGCTGGGCCTATCAATTATGGCCTTAAGAGGCATTTTCTGCCTTGAGATACATGACCAGCACTGACTCACAGTGTGGTTTCATTATTAAAAGCCACTCTCGGCTCTCTGGAGGCTCTTGCTGTCTGGTGTCTGTAGCCAGGCAGCTGCCAGTGCAGGCAAGGCAGATTTCTGGGCATTCCTCCCCACACCCAGGAGTCCAGGCAGGCACCTTGCTGCAAGTTTCTGCCCTCTGGGATACCACAAGCACAGACACAGCAAATAGGTGTTTTCTAGCACACTGATATCAACCCCTGAGCACCAAAACTCATCTCAGAAAGTCTAAAACAGGCAATTTTGACTGACAGGCAGCTTCGCTGATAAACAACAAACCCACGTGAGGCTTGGGAAAAATGGACGTTCATTCTTTGTAATAAATAGGAGGAGCATGTTTGTTCATCAACCTTGGTGTATGAGGAAGTAAAATTACAAAGTCGTTGTCTATCTATTAAACTTTAATCTCACCCTATAAGGCATAGAAGTATCTCATAGAGATGTCATTCCATAAGATCTTGCTGTCTGAAATACTGGAAAAATAGAATATGATACCCTGTGTGCATCCAAAATGATTTGGATCACTATAACCTATATTATAATAATATTAATGAATGTTTGAATATATACAGATAAACTATAAAGTGTGCTGTTTGCTTGGAACGATGTAACCGCTTCTCAGCAACCCCACCTAGAGCTGATAAAAAGCCCGCCGAAAGATGAAATCATGAGACTTTCAAAAGACCCAATAGGAAAAAGCTCGTGCCCTGACAATCCTACCAGAGCCCATCCGGACGAAGAAACCACAAGGCGCACAAACGCAGAACACACCCCTCAGAGAGACAAAGACACCGGAAGACGGAAGATATAAAAGGGAAAGCTTTCAGGAAGTAGGCGCGCGCCGTTGGTGGAGTTACACTCCGCGGCCGCCCAGCGCTGTTTTGCTTGTCGCCGCTTGCTAAATAAATAATTAAAATTTTGATTGGCTCTGACTCCCATATTGGGCAATTTGGGAATTAACCTATAACAAATTGGTGCCGTGACTCGGATAGAGGCAATCTGGTGGGAAGCCCCATACGGGGAGGCACGGCCCCGCTGAATTCAGCGGCCCTGGCTGGGTGTTATCACATCACACCCTCTACCGACGAACTCCAAAACTCGGCAACAAGCAAAAGAACACCGGTAACCCCATAATCTTTGTGCACGAAGCCCCGGACGAAGACGCAGGGTTGCGTGAGTATAGGCCGGTTACCGTTCGGTTGGGGTTGGGTTTCCCGGAGCGTGGTGTGTGAGACGCCCAGCAGGGCGAAGCGAGTGCGGACCCCTCGGTAGTGCAGTTCCCATATCCCGCGAGGGACTGGGTCACGAAAAGGGGGAAAAGGAGTGTGTGAGTGTGTGAAGGCGCTCCGGAAGATGGGACAGAAGAAGAGCAAGCCTTCTGATCCCATGGGTGGTGTGGGACCCAAGGTGAGGTACCCCCAAATACCACCAGATATTCCTTTAGGCTTGATGATAAGTCATTGGGAAGATTACCCCTCTAGGTGGGGTAAAAACAAAGTAAAAATGCTTTATTATTGTATGGAGGTTTGGGGAGGAAAACAAATCAGAGGTGACCTACGTGCCTACAAGTTGTGGTGGCAGCAGCTCTATTGATTGAGGAAACACACAAAATAACCTTTGGAAGTGAATTGAGAGTATTATCACCCCATAATATCAGGGGTGTGTTACAGCAAAAAGCAGAAAAAAGGATAACCGATGCTAGACTGGTAAAATATGAGGCAATCCTCATTACGTCCCCCCACCTGACCCTTGAAACAACATCGTTACAAAATCCAGCCCAATTTTTGTATGGAGAACCTAGTCAAAATCTTTTTCATGATTGCCTCCGTAACATCGAGGAGCAGACTAAGATAAGACCAGATTTGGAAGAGGAGGAATTAGGGAAAGGAGAAAAATTATTTGTAGATGGATCCTCTCGAGTGGTAGAAGGAAAAAGAAAAACAGGGTATGCCATAATTGATGGAAAAACTTTTAAGGTGATAGAATCAGGACCCTTGAATCCCAGCTGGTGAGCACAGGCATGCGAATGATATGCAGTATTAAAGGCTTTGCAATTACTAAAAGGAAAAGTGGGAACTATATACACCGATTCTAGATATGCCTTCGGAGCAGTACATACCTTTGGGAAAATATGGGAAGAGAGAGGCTTAATCAATTCTCGGGGGAAGGCCCTAGTACATCAGGAGTTAATATCACAAATTTTGCAAGCTATACGGGGGCCCAGCGAAATTGCGGTAGTACACGTAAAAGGACACCAGAGGGGGCTAAATCCTTTAGTACGGGGGAATAACCTTGCTGATCAAGAGGCAAAAAGAGCAGCGCTATCAGCACTGCACTTGGATGATCCGATAGAGGACAGACAGCGGTGTGTTAATTGTGGAGATAATTACCTCCCCTGTTATGCTTGCTGGGACGATTTCGGGGTAGACGGCATAGGATGTATATGTGAAAGACCAGGGTTTAAGTGGTGGTTTGTTTGTTTGTTTGTTTTTCATGGAAAACCCTATGAAATTTTAAGCTTTACAGTTCAAGAACAAGTAAAATTAAATCAAATGGGGATTAAACAGAAAGCTAGTGGAACATGGGAACTCCCGGACGGCCGAGAAGTTCTCCCAAAACCCATAGCTACCAAGATAATGCAGCAATTCCATAAAAACACTCATTGGGGAACTCAGGCATTAGTGGATCAATTTACAACTAAATACATGTGCATTGGGATATATGATATAGCCAAACGAGTGATAGGGGAATGGTTTGTAAAAAGTAAATAAACACCAAATAAGAAAACAAATATATGGGGGGGCGAGAATTGGCTCATAGACCTTTCGCAAGAATACAAATAGACCTCACCGAATTACCAAAGGTGGGGAGGTATAAATACTTATTAGTAATTATAGATCATTTAACCCAATTCGTAGAAGCCTTTCCCACAGCCCGGGCCACAGCTCACACAGTAACAAGGATATTACTTGAAGAAATTATACCTCGGTATGGAGCAATAGAAGCAATAGACTCAGATAGAGGTCCACACTTTGTATCCAGAGTAGCCAGAGAGACTTTGGCTGCGCTGGGTACACAGTGGCAGTACCACACTCCGTGGCACCCGCAGAGCTCAGGGAAAGTTGAACACATGAACGGAGAAATAAAAAAAACAACTTACCAAATTAATGTTAGAAACCAAAATGTCATGGGTAAAGTGTCTCCCTTTAGCATTGTTAAATATCAGAACTCAGCCCTGAACCGATGTAGGCATTTCTCCCTTTGAAATGCTATATGGGATGCCCTATGATTTAGAAATGCCACCGGATCACCCCCAACTTGAAGAATTAAAGATAAAATCCTACCTGATACAGCTAATGGCAAGAGGAAAACAACTGCAGGCCCGGGGGATGGTAGTGCAAAGGCCTCCATTGGATGTGGCCATGCATCAAATCCAACCAGGAGATAAAGTACTGATCAAATCATGGAAAGAATCTTCTTTGACCCCCCGTTGGGAAGGACCCTATGTTGCTCTTGTCACTACAGAAACTGCTGTTCGGACTGCTGAGAAGGGGTGGACACGCGCAAGCCGGGTAAAGGGACCTATACAGGATTCGGCCTGGAAAGTGACCAACCCTCCTGGGGATCTACGAGTCACCCTTCGGAAAACCTGAAAGACCTCTCTACACATTGTGAGATAAGAACCTACGAAGGACTCGATGAGTGAGACCCTGATATTTTGTCCAATTGAAACTTGTATTTGTTTTCCTTTTATATGCATAAAGTGTAAAGTGTAATGTATGTAAAGAAGGCTGGGGGATTCATAATGCACATGGAATAAATCTCCAGTCTAGTTGTAATCAGTGTTATCAATGAGAACGGAGATTAACTAATCAGTCCCTAAAAATTGGAGTAAAAACGGGAAAATAATTGAAGATTCTAAAACTTGGTGGAAAATATTTACTAAAGGGATAAATCCCGAAATAGAGTGCACTCACCCTAATTGGCCTACTGAATATCACCCACAGATCCTAAGGGTGATCTGTAGAAAGCAGATCCCCTGGGTCCCCTGTCATGGACTCGAGGTCAAAGCTAAAAACTGGGAGACCTATGTGTCCCGGAGTAGAGACAAACGTACCCCTGAAGAATACGGCTGCTGCCGAGAAGATGGAACACCCTGCTGCTCTAAGCAACAGAGTAGGCAGAGGAGGCAGAGACGTACCCAAGTGGGAAAAACTTTACTGCCCTACTCTGAGGAGAAAAGGGCCCCTGAGGGAGAAGGGCCAGACGAGAGTGCCAAACACCCTGATACAAAAGAGACTAAGAAAAACTACGCACAAATCTATAGAATCCCGCCAGCCTTCTGTTGGAGCTATTGGATAGTCTGGCTAGGTGTATTAGCCACAATGAATACACCACCAGGGTGGGCTAGAACGACTAACCAATCCCACCAACCTTTTGAACATACCCTAACTAACCAAATTATATGGCCTTGGGCAGACGCTTATTATGGACATACAGGACGTATGGGTGCAGATTTGTATGGGACAGAGTTAGCAACCGCCATACTAAGCAATAACCTAACACTACAAACATATAAATGGGAGAATTCATCCCATACCTGGACAGCTAAAAAAGGAGATGAGATACAGATAGGCTGCAGAGTATTCAATGTAAGTGTGATAACAAGTCGGTACCCTTTGATTCAAACCGTCAGTCAACCCCCTTTGACTCAAATCGTTATCAGAGACAAGACAGAATCTAAAATAGCTCAAACCCATTGTGAGTCGGAGGCCTGTTGGTATGCATTTACTGCAACCCAACCGGTGTCCATAGTTTGTTTGGGAGGGACCAGGTCAGGGGATCAAGCTATATCTTTCCGATTCCCATTGAACATACAGGAGGAAACTACAACTACTCCTGCTCATACTGTTCCAACACAACCAACGGTCGTGCTTAGCCCAAGAATCTTTGGAATTGGACCATATGCAATTAGAAATACAGGTCAGCAACAAATGCTGTTTAACCCAGCGTGGTCTCTCAAACAAGTTGAATTGCTGATGCAAAATAATGTTTCAAACATTCAGCCAGCCTGTTCACCTTTCCTAAAGACTTCTTACGAGGGATGGACAACCTGGCTGCAAAAACGAACTCCTCACACAAAAAGAATGCAGAGAGACCTAACCGGTGCTTTGGGAACAGGATTGGGAGTTTTCAATAGTATTGATTCGGAGGTGATAATGAACAAGTTGGCTACCTCAATTAGCGATTTAACTAATATACAATGGCCTTTGCGATCTTCCTTATTGGCTTTGGGGGCTAACCAGTGGCTGTTGTCAAATATATTACCAAAAGGGGAAAAGGTAAATATAAAGGATCATGAATTGATTACAGATGCACTCAGTGTGCTCCAAAATAACCTCTCTTTGGCTCTCAGCTGTATCCAGGCTCAAATATGGATGCAGTCGATAGTTGCCTCAATTATAAGAGAAGGTGAAGAAGGTATTCTTCCTACTGAAATTCAGAGAATAATTTGGGACAGTGCCACTGATTTTGAAAGGAGACTCCAATCCTGGTGGAACCTGGTAAACTTTACCTATGACCCCATCACAAACACAGCTACTACCTTTATACTCACTATTTACAATGCCACCGTATACCAAATTTACCCTGTCATTGCATTAGGGCTGAATCACAACGGGACCATACTCTATCCTTCTGAGCATAGACTATGGGCCCGAAAGGTAAACGAAAAATGGCAAACTGTCAATCTGGAGTCTTGCATTGTACGGGAACAACAAGGATTCATTTGTGAAGGCAATGCAATTGAGGCACAAGATATTTGTTTAGATACCGAACAAAATATTTACCACTTTGAGGTCCATCCCAATGAAAGTCCTAAAACAGTACTTATATATATCGGCAAAGGTTGTGTATGTTTGAGGACGGTTTGTGAATTCTTAACCGTAGACAAGGTCATAGCAGAGACTAAAAATTATTCAAATCTCTGTGTTTGCAATTTCACAAAGATAATCAGATGTGACTTTTCCTATTTAGCCCCGGTCATGTCTCACCAACTCCTGCAATCCAATTATAGGTTAATACATAATTTACAACCTACACCCATTGGAATGAATCTCACTTTGGTTAAGCAGTTACTTCAACACAACGACTTAGTTGAGATTTTAGAGAAAGTTAGAGAAAACGGACAGAAAACTCTAATAACTGTTCATCACAATGTGGAGGAAATACACCGAGTCTTGGAAAGAGCAAAAAAGAATGCAGAACATAACTGGTGGGACACCCTTTTGGATGGTCACCTACTGCTACAGGCATCTTGAATAAGTTGTGTCACCCCATCGTGGTTCTCTTGATATTAATTTTGATCAGTTTGACTTTGTCAATAATATTATATGTCATAACTTGGAGAATGATGCAGCGGGTAACATATCTGATGTCTGTCACCCGTCCAATACTCATTAAAGCCAAAAACGACCAATTAGATGACGACTTTAAATTGAAAAAAACTCTCCTGTTAAGTCAACAAGAATTGCAATGATTTGATGAACAAAATGATAAAAAGAAAAACGGGGAATTGTGATAGACAGTAAACTGTTTGTTCATCAAATTCCATTAAAGATACCGGGAGCTCGTGACATGTTATTCCATGAACTATGTAAGCCTAAGCTTAGTCTTAACTATTACATTGTGTAACGACTGACTGCAAGTGCTTATCTAAGTTGAAATGCTGAAGCAGGGACTCCTATTGTGCAAAAGACTGAAAAGAGGGAGAAGGGGAAAAGGACAAAGGGGAGAAAGACAAAGGGGAGAAGGACAAAGGGGTAGAAGGGGTAGTGTCTGTACTCTGTAAGATATAAACAAAAGCTTTGTGACCCACTCTCAGGAAAGCAGGAAATACGAGGAGTTGGTGACGTGAGGAAGACCCGGATGGAGCGACCCCCTAGCTGCAAAGTGCGCAGACGCAGGATACACCTCTCAGAGAGACCCAATAACGGAAGGCGGAGGATATAAAAAAGACGGACCCTCGGGAAGTGAGTGCGCGCCGTTGGTGGAGCAGGGACTCCCCGGCCGCCCAGCGCTGTTTTGCTTATTGCCGCTTGCTAAAATAAATAGTTGAAATTTAATTTGTCCTAACTTGCATCATTTTGGCAAGATAGTCTATAAACATGAGGGACCACCCTGCAACTGTCTTTGCCAAAGGGTCTTCCATTTTCAACCATGTCCCTGTCAAAACCTGTTCCCTCAGAATATACTCTGACTTCTCTTGCTCTTCCCCCACCTGCAACATGCCCTGACAGCTTTTTTTGTCCGCTTGTTTGTTTTCCAACAAGACTGGTAGATTTGGAGGGGGGGTTAATTCACGTGCTCTCACGGACACTTCCCTCTGCCCGTCCTGCCCTCCTCTCACGTGCACATCTTACTCTTCATTACAGAACAGTATCTTTAATTACACCATTCTTTTTCTGAACATTCTCTGCTTCCAGCACACTTACTCTTACGTGTCAAGAGAAACCCTTGCACGTACAATGTTCTCTCCCAGAGCACTTTCCCACTCAGCTCCTTTCCTCCCTCCTGCCTTTTCCCACCAGCTGCTCTTGGCACATGACTCATTCAAGCAAACGTTTCCCCTGCCAAAATCCAAAAGGTCTCAATTTTCCTCTTTACAATGCAACAACATTGCTGGCATTTTTCAGCTTCTCCCTTCTCAACTTTCCTGGGAAATCTCAAAACGATCACAATTTTTTCAAGTAAAGGTGGAGACCTTCAAGAGAACATTACTCTGGATGTGCTGTGGTTCTCCGAAGGGAAAGCAGAGAGCCACCTTGCTTAGAAAAACCTGAGCAGAACTGCATTAAGTTTAGCAGGAGCCTAAAGTGGCACCTAAAGGCCTCCCACTGCTTCTGCTAAGTCAGTCCGTTTCCCCTGCTGCTTCAAAACACCCTTCCTGGAGTGCTAATGCCACTAACCATAACTCCCTCCAGCATGAAGTGGAGAAGGCTCAAGCCCTGGGCCTTGACAGTGAGCTGCACAGAGGCAGCTAAACAGGCTGTGAGAGGCAGAGGTGCCCTGCCAGAAACCGAGATTAACCAGGGAGCCACCAGCACATGGTGCACACTCGAGGTAAAGCAGGAGAGCAGGTAAGAACTGTACAACCCTCAACGTTCCCATCAATCCAGGGCTTTCAAGGGGAAGGACGCCGACTAGAAAAGCTCCTTTGCGTTAGATACCACCAATGCGTGGCCAAAATCAGGGGGGGAAGATTTCCACCGTCTTGCAGAATAAAGGTGGTGAGACATTTTATTCTGGGTGTGCTGTGCTGCAGCAGATAACTTGTTATGCTGTAAACCACAGGAATTACACTGCTCTCCTCTTCCAGCACAGTGTTAAACCTCCGCATCCCAGCACTTACCTTGTCAGTGTTCCTCAGAATCAGTGGCACTTCGTAGGCCTCGAAGGGGACGTAGTTCTGGAATACCACCTCTGAAGGAAAAGGCTGAAACAAGCTCTGTTCCAGGTCAACTGCTGAGAACTGGAGAGGCAAGACAGAGCGGTGAGAGGAGGGTCAGCTGCTGGGAGAAAGATTCATGAAAGAATCCTACACCGATCTCCAGTGGAGTACAGTCTCTTGGTGAGTACGTCCGCGTGGCTCACGCAAGGAAACAGCCCCCCACCTGTGTTCTGAGATGATCAAAAGTTTCTGGACCACACTGAGAAGGCTCAAGCTAAGAAGCTCTTTTGGCGGGTGTTCCTCCAGGTTTCCTTCTCCAGAATGCAAGGCAGCGCTTACTGCCAGCAGAGCCCTGTGCTGATGTGGTCACACAGCTCCAGAGCACTTCCTGGAAGAGCCACGAGCACTCATGGAGCAAGCGAAACCCAAGAATTTACACGAGACTCCACGGGAAACAATTTTGGGATGATCTTTACTCTGAGACAGAGAGACCGAGTCCCACACATCCCTAAATATCTTTTTTGATAGAGAGCCTAGAAACCAGTTAGAAGACAACACTACCAGAGGAGGTAAGGCTAAAAAGAAAGTAATACAGTAGTTGGGAAAAAGACAAAGGAGGTGAATGCTGGAGAGTGGTAAGGTTTAGCTCTTTTCTCAGCATTACTGGGCAACTTCAGTAAGAGTGGACTTGGTATCTCCTTTTTCCACAGGCTTTAAATAGATGCTTTATTGTATTCCATTATTGCCATTTCATTTAATACCACTGCAGAAGCATGTCTGAAACTATACACAAACAGCCAATGTTCACAGAGCAGAGGCAATACTTGAGAAAATTCCTCCCTGCTTTGTCTCCCCTCTCCCAGCTGCACTGTTCCCACTCAAAAGACCCAGGCAGGCCTCCTGCTGCTCCACAGGAGCCACGCTCACACGGCAGCTCGTGCCTGCAGCACGCTGCCAGTTACGTGTGCGCTCATCTGATGCGTTCCCAGCCTCCTGTGCTGCCTAGGGCAATCCTTAACCAATTGGTTACAGGTCTCTTGCTGGCAATTTTCCACTCACAGCCTACCTCAGCGATCCACCCGTTTGGACTGTGTGCTACAGTGAGCAGTCCTGTGAGAAAGGCAGCTTAAACATACATCTAAGTGATCCAGAGAACGCACTTCCACTCCCCTCCGCCCAGGGCGATTCCCCTGTGTATCTGGCAGCCTGCAAAATCTAACACCCTGTAAAGGTCCCACACATCGTTCCAACCCAAAACATTAATGCACCTGGTTTTGTTAAATCTTGAGTAATTTCTATAGGCCCTCAGCCTTCAAGGGGCAATGCTGCCACCGTTGAGGGAGTCCCATGACCCCAAGCATTTGACAGTGACTACACCAAAGCACGAGGTGGCTATTTCACCAGGAGGATGGAAAATGGCAAGCTCGAGCCCTTGTGGCCTGCCCCAGCCTTCCCCAGTATCAGCTAAACTCCAGCAAAACCCACCAACTTCAGCAGAGGTTATTTATATTGACGTAGTGCAGACCAGCACTTCCAACCTCTCACCAGGGAAAAGCATTCTACCTTTCCCAGCAGAAGGAACTCCACCACCACCAGCAGTTTGAAAAGACAACAGGCCCTAGCCACTGAGGTATTCAGATGAGCCCGAGGCACGCCTGTCACAAACACACACCCTCTTCAAATGTCACATCAAGCAGCAAGGAAAAGGGCAGGAAAAGGCTACCTTGTGATGGGAGGTTTCACCCATGTCTAGAAGCTGCGTAATCCGGGGCCGCCTCATCTCCCGGGTGCTGGCCAGCCTCTGCTTGGTGGTAAGAGACATCTCCTTCAGGAAGGCAGAGGGAGTCAGCTGAAATGCAAAACACCAGCAAGAGCTACAGAAATGCCTTTCTGCAGAAAGACTTTTCTCGTTCAAGTGCCACTGATGAGTAATCTGTGATCACAGCCACTAGGATAGTCCTGGAAGTCCCGTAAATTACCTGCTGAAATATTTAACATCGGTAAATTAATGATATAGAGCGGAATACACACGCTCTAAGCAAGTGGCTCTGTCCCATTAGCTTCTCCTTCATGAGGTGATGCGACATGTTGGGGGATTTCTGCTCTTCGGGTATTTGTTCCCTCTTGCGTTTTGCTGGATTGAGCCAGAGACCTTTGAAGAGAGCGGGGAGGAGTTATCAGAGATCCCCTAACTCCACCCTTGCACAGTGCTCACAACCAACACGCAGGTGGAGATGGCACTGCTGGGTGAGTCAGAGGAAAGCAGAAAAGCAGTGTTGTGCCAAGGCTGAGGTGGAGAGGAATGGGTCCAAGTTTTCGTTATTTCTTTTCCATTAGCACTCCTCTTCCCTCTGTTCTGGCCTCACAGACCCCTCCACAGAAGGATACAGAGATGTCTCCTTGACAGAGCCTCAGCACTGGGTCACCTCCAGTGAAGGGAGCTCCAGCCAGCAAAGGGGACAGTTGTGGGTGGGAAGGAGGAATCGCCCTGAATCCACTGCTGTTTGCAGGGCTGCATCTGTGCTCCACACAGGACACGAGACACCATGAAACAACTCTTTTGGAAGCTGTTCTATCTGGGACAGCCGTGTCCTGTCAAGACTCCAGGCGGTTTGAGCAGCCCACCACATGCCCAGCTGCCCAGCGGTGTGGCCAGAGCAGCACTGGCAGGTATGCCCACGGGACAGAAGATGTTACTGCCCACACAGCAAAGAGGACGGAAGGAAGCACGTTTGTGCTTCAGCTGTTCCCGTGCAATGCCCAGTACATTCCCTTATCTCGGCTCCACTGGCACGTTCAGGAAAGACCCTGGACTTTCCCTGAAGCAACACAGTCCACCCCCCACTGCACCATGACAGCCCCCTCCAACAGAAGCACGGCAGCAAAGAGGTGGGGAGGTGGTGCCTGGCTCCACAGCACCCTGACAACAGGAGGGGAAGGCAGAGGAGGGACAGGGGCAGCTGCCAGCCTTAACCCAGCTCCTACCCGGCCCCCAGCAGGTACTTACAGGCACACGCTGCTCTGCCTCTCTGACCAGCTTCGGATAACGACGTACTGCCACCTTACTCTGGAGTCCATCAGCCATTTTGGAGGACCCCATGGACCGATGAATCTTCCCAGTGGCCATGACTAGGCAAACCTGGAAGGTGTAACAGTGACACTTTGAAAATCTAGAATCCCATTCACAGCAGACCCAAAGGATACACCTGTGTCTCCAGGCTGTGGCACCCTTCCTAAGTGGAGAACATAAGGCCGCCCCACACTGTTTCATCATTAGACCATATTTAAGTGGCAGAGTTAAGATTCATAGAAGTAAAACTCCGTAAAAATATTCCCTGAGCCAAAACAGCCTTTTGCTGTGGGTACAGTAAAAGAGCCACAACTATTTCTTTTAATGAACTTCATCTCTCAGCTGACAGTGAGATGGACCAAGGGTCCCTTCCAAGGGTCTGCTGGAGAGTCACCAGCTCCACATACTATCATTTACTGCTGTGGCTCCTGCCTTAAGTATTTACAGCACCATTCTCCCCTTCCCAGCATCCGATCTCTGCTATCCTGGATTGGCAACTTTGCATCTCCCTTTTTATTTACTCTTTTTCTGGCATCTGGACCATATCTCATAGAATCGTTTAGGCTGGAAAAGACCTTTAAGATCATCGAGTGCAGCTGTAGACCTAGCACTGCCAAGCCCACCACTCCTTTCCCTGGATGTACGCAGGAACTGCTGCTCAGAAAATCCCTATGGATTTCAAATGCAGGACCGAGGGCCCCCTACCCCGGGCACCCCCCTACCCCGGGCACCCCCCTGCCCCAGGCACCCCCATCTCGCACAAGGGATGCCCCCAGCCCTGCAGCGTGGGGCAGGGGGTGTCACACCCCCACACACCCCCCCTGAGCTCCCCTGCAGCCTGGGTCCCTGCTCTGTCCCGCTCCCAAGCCCCCAACCCCGCCTGCCCATGGCTCAGCCACCCAGCAGCACCAGCACCCAGAGCCACCCTCTGGCTTTCGGCCGGGAAGGGGACGCAGACACCACTCCCCCAGCATCCCCCACCTCTCCCTCTCTGCAGGGGCCGTGGGGACACACTCACGGGAGGATCCCCGATGCCAGATGGGCTGTTGTCCCCGTTGCCAGGGCAACTGGGCATCCCAGCACTGGGCAGCCCCAACACTGCCATGGCAACAGCAGGGACACAGTGGGGGGCGGGGGGGACAGCTCTGTGACACGGGGGCAGAGGGGACAGGGATGCTCAGTGCCCAAAGCACCCAGTGAGCACAGCAAGCAGCCCTGAAACCGCCTCCAGCACACCCGCCCGGCTCCAGCAAACCAGCTCTGCAGCTCTTGGGGACACCCAGAATGTTCTCAGGGCGCTGGTGCTGGGGGCGGTGCCGGTTCGGAGCCACTGAACGCCCCGAGCGCGCTGCCGCTCTGCTGCGGCAGATCTCCGGTGCCTTCTAAGGGAGCAGAGGCGAGGCTGATCCCTCTGCTCCCAGAGGCTCCTGCCACAAACCAAACGCCCTCTGTGCCTCCGCCGGCACCCCGAAATCCTGCCCTCGACCCCAGCCTGTGCGCACGGGATAAACCCCCCGGCCTGCGCACAGCTCAGACGGAGTGAAGCACCCAGTTGCTGCCACTGAGTTAAAAAAAGAAAAAAGCAGTTTTATTCTCTTTTTTACGCTGCGGGTGTCGGTGCCGGGGGCGGTGTCTGTGTCGGTGTCAGTATCGCTGTCACTGCAGGTGTTGGTGCAGCTATCGGTGTCGGTGCTGGAGGCAGTGCTGGTCTTCAAAGTTCTTCCACTGTAACCAGGTTCCTTCCATCTCCATTTGTGTTCCCATGCAGGTGCTTTTAATCCAATAATTCAACATGTCAGACTGTTACTGAGGCTTCAAAAGCATGAAAAAGTTCCAGGTTCTCACCCACCTTAAGGTGTAGCTGTTTCCCATCTCAGCCACTGCAAACCCTGCCTAGCGTAGTGTACCGCCTCGGGCACGCTGCTGTTCAGTGCCAGAGTGCATGTCGCAGTGCTGAGGTCAGCAAAAAACTCTGGAAGAAGGGGAGGGAGGGAGAAAACATTTGGTTGGTTTCACACAACAGGCACATCTGACAGGCGAGGGGCAGTGAGCAGCGGCAGCAGCAGCAGCACCCTGTCAGTCGGCAGGTCCCGCTAAACACATCGTGAATGCAGAGAGCTCAGCACTAGCCGAAGGCCGGGCAGCGTCACAAGCACAGAGGGCAGGGCACGTGGGAGGAAACGCACTCACACAGGCACACACACATGCTGAACCGCCTCCCCGGGCTCTGGCTTTGAAAGGACACCGAGACGCCGCGGTAGGCGGGCAGGAGTTTGGGTGTTCACACCCCAGTCCCTACCGCACGCCTCCCCCGGGTTTTAAACGGGCCAAATTTGGTGTCTTTCTGAGGGGTGCCTGGCAGCACACACCGCTGTCACCGGGCTGGTCCCTTTGCTTCACCCATCCTCAGACCTTGCAGACGTCAGGACTTCTCAGCTGAACGGGTTTCACAATCTGTCCAGCTGGCCAGGCGATACAGCTCTGACTGGGGTTGCTCACAGCTGGCCACGTCAGGCAGATCGGAGAGAGCCCTCCTCTCCTGCCGCCAGCTCCAGCTCTGCACAGGTGGCTCCAACATCAGTTACAACCAACTGCTTTCCACCAGTTTTCAACTTCCCTCTTTAAGGGATCTCTGAAGGCCACTGCTCTTTCTTCCTCCTCTTATTCCCTCTGAATTGCAGAAAAGAATCAAGGATGTGGCCTTTTTTTATTTTTAGTTTGATGTACTCGCTCTCTGTACCTCTGAGCGTCTGTACCTTACGCTGAGTATCAACAGGCTCCAGGTCTGGAACTCCTCCACCATCCTGAACAGCGGCAACAACTGCCAAGCCCACAGGAGCATTTACTGTTGTCCTGCACAGATCCACTCCCCTGGGAGTACTTACTACCCCAGTCATCGTTCCCCTCCATTAAAACAGCAACAGAGAGCCAGTTTGGTCCTTCTCAGTGACAGTGTTTTACCAGCCTTTGGAGGATATAACCCAAAATACTACACACGCATTGCTGCTGCGAGCACAGATTTGCTCAGAGGACACCCAGCAACTGAAGTTGCTCTCTTCAAAGGGGACTTGCAAAGCCTTTTGAATTTCAGCAACCGCCTCAGAGTGAGGATTTTTACAGCCCTCCAGCAATTCAGCCAGGCTCATCGTGATTATTTTCTTGTGCCAGTTTGCCAGCAGACAGCGGCAATACATCCTGTCGCCCACAGCAGCTCACAACACTGTGGGTTTTAAACCACTCCAGGGCTTTTGCTTATTCAGTGCTGCTTGTACCACAGGAGAACACAACACTTTTAACAACAAAAGTGTAAACTATAAAAGTAGCACAAATTCAGGAAATGGTACTAACAAATACTGCTCACGTGCCCAGCAGGGACTCCAATGCAAGAGCTGCTCAGCTTCTCTGTTATGGAGAGAAGCCAGCTTCACCATTTTCAAGGCCAAAATACCTGCAGGTTTGACAAACCAACTAAAACACAAGGCTACAGGCCAAAACCCTGTTTTTAAAGAAGGGGAACCAACTCAGAAAAGCTAAGCGCCCCCAAGGGAAAAACAAACCACAAAAACCCCCTTATGCTTCTCGTGTTACCATGCACCAAGTTGGCTGCTTCCCTGCACTTGATACCCTCATCCCATAGCTCTTGAGACCTCTGAGGATGCCAAGACAACCTGTTAATTGGAACACTCATCAATTTATCACCATTGGGTATCTCTGCCAATAACCTGCCAATGTGCCACAGCTGTCTGCTTCAACATACGTGATGCTTTGACCTTCCGGTACGGCGTTTGCTACGCTGAGCGTTAGGATTGAAGCAAGTCCATACACACAACCACCACACATGTGACCGAAAAGCCAGAGGGCAAAAACTTACCCGTGTTCTTCCCGGCCAGTGCATCGGCCTTTTCCCAAATATCACAGGCATAGAGGATACGGGAAGTGATGCTGACGTAGGCAGAGGTGATGTTTGGGATGTCGTAGGGAACAGTGACTGCAGAGCTAATGCCGTTCCCACTGTAGCTGCCAGCATAAGCCATGCCTGTGCTTCTGCAGGAGAAAGAAACACCATCATGAACGTTTAACTGCAGAGTGAAAGACATCAGACTATTTGATGCCGGGAGCTATTTGGTACCATCCAGGCCTGCAGGATGGAGTGGAGTGTTGAAAACTGAGATGTGTTCAGCTGCGTGACAAGTAATTGGGTAGCCCTCTGCCAAATGCAATTGCCACCGCACACAGAAAAACTCTTTCTTACTCCCTGTCGTTCAAACACGGGCCCAGTCTGCTGGGCACCGGGTCAAACACTGTTACGTGACAGCTTGAGTTTGACTTTGACTGTCACATACGCAGCAACACTGAGGCAGGTACACGGAAAGGACAAAATGCTCAACAACTCAGAAATTAGAAAATTAGCTTCTTTTTCTTAAGTGGTGACTAAGCCAAAGAGAAAACTATGAACTATGTTATGCTACCACAGGATGAAGGCATAATCCTACTGGGCAGTGGCTAGGGAGGTGGGGATGGCATCCCGTTACGTCTCAAGGGATCTCTAACAGAGGACAACAACAACAGGGGCTCTGACACAGCAGTGACAATACCTTCCTTGGTCCCCTGACCTGCTTCTCGGGTGGAGAACTGCTCTGCTTAATATAACTCTGGACTTCATAACAAAAAACTCCTTTCCGAGGAGAAAAGACAGGGAGGAGAGAGCAGAAATACTCCTGCCCCTAACGGTATGATTTCAGGGGGCAAGAAGAGCGAGTGGCAATGCACTCCCAAATGCAGGCAGCAACTCAAACACTCCGGCTCCTGTTCTCACTCACGCCCTCGTAGAAACATGACAACGGACGTATTTTTAAATCTTACCTTGCAACACACGGAGAAGGTGCTTGTGCAGATCTGGAGGAACTCTGCAGCAAGGAACAGAACTCTTGTTAGGTTTGGGCTATTCAGCCAACATCAGTAAGTCCCGCAGCCACCCAGCTGGCAGCTCAGTAACACGCGGGCCCTACCTTGAAGTGGTCATTCAGGATTCTGGAGTACTTCAGGGCAGTGTCTTTTTTGTAACGGCACATTGCCATGTGCAGAAGGGACTGGCAGCGCATGCTGTGAACAGAAACACACCCAAGCATCAGTGCTGACGTTGGCTGCTGCCTGCTCAGCAGTCACCAGCCTTGTGGGACAGAGGCAGGCACACGTCAGCTGCACTGCAACGGCAAGGAAGCGCCGAATGTCTCCTCCTTGGGCTCAGCTTAAGAAAAGACTCTTTAAAAACATCCCAAGGGAAAAAAAGCAACTGAGGAAGGGCCATGCCTGGTCTTTTATATAAACACGTGCCCAGCCTCCCGTAGGTGTCACAGGCTGAGTAAGCCCCAGTCCAGAAGAGCCTTCACTACGTTCAGCTTCAGCCTCAGTTACGCAGCTCAAACATGGGCAGCCAAATCCCATTCTTTCACCTTTGGAGAAAGCCCTTATGTGCTCTCCAGTTACCAGCAGATCAAATTTTAGAGCCTGTGCCTTCCACATGTGGTCCCCTGTGATATCCTGACTTGCTTTAGAGATGTTCCAGTTCATTCTGGCTTTTATATTGTGATTTCTTTCTCCTTGCAGAATTCCAATTCCTATTTAACTCATTCCTTCACCACTGAAAGTAATGGGTCTTTCACTCTATCGAGTCTAAAAACAGAATATGAAGGCACAGAAAAACAGTTACGCACCATAACACAGCGAAGATTTTGTCCTGTGAAGATGCTGTGGAGTCTGTAAAGGATTTCAGCGTCATGGCGAATCTAAGGAAACAAAATGAACAGAATCTTGTCAGCCATCAGTGCTCTGAAGTCCCACTGTTTATGAAAAATCAGCGTGTGCCATTATCTCAAACACCGGTCCAAAAGTCAGGAAACCTGCCCCGAGTTCTTAGTGCTGGCACCGAGTGGTTTGTACGATCCTGAGCAGAGGACTGTGTCTCCAAATGCCTTGTTTCCCGGGCAGCAGGAACAGACGTGGCCCCTTACGTGACTCACTCTGCTCTTACACTGATTAACGGGCACCATCCCTACAAGGAGAAGCCCTCCATGGGCCACCTCTAGGCCTGGGGCCCAGAAGAGGTGCCCCCGCTACTGAAGGTGAAATATTAATTCAAGTGTTTCTGGACAAGACAGACATCTTAGTGGAAATGTTGCTTCTGGCAAAAAACAAGCAAGCCAATCTCCTTTTTGAGAACAAAGCAACAAGAGCATCTTGGAAATACAGTCCATCAAGACCAGAAAGCACAAACTCTTCTTCAGCACACAGTATAGTTGCTTTGCTTTTCTTAACTGAAATACTACTGAGCTCACATGCAAAAGCAACACCAGATCTGGATGAACCAAAAACTCCTTCCTGTCCTTGACTGTCGTAACCAGTGTCCTCTGGTGTACCTCGGCTGCGCGGCTCAGGTGCCAAGTAGGACACGGGGCCTCCTTCTGATCAGCGGTGCTGGAACATGCCAAAGGATTTGTCTCTGGTGCCTGGCCATGGGCTGTCTCGTGCTTGTGCAGCAACCTGGGCGCTGCTCCGTGGGGGGAATCCAGAGCTGCCAGTTGCAAACAACAACACAACTCCCCCTCCCGCTCCAAACACGCTGCCTGACCATCACGCTGTGAAAACCGCTTACTTGAGGAGATCTATGGTGCCTCTGAACACGCTGGAAGCGCATTTTGGGTCTCTTGGGTCCGATTCCAAGGCAAGGCCGTATTCGATGAAGGAAAAGGCAGCATCTAGGTACTGGAAGGCCCTTCCAGTCTTGTCGGTCTATTGGGAAGAAAATTCTCCTGTTTAGACTAAGACAAAAGCTACTTCTCTCAAGTGTACCTGAATTCCTTTTTTCTCCTTAGTTAGGCAGGATTTGAAGAAAGAAAAAGATGCAAGTCAGGCCTGTGGGTGATAGTTAAAGGCTTCTCAGCAGAACCCCTAATGTGCTCCCAGTCATCAGCTTTGTGTGCTCTGGCTATTTCTATCTCTCCCTCAATGTTTTCCTGGAGTAATTTATTACCTTCAGATGTTTTGGCTATTATCATCCGGTCTTGGAGGCCTGCCTCGGGTGGGGCTTGCCCACTGCAGTATTCCCTCACTTCATTTTCACAGGTAAATGGCAAGTGGCAAATGTACATTATCTGAGTGAACCATCATTAGCAACAAAAGATGTTCCTTCACGCACGCTGTTAAACTGCCCGTAGCGCAGAAAGCCAGTGACATCTGCAACGGGCACTTCCAAGTCTTGTTCACCAGCAACACAATTACCGTGAGGATCCCGACGGTTCAGAGTAAACTGTGTTGCAACTAACTGCTGCACCTCTCTTCCAAGGACACTGTGGTAGCTCTGCAAAGCCAACAGGCCTGCTGACCTCAGACAGCACCAGCTCTGAATCCTCTTCTCTAGGCGTGTTCTCTAGGTGTGTTTATAGCCAAGGGAAATGTCTGAACACTTGGCAGATAAAGACAGCCTCCCCCCGGGCGACTCGAACATACTCCAAGGGTGGAAGTCACGTTAGCCAGTGAATCTTATCCCATGCAGGCAGGGATCGGCTCTGAATGCGAGAGCTGGTGAGCATTTCTAGCACAGGGCCAAGACTTACCATTGCATCAGCTATGTGCTTCAGCCTCCTCGCCTCTTCCATGTAGTATTCCACTGGATGCTGTCTGAATTGGGGACAGAGAGAGGAAAAACAGAGAAAAAGGGTAGGAGAAGGATCAGTTTTACCTTCCTATCTAGAGGATGCCAGGAGTCCAAACATCCTGTTTTGGTAAGCCCGTTACAGCCTTATCAAGCACACCTTACAGTTATGATAGTCACTGAATGAGCGTTGTCTGCATGTTCAGAAATGCACAACAGCTGAATGCGCAGATAAAATGAATTGTTTTCTTAAAAAATGCGTGTCAGAATAACATTTCAAAATAAAAAGCCACTGGAGGTTAGGCTACTGTGAGGCCAGGTTTACTTCTCTGGTCCCATGGAAAGATCGTAGTGATGTGATCTCCTCAAGTACGATCCCACAGACACATGTTGATTGACACATCCAGTAAACTTTGCAGTGCCAGACACTCATCTCGCACCAAAAGAGCCTGCATTCAAGTTATCTGCTTACAAGAGAGATGGTCGGTCACCAGGGCTCCTCCTGTTGAAGGGTCTGAATCAACACCTAGACCATGATAAAGTTCGACCACACACATTTCTGTGCGCTGGGATAATCTATTCACCGTGCAAATAGCACACAGCCGCCTGTGCACCAACAAAACGAGCAAGGAAAGAGTCACTCTCCCCGAAAAAGCCAGTTGCCTGCCCAGCACCTTGTGACAGAGGAGTTTGCCACTTGTCAAGCATCAGACAAATCAAAACCCATCACTTGTAGGCAGACACCAGAGACACCTCCTCTCCGATTTAAAAAGGACCTCATTCCCAGAGTAGAGTCCCTCAAACCAAGAACTGCTGTCATGAGACCTTTGCTTTGTGGTGGTGTGGGGGGTATCGCAGACACGCCAAGGCAGTACAGGGCAGGTCAAAATGCGGGCAGCACACTGGTCTGCAGATGATGGGGTGTGTTTCAGCAGATCTACCGGAAGGACTGCAAATGCTAGGCTGGAATAAATGAGAAATTCCTGGCCATAAAGGCCACCTGAAATTCCAGACAGTCACAAATCAAAAGGCACGCTGGCTGTGTGTCCGTTGTGTCCGTCACACACAGAAGAGACAAAGACAACAAGATGATTTTAGTGGAGAAGGGAAATGCTCCCTACCCACCCATACACACGAATCTCTTTCCTGGACTGGCCTTTGCACCTTTCACCCCTCTACAAATCTGGGCCAGTCAGAGGGAAAAGCCTATTGGCCCTGAGGCATCTTGGCTTGGTTAGAGAAAGGGGGAGCTGCATAGCCACATGCTTCTGGAGCCCCCCAGTTCAGCAGTCTCGCACGGCAGCGAGGTGAGAAAACGGAGCTCTGCCATATCCATCACATCCCTCTCTGTGTTCTCAGCTGGCAGAAGATGGGTCCCACCCAGCGCCAACACCGTGGGCACCAGCAGCCAGACAGCAAGTGCTATTCAAAGCCCGTAACCAGTGACAGCAAAAGCAGCTGGGGGAGCAGAGACTTGTTGCTTTCATCACCACCTGTCCAACTAAGAAAACAGCAGTGGTCACCCAGTCAAAATTGATGGACATACAGCTACACTTAGGACAATGGCCTTTCCCAAGAGGCTGCCAGAACTCTCTCTGCTGTGGATGTGGTTGCTCAGTCACGGGAACAAGGGTCACGACTTCTGGGCCACACTTTCAGCTCTTTCACCTCTTTGCAGCGGGAGTCTGAGCAAGCAACTCAATTTGTCTGCAGTTTCTCCATGTGCAAAGTGCGTTCACATCATCTTCTCACTTTACAAAGACTAAGAGCTTTAAACGCATGTGAAGTGTCATGAACCGGATAAAGCCTTCTGCTGCTCCCCATGCAGAGAGAGGACAAACTTCCCCCAAATAAAGATGACAGCAGAACCCAGAAGAAGGAAGACATGGTCAAAGAACAAGATGTTTGTCGACTCCTAGAACGGCTTAGGTTGGAAGGGACCTTTAAAGATCACCTAGTCCAACTCCCTTTTTAAAAGCATTGCAAGGCTACTTCCATTTCTCATGAGAGCAGAAATATTTGATACTTGAACTCTCAAGTCTTACTCACTGAGCATCATAGAACAGTTGGGGTTGGAAGGGACCTTTAGAAGTCATCTAGTCCAACCCCCCCTGCAATGAGCAGGGACATCTTCAGCTAGAGGGCAATTTCTCTTGCCATCCCCTGACGCCCCTGAACTACCGTGCAGAACAAGTCCTTGCTACTCCCCACAGAGCCGCTACCACCTCCCAGATCACTGCGGGCAACCATCTGCTGCCAGATCACCACCACTGCAGTCTGGAGAAGGGAAATGACTCCTGCATCCCTGCAGGCAGGCAGTCTACCACACTGTTTGCAACGCAAACAACAGATCACTGTTTTGCACAGATTTGTTCCCTGTACCCGGTCCGAAAGAGCAGTGCAAATCCCTGCCTACCGGCTTAGAAGGAAAAGCAGCACGGGCACAACTGGCAATTAAATTTCTTGCGGCGTGAACACATCTTTTGAGCTACGTGTGATACACAGACCAGAGCATGCAGCAAGGTAAGCTGTAGGACGGACAAGTTGGGGTTTCAAATGGCAAAGTCTTCATCCCCATCTCAGCTGTTGGAAATCAGGACAAATGCCACAACATCCAAGCTTTTGCAGCAGTGTAAACCAAGTGTGGGAGGATGACCAGCCACTGAAACATCAGCTTATGCTTCAATGATTAGAACCATAATCCTCAGCTGTAAGGACAGAGAGGAACATCTGCAACAAATACAAAGGCAAATCAATTACATTCCCACAGCCACGTGGTTGGTTCCAGGATGTAAAGACAAATCTGCAGCAGGTGAAGTTTCAGAAGGCACATTAGGTTAGAAGCAAACTCACGAGTATGAGGACCGGAGATACAGTTCTTTGCCTCAACTTCTTAAAGAAAGACTCAGTTTTATGCATCTTTCTGCCATCCCACCAGCGTATACTCACTTCAAGTTACTGGAGTCCTCCTTAGCTGAAGACTGCAATGACTTTGTTTCTTTTTCTGATTTCCTTCTCTTCTGATCAATCTCCTTCTCCACTGCCCTCTAACAAGAAGGAAAAACAAAAGAAAAAAAATCACTCAGGTTTTCAAAGTGCATGTAAAGTACAGACCAACTAAGCTTGATCGATTCTGGTTAAAGAAAGAAAAGACATGATATTGGAATCAACAAAGGGGGAACCCAGAGCACAGCGGATCTAGATTTCAGGCTCACTGCCAAGTATCCTCAAATGACATTTTATCTACTTTTGCTTAGATAGATTAATTATTTTGTAGTGAAGGGGATGCAACTGCCAAACCTCTTGTTGCTCATGGTAATCAAAATTAAGGCACTTCCATTGCTGAAAATAAGCATTTCATCAGTTCGGGATGAACTTTTTTCTCCTCCCTCAGTCTGAATCGTACAGACAGGTATTCAGATTCCTCCTGGGAAAGTCATCAACTGCAAGCAATTGTGTTTTGTGACACACCTTATCAAAGGGAAGGAAAAAACTGCCTTCCCAGGGCAGTTAGATCACTCACATTGCCCCAGATGTGCAGGGCTTTTTGGTTTTATTAACAGGAACCCGGTACAGGTTCAGGCAGCAGAAGGTGCACACATGGACAAAACGGAAAAGCACAGGTGGGGGTGGCTTCTCCCTCTGGACACCCCCACAAACTGCAGGCAAGGTGCTCTCCCACAGCAGACATTAAATAGGTAGCGCAGATGGCTGCAGAGTCTGGGAGGCGCTGCAGATACCGTGCGGCTTTGAAAGGGGGTGCAGGGGGAAGGGGCACTGCAGCCCTCCAAAGCTCTGCTTGGGTTGAAAGGCAGAGAAACCCACAGATGCTACCAGGGGGCTGGTCAGCCACATGCTGACACAGCCTGCTGCCAGAAGCTCCTCCAGCATAGGGGGGCTGGGGTTTTGTTGTCTGAGAAAACTAGTATTCCAACAAAAAACATCCAAAAAGGTGTTAAAACACCAAAGCATTTGTTAGCTTACAGGGCTTTTCACTTGCTCAGCAGGGCATTTGTGACCAACAGGAGACACCTGTGGACAGTTTTGATGCACATTCCCTTTAGAAGTTGGGTAACACCTTGAGAGAAGGAGCGTAATGGATCCACTCCCAAGCTATGAAGTGGAAACGAACTCTACACGAGTGTTTTTCAACCACCACCTTGGTCCTTGTACAAACCCACCTCCACCTCCACCTCTCACCTTCCTCTTTTGATGGGACTTGTCACCAGTGCCCGTGATTCTCCTTCCCGCTTCCTCTCACCAGGGAGTTCCTTGGCCTCTGCTCTCTTCTGGTGACTGCCGGGAGAGTCTGGCGACTTCTGGTGACTGGCGGGGCAGTCCCTCACCAGCAAGAGCAACTGCTTCTCCCTGACAGACAAGGGAAGTTTGTCCTGGTGGAAATCCTCTCTGGCCACCACGGCAGGCCTGTGGCCACTGGTCCTGCTTGGGGGTTGTGCCCTGGCCTTGAGGAAGGGGACTGAGAGCAAGATACTCCTGGGCACTGCCAAGCAAAAAACCTCTCACGAGCTTGGGGTCCAAGCAGGGTTTGGCATTGGCCTGGTGGGAGCTCTTGTGCTTTCTGCTCTCAGCGGGCACTTGCTGTGCCAGCTTTGGGTCTCACACTCACCCATCACTACAACAACTGAAAATCCCATCAGCTCCAGTGTGATCTACACATACACTCGTGGAGGGGAAGAGCAGAAAAGAAGGGAACGGTTGGGGAAATACCATTCTGGTTCCTAGGCCAAACCCAGCATGCCTGGATTATTCATTTCTAACTGGAGCTTTCGGTAAAACCCCACACAACCACAGCCACTTTTCAACAGCAGCTTCAGGCAGTTAGAAACCAAAGCCTGTATCTAACAAGAGAAACCAGGAGCCCTTACCCATCTACCCCCTCTATAAAAAGTAGTTTTGGTTTTCCTCCTTATTTGGTCTAGCTAGTAGTTTGGGAACAAACCTGTACCTTGCAGGAGCAAGTGAAGAAGGTGGCTTTTCAGCAACCTGTTTTGTTCACAAAAACAAAGAGGAGAGGGGGAGGAAAGGTGATCTTAAGGAAGTCGGAACAACGCCACAAGTCGTGATGATTTAAAGGGATGTCTGTGTGCCTAGTGTATAGAACATCTCAAACTGACTTGGTCATCACCACTCTCTTCGCTGTCACTGAGCTGCAGGTCATCCTGGAGCATTCTGAAAGACAACCAGAAGAGAAAGATCAGCCAAGGCAGACACAGTTTCAAGCAGCAGACACTGAAAAAGACTTGGTTTGCACCTGCCAAAACAAACCAGCCTCCCACATCCTTTTTGAACATTCGGCATGCTCCGTCTCCTCAACCCTGCCGTTACCTAAATGAGGGATAAAATGAGAACACCCAACCTGGACATTTCACTGGCTTTTCCAACTGATCTCAGGACGGTTTGCAATGGAGGTCAGTGTCGCTGGCTGCCAGCTACAGTCCTGTGAGGGGACTGCTCCTCAGTGCCGGTTACCTAGCGCACTCACAACACAGCCAGCAAAGGTTACCTAGCACACTAACACAGCAGGGCGGGCTGGAAGAAGTCTGACCCTTGCAGAGCAAGAGGCCAGCACGCTGTTTGCCCCCACGGGCTCCCCAAGGGGCAGAAAGCATCGTCTCCGCACCAGAAGCTGGGCATGCTCATGCTCTCTGCTCTCAGGGGTGGCGGATATTTCTTTTGGCACAGGGGCTCTCTTTTTGCTGCTCAAGTCTCCTGTCACACATACATAAGTAAATGCCAAGGTCAAGCCTGTCTCCTATCTCTTCTCTACACAGTGAACATCATGCTCCTGCACATCTCAGCGGTAACCGTAACACTGAGCAGCTCTCAAAGCAGTTTATAAGCGGGGAGGCACGAACCCTCTTTTACTATTGCTAGAGAAGAGAGCAGGCTGCCTGCAAATGTTTCCCAAAGCATAATTTACTCCTCTGCCTGCAAGTGGTAACTACTGCTTGCAATTTCAATGCATTACCCAGGCAATACCGAGCTGCCAAACTCTTCTGTTTATCACATCAAATATTTTTGTTGACAATAAAGATAAAATGCTGTTTGTGCTGCAAGAGGTGCGATGCTTAAGATGTTTCTGAAAAGCAGCCACATTTGAAGCCCACGATTATAACAAAGGTGTAAGTTACTGAAACATTACACACACACACCCCCTCGGCTCAGACATCTTACAACTCTAAAAACACAAAGCTTGCTTAAAAAATGAGGAAAGAGGAAAGATAATTAGGCTACCAGATAACCCAAACATTCTATGATTCTATGCTCTTCATCCAGCACTTTCTTCTGTAAATAGAGTTTAGGAAACTCCTAATCCACATTTGTATGATACAGCCTTTATCACGGGATTTTGTGGCTGTGACTCTCTTCTGGCTGAAATGAGCAGCAGGTTTCCTGTTCACATAAAGTGAAGCAAATCACAGAGGGAGTTTTTCCAGTGGGGTTTACTTGCCTTACTCCTTATGGCTGAGATAGCACACAGCATTTCCCCAGACACTGGAAACATCTTCTTTTGAATAATAAAAAATAAGAAAATGGTGTCAGTTAGGGCTGAGCACTGAAGAAGGGTATCATGCAGTTTCTCATAGTGCAAAGCTCTTCCTATTAACAGGAATGATATTTCTGCCTTGCTCAGTCATGGGGTTTGTGATCACAGTTTCCATGAAAGGGCCACCTTAGAGAAGCAGTGCCTGTGATTTTGAAGTAATTCTAACGTACTCCAGCAGCTGGAGAGGAGAAGAGCACTGCGTGACCAGGTAGCTCCGTGCAGACTGTGGCGTGAGTGCCATTGCCTTACAGCGCCCATTGCAGTTTAGAGATCAGGGGATGGATACTGCGCTCCTGGAAAAAGTGAGTTCAGCTCACAACTGCTTGCCCATGAAAACAGAAGGTGTCATGTAAAGGACAGAGACGGGTGGAACAGCCCTAGTGCCTGGTACCTCGCTGTTCCCTCTGCTTACTGCAGGGGGTGAAGCTGTGCAAAATGCAGAGCAGGGAAGCACACAGGGGCTAAGGGTGCAGCAGAGGTTCTCTGTAAAGCCAATTGGAGAAGAATTTTAAATACAACCTCTGGTATGTTTGAAACAGATTTTAAGGCCTAGTGAAAGGTGTTCAGGACGGAGCTATCTCGTAATATTACCAAAGCAACCGGGGTGCTGCTCCACAGGCCTGAAAAGTGTCCTTAGCCCGCTTCTTGTATAGTCCCAACCCAAGGCTGGCTTAAAACCCAGTCAAGCTAATCCTAGAGAGACAGTTTTAACACAGGATGCTTAATTGTTTTGCTAGATTAAGAGAATTTAGTATACAGGATCTGCTTGCTCTACCTAAGCTTTGAATAGAACATCTTGAAGTCTTAGAATTGTGCAAGATGAAAATTAGTGGAAGAAAAATGAAGATGATGATGAACTGAAAGATGACCCTGAAACTGAAACAAGGATTGGAACCAGAAGAGAAGAATTCGGCTGAGACAGGGGATTGTAGTGTACTTTCAGCATGCATGTGAGGTGGAGTGATCCCCCGTGTGTCCACTGTTGCAATACAGAACGCCGGCCTTCCAAAACTTCATACTAAGTCTTAGGGGGTTCTTTTGAGACCGAATTTATGGTAACAGCCTCTTCTTACTCACTACCCCTTTCTTATGCAACCACTTATCAACTGAAGGCTATGAGCTTTATTTTATTTTTACATTTGAGACTCAATGCTGGAGGATCCCAGAGGCGTGATGACAGGAAGGGACCCCTGTGGTTTTTTCTTGGGGTACCTGGACTCACAGAGCAGTAAAGGCTGACAGATCATACTTACAGGCTGTATTCAGCGAGCCCACTAAGAAAATGGGGATCACACTGGCCTGTTGAATCCGGTCAACAGGTACAAACGGCCTCACCATGACTGAGCACAAAGCTCGGAAGAGTATTTTAGGTACAGGATTGGGCTTTTGGTTGTTACGCTGGTTTTGTGTTTGTATGGGAACGTGTGTGTGTGCGGCTACAGATGCACGTAGTATAAAAGGAACAAGCTTTAGAAAACTCTCTTCTCGTCGGCTATTATTAATAGCAGAAATAATTAATAAGTAGATATTGGTTTATACAGCACAGGTGCTCTAGGAACAATACTGAAGATAAGTAACCATGACGACCGAAGACTGCAGCAGTGAGCAGTGGTGTCCGAAGAGCAATTAGAACGGAACGGTAAGAACCAGTCGAAACTGTGGAATACAATGGACTTTTGAAATGGATGATGAATTAAGAACTGAAACTTCCTGGAAAATCACCAAAGACTCTTTGTATTGTAAAGGGTGCATAGATATGAGATCATTCTATTATTGGCTAATGATTTGAAATTGGAAAGGTGCAATACATTGAATCCTGCCACCCTAATGCCTTTACCCTCCGATGGAGAAAAAGATAATCATAACTGTGTTCAATTATTAAGTGAAACCAGCAAACCGTGAGATGATTTGAAGGATCAATCTTTGGATAACCCTGATCTGAACCTCTTCACAGACAGCTCCTCCTGTTATGAAGAAAGTCAAAGATGTACTGGTTTTGCAGTGACCACGGAAATGCAGGTACTATTGGTGGGACCTTTTCCCGGCACCTTTAGGTGCACAGGGAGCAGAAGTAATTGCTCTTACAGAAGTTGCAAAATATGGACTTAAATATGCTTTTGGTACCTGCCATGCAACTGGGACTTTATGGAAAGAACGGGGTTTCTTAACATCAGCAGGGAAGTCTATGCCTCATAGAAAGCAGATCAAGGAATTATTAGAGGCAATACAATTACCCTCTGAGATTTCTGTCATCTATAGAAAAGCACATACTCAGAGGCAAGATATGATTTCTAAAGGAAATTCTTTAGCTGACCAAGCAGCTAGAGCCACAGCACAACAGGTTGTGTCTATCATGTCATTATCACAACATGAGGCGATATCCAAACTTCTGGATATAAATAAGTTCTATGAAGACCTCCCTGATGAAGAAAAGGAGCAGTGGATCCGGCTTGGAGCCCAGCCACAAGGAGAACAATGGATGCTTAATAACAAGCCTCTTCTTCCAAAAAGGTATTTATTACCGATTACGCGATGGCATCACAAAAAAACTCATGGGGGGCCAGATTGCTTAGCGCTCCGGATTCAAAGACTTTGGGCTGCCCTGGGAATTTATGCAGCAACCAAAAGAATCTGTGAAGGATGTAAACTTTGTAAACAATATCCTTCTGTACGAATTAAGGCACCCAGTGGAAAAAGACCTCCAGCCACCATTCCTTTTTCAAAAGCTCCAAAGTGATTATACTGAAATGCCAAAAAAAATATGGGGTACTCTTACATGTTAGTGATAACTGATCAGCTAACAGGGTGGGTAAAGGCTTTTCTTACCAGGAAAAATGATTCAAAAGCAGTAGTAAAAATCTTACTGAAGGAAATAATTCCTAAATAGGGAGTTCCTGAAGTCATTGATCCTGATCATGGGGGTCATTTTACATCAGCAGATATTTTAATTCCAATTTATAATTCCTTAGGAATTTTTAGTCACTTTCACACTCCCCATCACCCCAAATCATCTGGCCAAACAGAACGAACGAACAGAACCTTAAAAGAAAAATTACTTAAGGTTTGTAAACAGCCTGGCCTGAAGTGGCCCGATGCTTTAAATTTAGTGTTATGGGATATAAGGAATACCCCAAGACAGCCAACTGATATTTCCCCAGCTAAAATTTTATTTAAATTAATTGTTATTATTTTTAACGATTATAGTCATAATAGTCTGATTGTTTTGTTTCGATATTACATTGGTTGTTGTTCTTTTATAATACAGAAGATACAGAGAGAGATGTGGAATTATAAATAAGAAGGATCGCAGGAGTGCGATGGGAAAAACAAAAGGAGGGAATTTGTAAAAGGAACAAGCTTTAGAAAACTGTTTTCTCTTAGGGTATTGTTAATAGCAGGAATGATTCATAAATAGATATTATTTGCAATAGAGCACAGGTGCTCTAGGAACAATACTGACAGTTTAAGCAACTTAGAACAGCCAAGTAATGAAAAGCTAGACATAGATTAAGTATATGTTAAATAGAACATTTTGAGTCTTTTCTCAGAGGTCTAGAAGTGAATTATGATGAAGATTGTTCAGAAGATCAGTAACCACGATGACCCAAGACTGCAGCAGTGAGCAGTGGTGTCCGAAGAGCAATTAGAATGGAACGACAAGAACTAGTCAAAACTGTGGAATACAACGGACTTTTGAAATGGATGATGAATTAAGAGTTGAAAGTTCCTGGAAAATCACCAAAGACACTTTGTATTGTATGTTATATCGTATATATCGAGGGCGCTTTTTGTTAGCTATTGCCACTCACTGAGGTGATGGCCCAACTCTGAGTTGTTAATAAAGCCAGCCTAGAGAAACCCACAGTCTGGTGAAATCCTTTAACAGAGGAACTCTGGGCAGAGGTTTTGTGACAACCACTCCCTGGTGACATGCTTCATCTGAAGATTTCAGTTTGGGGGTAAAAGAAGGATCATGAGTACTGAAGATGGTTTTGAATCAGTTTAGATCAACAAACATTTGCTTCTTAATACGTGTCGGAACTGCAAGTCCACTGTGCTTGGAAATACCTAATAGCAAGGAATTAATTGTCTGGCCAGAAGCAGAGCTTGCAGTCAGAAAAAAAGAAGGGCTGTGACCAAAGTGAAATTCCTTATGGTGGTTGGTTATTAAGAATTGCTGAAGGTCTTTGTATAGCTGTTTAGTCATACTTGAAAAATATTTCCTACAGATGTTCCTAACTGGGTGCTGAAGACTGCTGCGGATATAGAAGAGGAAAGAGCAATAAAGGAAATATGCTATAAATCTGGTAAATACACACTTAGTCACTCTTTCCTAAACAGCAGTGCTGCCCATATAGTAAACTTAGCTGTTTTGTTTTGGTTTTTTTTTTTTCCCCTCTCGGGGTGTGTTTAGGAGAGTATTACAGGATTCAGCCCTCTCACAAACACCAATCAACAAAAACTGTGTCTTCACTCCAGGAAAAGGAGCTGTTACCCCTGGAAGCTACCGACCGAGACTTGCAGAAGGCAAGCACTTTTCATCTTTTTGGACAATGGTTACCGCTTTTAAAATTACTGTTACAGGGAGAAACTATCACAGAGTTTGCCCCTCCTCCCCACTTTTGAAATTTAGTGTTGATAAAAGACAGCATGTTACGAAGAGCATAAAAACACTTCAGTAATTTCCCCCCATCTCTCTCTCTCTAGTGTCACACACGTGGTGACTACCTGTATCGATTGTAGATGGAAAAGGTAGAAATGGGCTATTAACCCTATGTGTACTTTCCTGAGATACACAACGTAGGTCTTGCATCTAGTTTTTTGTCAGGATCAAGATTTGTGTAGCCTAGTTTTAACCGTCCTAAGGTAGCACTGGAGTTTCCATTCCCCACCAGGCCGTGCAGGCACTCTTACGGGGCTATTTATTGCATCCTAAGACAGTGCCAAAGAGAGGTGAGACCAGTCCCTTTCCCAGAGCTGCTCTGTGCTCTCTGCCGGCTGTCTTGGGTGTCTAGAACATGAAACACAGCCACACATCAAACTTTTCTATAACTAAATTGAGATTAAATAAATACCCCCTTCAAGTGCCTTCTAAGAGACAGTAACAAAAGAGTTCCCTTCTTGTTTTGAATGCTAGGCTTTATCCAACATAATGTAGGACAAAGAAATACAAATTATAATATATACAACATATACAAATTAAGAAATATTTACCTCCTGTATTTTGTTTCTCCTTTCTTGAGCAAGTGGCATGACTGAAAAAAAAAAAATCTGTATTAGTTCTTTTACTGAATCAGCAATAGTATAATTCCATTTGAGGAGAGAGCGTTATGTTCTGACTACAAAAACACACCAGACTCACCTGTAGATCAGTCATCAGAAATTGCTGGACAGAAATATGACCTACTACTTTCAATTAAAAAAAAAAAATATTTTCACATTAGTGTCAATTTCAGGGATAAATTCTTGATAATACTGTTATGTAATGCAGATTTGAGTAGGATGATGTGCGAATAAAAAATGGAATGGAAAAACTGTCTCAATTTTGAACCATACAGACATACAAAGCCTAAGTTGTTCAACAGAACTGGGCAAAAATATTTTCTTCTTCTTTCTGCTTTTAACATGTTTGTTATTGAAATAGTTTTGACAAGCTATTTCTGTTGAATATTTATATATGTTTAGACTATAGACAGGAAAATCCGTAAGAAATATATGGATATAGCTTGTCATATTTATCTGTATTTCTAATTAGATACATTCAGAGAAAAGCATAGAGGTGTTTCCCCAGAGCATTTCTTCAAGTGAGTTCTCTTGAGGTTTTAGGTACAATGATGACACGCACCTTGAATATGCCACATGTTCAATCGGGTAGGATCCATAAATATCATTCACGAAAAGTGAGAAGCTAAAGAACAAGCAGGTGGCTGTAGCTGGTGCCTTACTTTGGAGCCGAGGTCTCCTTTAACCTGTGCATTATGGCATTTCCTTAGAGAGCATGGCAGGTTACACACCAGGTGCTCGAGTTACACTCGGCAGGATCCTAAGAACTAACCACAGAGAAAGAAGCACAGAAAATGAGAGCTTAAAGGCCATTGCACTAAACTAACCATGAGCTCCCAGAGGTGGGAGGAAGAGAACGGCTGTGCCGTTCCCTGTGCTTACCCACAAGCAGCTAAACCGTTCTTTCTCCTGCCTTTCCAGGTGATGGCAACACAACTCCTACCACATTTAATAATGCAAAAAGAGAAGGAGAGCGTTCGGGAAGGAAAGTAGCAACTGAGAATATTCCCAGAACAGATCGCAGAGCCTTTGAAAATGCAGGTAATATACTTCAGCACTGGCTTCTCATTGCTGAGCATCGTGTGGTAAATAAAATAACTGAATGTATTTCGATTGGGCTACCCACAAAGAACAATTTTTTGATCTTGTTTCCCAGCCAGTATGTCAATTTTTGAAGAACAGCACAACAGTTTTGTTTCTTTTTCACTTTTAGAAATTCACACTTCAAACCCCACAGTAAAACCAAGTTACCAACAAAGGGGTCAAAGGAAGGGGGATGAAACTGATTCTTCTCGTCTTTGTGTCACACAAACTGGAATAAAGTCTTCTTTCAGCTCTCCAGAACCTCGAAGAAAGGCGTATGTCGTCTACCGCAGCGTCACTGCCAATCAAGAACCAAAGGGCAGTGAAGCTACAGGTGGGCTCCTGCTTACACCGGATTCTTAAAACGCCCCAAATGTGCCTGTCTGTATGGTGCTGCTTTCGACTGGTCCCTGCAGGTGAAAATTCAGTTATTTATGCCTGAATACGGACAAGAGTAAATTTGAGCCAGCATCATTTCCACAAACAGATTGCCGCAGCATCCATAGACAGAAATGTGAAGCTTTATAAAGCTTTACAATTTGTCAGGCAGAATAGTCATGAACACTAACTTAGCACCTTCATAGCAGAAAGCCAGTTCTCTGCCCCACAAGGAGGGATGAATGCAATGATGTGCCACGGTGCACAAATATCCTGATCCCCACTTTTCACAGCATCTTTTATGTCTTATTCAAACTTCGGCAATCAATTTAAATGTAGCATAAATTTTTGTGATTTATATTCGTTTTGTTCACATTATTTATGTTGGACAGAGGACTGAATTCACTCTTCCTGCCATTCATTCAGGATGATATTTTCCTTCATCTTTTTCCCATCTTTGAAATACTCTACTGTCCTCTTGATAGCACCTGCTATGTCATAAAGTTGACAAGAAGCCTACAGGTGGGATTCCCAGTCTTGTACCTTTCTTTCTGGCAATGTGTTCTGGATGTAACCACAATTGTACATCTTTTGCTTTACTGGTCAGCATTTTTGTCATAAAAGCAATCATTAGCATTTTTGCTACCTTTCTTTTTATCAGTACCCGAGCCACATGGTCAGAAATGCCCCAAGCAAACGAATCAGCTTGACACAAAGAGAAGACTTGGGACCCAAATGCGAAACTACGGTAACACTTACATGTAGTGTATAAAGTGAAAATTTTAGGATTATTGTGGAATTAATAATTTGAATTAATGGAATTAAGCTGGAATTAACAGAACACCAGAGTATTAATAACATTCATTTTTCAGCCCGTTTTACAGAAAATGGTTAGTCCTTAGGCAGCGTACTCTGATGCAAAATCAACTGCCCAGCACAAAAACACAATACTGCCTTGCACCTTGTAAGAGCTTTCTTCACAAGCAGGGATAAGACAGGAGATTGGCTTATGGACTCGTTCACTCTAAAAGCAATTGATGCCTTTGGGCAGATTTTAAACAAAGGAACATCCCCTTTGTTGGAGTCAAGGATGTCCATGGCGGGATCGCCTCATTGGGAAGGTCCTGTGAGCCCCCTGGGAACGCTGCGAGATTACCAATGAGCTTTAAACGACTAGAGAGGGAGTCTGTATTGAGTACTAGCTGGTATTCAGAGGGGATGTGTGATTCACCCGACGGTCCTTCAGCTAACGTCATACCGAATTCTCCTATCAGGCTCAGAGAGTCTTTCCTGCCATTGCAGCTGTGATTAAGAAACAACGTCTATGTGTTTTCTACAGACAAATGTATGTCAGGATACTCTAATGCACCGACTTGGAGGAGAAGAAACCCACATGCAAAAACATTCTCTCAGTTTAAAACCACCAGTCAGGTAACTGTTTGATACAATTCCATCTTTTTAGTACCTCATCACTTTACAATAAATACATGGGCCAATGAGATATTAACAGTTCCCGTGAGGTGTGAACTACTCTTGACTGAAATCAGAGGAACAGACAGGGATCAGTGCTTTGTGTCATCAAATCCTTATTTAAGATTTCCTTTTCACAGCCTCAGCGGCATTAAGATCCACAAAAATATTAAAAATACATGCGTGTTTTCCAGATCACGGGTGCATCCCCTATTATATTTCTTAATCCTCTTCTGTCTGGTTGTCTCTGTCATTAGGGCCCCAAAGGGGAGTCAAAGAAAATTGAGGATATTCTACATTTCATGCAGCAGGGCCCTAAAGACTGTATTTCTGTGTTTTCACACACTCACTGCATGACAAATCCTCCACACTGATTGAAACTAACACTACTTGAAAATAAGTCCTGAGATAACGAGCCAAAGATCCAAGGCGGAGGGCTACTGAAGGAGAGCTGAACTTGCCTTGGTATTACGTATGCACGTACATCGTCTGCTGCTGAACTGAAAGGCCCAAGGGAAAGAAATCATTTGCTGCTTTCACCTCATACCTGTTAAAATATACTAATGTTTTTCCAGATGGTACTTCTCAAAGGTCATCAGACATCTCCTGTAGGTGAGTCATATCAGATCTCGAACAGATTAACAGTGGTACCACCTGTACTTTATTAAAAGTTTGCAAAGCTTCCAGCCTGAGATCTGGCATTCCTGAACAAACTGATATGGCTAAATTTACACCATTAACTCCCAGCGTCTTAGCAGCACTGATACTTTAATGAAGCTATTTATTAATTAAGGTAGCAAAATCCATCTCAAGTCAACACTCAAATGAGAAAAAAAATGGTTGGTGCAAAATAAAAACTGAGCAAAACTTCCCTGGGAATTGTAGAGATTGCTTAAAATAGAAGGGTTTTGACAATTTCCTCCTAATGAAGATACCTGCTGATAAAAGCTCCCTTGTAGAGCAAGACGTTATGGAAACATATATCTTTATTTTTGAAAAGAATTGAATCCGTAAGTTATTTAACTGTCTCTGCAGTCCCAGGAATGAGCTCGAACACCTCCCTGGAGCCACCCTTTGGTAGCGAGCGCTTTATTCCAGCTCTCCAGAGCCAAAGCCTCTCTGCAGTGCTCTGCAACGGCTTTAAATCAAGAGAAAAGGGTGCAGTAGGCTCATTATGCTTCCTCATGGCCAACTCAGGGGAGAGGAACAACCACTTATATTCAAAATCGCTAAAGAGCTATTTTTTGTCTCTTAGAACACAGTGATGACATCACCCTACTTCTCCCTCATCCTACATGTTTTCCAAAAGCATTTCTGTTCCCTCCTGAGCTGGAGAGCCCTCACCACAGCTTCTCCTCAGGGAAACAGTCTTTGAGAAGAGCTGTTCCCAGGCGGGGAGTCTCATCAGAGCTGCTCTAGAGAAAACCAATCTCTTAATTCCCATGTAAACTCCAGGCAAACAAGTAGCAAAGAGCTGAAAAGAAGGGTTCCTGATTTTTTATATATGTTTTTTTAAATGTACACTATTTTACTCTTGCTAAAAGTAAATTTTCCATGTTACGTGGCTTGTTTCAGTGACCTCCTTGCACTGTAAATCCATAACCTGCACCTCATTTTCTTAGAATCTACAAGTTGCAATGCCTGCAATTTGTGGTCCCTGCATGCATAGGATACGTGTGCTGACTGAAGCTCTACGGGACAATAAACTATGATTTCTTCAAGCAGATTACCAGTCCAGACATCCCAATAACCCATTTCCAAGAGTGACCAGAAGAGTGTGCTTTGGGGAAACTGCAGGTGTTTCCAAAGCAGGGAAATAATTAGTACATGCTCATGGAAAGTTTCTTTGTTTAATAGTGATCTTGTGGCTTGAAGTGAGTGATTTTTATTTTCTTTCCAAATATATTTTCCTCCTGCCTAATAGTATTGGAACAGTGAGCTCCACAGCTCTTTTTTTTTTTTTTGTGGTGTACTAAATGTATTTTTTTTAAATCAGGTTTCAACTTCTTGACTTTCCTTTAAATGATGTGCCCTTTTTCTATCAACAGGCAACTACACTGAAGAGAGACAAACGGTATTTTTATTCTGTTTAAAATTCTGACATTTCAAAAGGTTATAATTTAATATTTCATTTTGTACAGGTCATGTCATTCCATTCTGCCCCACCTGTCCCCTCGTCATTTTTGTGACATCAGAGCAGTGTGCTATCTCAGGAATTCTGAGGAATTTTATGATGCCACTACGCCTGTGTTCCCCTGAATCCCGTGAGGGCAACTTTCCACAGGCTGTTGTCAGAGCTGGGAAAATTCAAAAATTTCTGGGATTTAAGGATAAAGTAAGGAGTTCCCCAGATTAGGGGTAGAAAGTCAGAATTGTGCGTATTAGAGTGCTCTGGGGAAAAGATGCATTCCCAAGCACTCCCAAGGGGAATTTTTTCCTACACACCTTTGCCATCAGGACAGTGGGCTTCATGAGGATACGCTGCTGTGTCCTTTCGCCTGCCCCACATAGATGATGGCTGCACATCTCTGTCCCTATGACCATCCCCCTCAATGAAGTGTGAATTCTGCTCCTGCTCATCCATTCCCAGCTCTCTTACAGATGCCATCGCAGTGCCTGCTGCCTGAATCACTGCTGACCACCGCAAAGGCCCAAGGAAGGGTGAGGGAATGACAGGCTTACTCCCCCAGCTGCAGCTTACCTCTGAGAGGACACCCTGATGGCCTGCTCCCAACCCACACACATCAGGAAGATGGGTTAATAATATCCTCACAGTCTCTGCAGTTGCTCTGCCCCTTGTTGATCAGAGATTGTGTCTAGAAGATGAAGGCAGCATCCATCTTATGGGGCAACATTGTCCTCAGGACAGGGGATGACCAGCAATGGATGCAGGAAGAGCTTTGTATTCGCAGGGATACGGTGGATGCCTTCTGCCAAGAACTAGCACCATGACTTTGTCATTGCTCAACAGCATTTCAGGAGCAACAGTTCAAGATGGTGGCTACCACCCTGCACAGCCTTATTACACCCAACCTGGCTGCTCAGCAACTGACCATTTTGGGTAGGGAAATGCAAATGAAGACAGCAAAAGCTACCATCAAAGTATCTGTAGCCACTCTCCAACCCTATTCTTATGGATAGTGTTAACAGGAAACATGAATGAGATCATCCAAGCTTTCTGTCACTGAATTATTTCTCGCTGCCTGAATTATTTGGATTCTACTGATATCATGCACTCCCAGTCCAGCACCTAAGCCGCAGGAGCAGACCTAAACTGTGAGGTCTACCATTAAGTTGCTCTTTGGCCTTTGGAGGACTATTGGTGCAGATTCATGGTTGTCTTAGAAGGCTTCTTGGGAAAGACACAGTGCCTGCACCCTTTGGTTCACCTGGGATTCAGGTCTCTGTGTGCCTGCTCATTTCCTTTATGAAGAGGAGTATGTTAAATGAACAATGTGCTCAAGCCATATTCATGAAATCCTGAGAGACTCAGCTTTGAGGGGATTTAAAATTTTCTGTCTTTCTACAAACACGGTGCTACTGGATCCAAAGCTCCCAGACCACTGGGAAGTTTGTTTCAAATTCCTGCTTGTCCCTAGAGTGGCTTTGCCCTGGAGTTTTGAACCTGAATAATCATTTGCCCTATGCCTGAGGAGCCCCATAACACAGATCTCCCACAGAAAGTGGGGATCCCAGAGAGCCTGCTTGGTGGAGATAAGGCATGTTTCTAATGGGAGGAAAGTCCCTGACAGGCAGAAACCTTGGCTGTGATTCCATTGAAATATTTTTTTTAAATGATATATTCCCACAAAATACTTCTGTTTTGACAAATTCACATTTTCTACTGGAACTAAGCAGTTAGAAAATTCCCAGCTCTCCCTAAATTCAATTTAGTGAATGTATTATCCATGGCACCCTAAACAGTACCTCTCAAAGCTGAACTGTCCCAGTCATTTCATTCTCCACATAATCAATGTTTTCCCAAGCCTCTCCTCATTTTTGCTGTCTGTAAACCCTCTGCCACTCCTTTTTTGATGAAGTGATCAGTGCACAACAGCGGTTCAGAGGAAGCTCTGTCATTGATTTATATCACCGCTCTGCTTGCATCCTAAATTCTGTTTGCTCTTTTGATCGATGTCGTGCACTGAGCAGAGACTGTTATTGAGTTGTTCAGAGAAGTTGTTCAAGCCCTTTTTTCCCCCTGTGGTGGCACGTAATTTAGAGCCCTGTAAGGCGCATTAGTAGCTCAGATGATTATTCCCACTGTGTCTCATCTCTTCTTTCTGAGCCCTGCGAGGCAGGCAGGCAGTGGAACTGCATCAGGCTTCCCCTGCAGGAGCACAGCTTGAAATTTGGTCTGGGCCTAGGTAAGCACACTGCACCAGCAGCTCCGGGAGAGGCACGGACCTAACGGAGACCTGTCCTCCTGTCACAGCGTGACCCTGCCTTGCTCTCACGATTACACACTCCAGCTGCAGGTTAACAGAGGAGCAAATACAAAGGAGAAGGGACATGTCCTCAGTTTTCTCAAAGAATTGTGCCTCAGAAGCCTAGGTTTTACTGCAGACTGTATGACATACGAAGAAATTACTTCCTAGTATTACCCTAAAAATTATCTGATACATAATCAGTCAGCGCCATGGCTCGGGATGAGAACTGCCAAGACAACTTCCCTCATTTAAATTGCTAATCCCAGTCCTATAAAACTGCCTGTGGCCTTTGCTTAAATGTTCTCTTTATAAGGGACCTGAAGGCCTCCTGAAAAACTAACCCCTTGGCTGCTGTGGAAATCCTCAATGTCTTGGGCTTTTCTATTATTATGTTTGACCAGCTGTCTGCAAGCTCTGCTGTGAGTTGAGCACACCAACCAAACAACACAGGCTGTCTCCTACAGGCAAATACAAAGAGGGGAAAAGATGCATAATATATTGTAACATGGAAAAATTCTTTTAGGTTTTTTGCCATTAAAAAAAGTTTAATATTAGAGTGGTCAGCCCAGAAAGACATTTAAATGGATAAATGATTTAGATTTCACGGATGATTTTCTACATCCACTAGGCAAGTGCTGAGAGATCAGTTTAGCCTCTTGGGCTTTCGCAGCGTAAGTTTGCTGCTTGTAAAACAAATAACATGGATTAAACTAGATTCATTTTTTTGGCAGACGAAGCAGCTGTCTTCTGTCAGGTTCTCTGCTCAATCCTTCTTGACAGTGCTCACTCTTAAATTAGGAAATTTGTCAGCCACTACAACTACTACGACACTGAAGTAGGAATGATTCTTTGCATACATTAATAGCAACACAAGTTATATTTCCAATTCACCTTTCAATTACTTACTAGAGGAGTACTGTCCAGGAGAGAGCCTGCTCATCACAGCTTGCTCAGTCATGTCCTGGAAGGATGATTAAAAGCAAGTGTCAGAAGAAACTCTTCCTCCTAGAGGAGGGGCATTACACATCCTACCCTCTTGCAAAAGGATGTAAATACAGTAGAAGTCAATGTTACCTCTGAATAACTCCTAATATTAATGGTCAACCCACTAAAAAAAACAAACAATCCCCCATAGTCTTATGAGACTACCAGCACTAAAAACTCAACGAGGCCTCCAGAAACATGCTTGGTTTTATTTTTCTTTCCCAAGGAATGATCAATATTGAAAATGAGGAGGAGCCAAATTAGCTTCTCTATGACTCCTGTGCAAATGCCACTCTTCTGATTAATTTATTAACAGCACCTTGGCAAATGCAGGGCCTGCAGTCAGGATTGCTGAGGTGCAGCTCAGCAGAGTTTATCAGATAAGCTTCTTAATGAAGCACAAGAAATGGCAGTATCCTGCTCAGCCTCTCTGCTGTCCTGGGGGGAGTGCATAAGCATTGCTTATTTTGCACAGGTTTTTTGTAGCTGAATGAAATGTAACTGCAGAAGTGTGAGAGTGATTGGGTAAGTGGTGCCTTCCCCGTAAGGTGACACTTCTGTACCATTCAGGTGCTTTTCTGCTCTCGATTTCTCCCTCTCACCTGCCCCCAGGATTTTCACTTACAAATGTAGAACAGCTACACTATCCAGAGGGGAGTTTTCTTTGCAGTGTGAGCTGTGAATTAGACAAAGAGAAAACTCCAGGTAACTGTAAAAGGCTGCAGCAGTTTACAGTCACTCCAAGGCACCATCTGGGGTGTGGAGGTACCCTGCAGTATTGTTTGAGGTGAGGTCTCAGTCCGACCTTCCACAAACTGTGAGGAGTGAGAAGTAATGAAGATTTAGCCTCATTTCTGCAATAAAAAAGCAAGGTAGCCATGTTAATCAAAGTGTAGCCAAGATAACCGAAGTGCTTGGTGTGGGCCAGGTAGAGACAAAGCATGAATCACAGAAGTCACTTGGGAGATGTGGGAAGCAAAATAGTTGAGGAAGACTCATCCTGGGGGAAAAAATCCACTGGATAACTCCCATGATGTACTTACTACCTGACCCTTTGGCAACTTCTGCTTTATACAGTCCCCAAGCATGAATAGACATCTGGGCTGCCAGGCAGAGACAGTGAAAATGCATCAGGGGAAGTCCTCGGGAGCAGCTCGATGGGAAGCTGGCAGACATGAAATGTGAGAAAAGCAGCAGAGCTTCTGTACCTATTACAGAAGCTGGAGGTGCATCCTCTTTCTTAGCACTGCGAATTGCCTTTTGCATTTAGCTTTCTGTCTGCAAAGAATGGGAGCATCCTTCCCTCTGCATCCTTATTGCACAGGACATCGCAGGTGCTCATTTGAATGGTGACCTCTGTGATTATCAACCCCAACCCACTCCTGTCTACCTGGTGTGTGTCACCTCTTTGCACCCAGGGGTTTATTAACCCGCTCAGGTTATGTTCCCACTACTCGTGTTAGAATAATATTTGAGACATGCTGTTCTAAAAGAGTTTATGAAACTAGAAGTGTTTGGTTAAATAGGGAGAAAAACACTGAAAATGGAAGGAGGAAAAAGTCTCAAGTAAGATCAAGTAACGAGTGAAAATATGTGCATGACTGAGATGTACAGGATGAGTACTAACAGGTGAAGGAGTTGTAGGAAAACTAGTCAAGGGGAGGAGGAAAAACAGTATTGTGAATTTGATGCAAAGAGGTGTTATTTTATGGCCACTGAGTTTGGACTAGATGTTTACAACTACAGCTTCTAGCCTACAAGGGGCTTTTCTGTGTTACAAAATCAAAAGTTAGCAAAAGAAAAGGATGAACAACTTGAGGTTTTTAAAAAGAGTTTTTTCTGGAAATGCATCCTGAGACTGAGGACTTCTGTGGGTTCTTTGATACTTAACAACTGAGTACTTCATGTGACTTGGCAAGAGGGGCAGAATTAGGCAAAGGAGGTGGGGGTTTTGTTGTTTTCCCCTTGTAGTTGGCTGCCTACTTTTTCATAGCATTTATAGGAACTTTGCTCTATTCTTTAATGAAGGGTGATGGTGAATACCGAGTATTGTCAGTGAGGATGGATTCATTAGTGAATAAACTGTTAGTTTCTGGGGGAATAGCAGCTGTTAGAGATGAACGGAACAGATCCTTCCTTAAATAATTATAAGGCTGCTGAGAATGTTGCAGGATTTATGATGTTAGAGAGCATGGATACGGTGAAGTGGATACGGTATTTATTCAGGAAGGCAAATGCACAACAGATTTGTTTCTCCCCCATATATTCTTCAGAACTCCCTCTTCGCTCTTCACCTTTTAAACAGTCCTAGCCTGCCAGCCTTACTAAAACACTTCTATTTTTAAAATTTTAGATTTAACAATATTAACCATTAAGATGTTAATAACATCTGTTGCCAAGAAACACTGCAAGTCTTTCAGTGGAGTCTGTTCTTTCATGTTAAGGTAGGAAGTCCCTGGTTTAGAAGGTCTTTAACTGATAACCACATAAATGGTGTCAAGGGCTTTTTCAGCTCAGCTCTGGTTTTAGCCTGGCCGACATTATGAACCTCTGTATTTGTTCTTGGGTTTAACTGGAATTAACTGTGTTCATGTTACTGAGAAACAATCACAGAATAGTAAATGGAAAGAGGAGGAAGTTTCAGATGCACCAGTTTAAGGTGACAGAAATACATGACTGCATGTTCAACTATGCTGACTTTTACTGTGGTTATTTTACTGACACTATTTTTGTAGAATGAAGTAGAGGGATGTTAGATTTGTCACTAGTCTCTTCAAGGAATCCTTCACTCTATCTCAGTTTTGCCTTAGTTCTTCAGCATCTGTTTGTCCTCTGGCTTTGGAGCAAATCAATGGATATTATAGATTCCTGCTCTTAAAGCTTCACAGGATTTTTTTTCATATCTACATTATACAAGAAATAACATACTTGACAATGAACTGCTGAGTTATTTGCAATTTGTTCTCTGTCTTCTACCAGTGGGAGAGTAAGGGGACTTACACGTGCTTATGTTTAGTAAAACCACTGAAGTTTGGACAAGAGTTTCTAATGTGTTTTTGTTGTGAAAGATTTTCCTCTCGTGTCCAACTGGAATGTCCCCAGGAGTAACTTGGACTCATTAGCCCTTGTCTTTCCAATGGGGCTCCTTCTATAAAGGCAGTCTCCATCTTCTCTGCAGCCACCCTTTAAACCCTGGAAGCAGAGCAGCTGCACAGGCTGGCACCAGAGGATCTGTCTCTGCTGACCTCAGGGACTGCCTGAGTGACTGACAAACTGAGCGAGATCTGTGGGGCAAGTCACCTGCAGAGAGCAATGCCTGGCTCAATCTCTCACACTCAAATTGAGAATTAGCACTGGCTAAAGGATGCTGGGTTTTGAATCCTAGTCCACATGCCTGGATTCTGTTTCTCTAGTTCAACCAAGAGGCAAGTCCCTGCACCCGTGGGATCCTGGAAAATGGAGATGAGTATACTCTTCTTGATACTCATGAATAAATCGCCCTACATAATAACCAAGCAGAATCTGAAATTGTAGCCTTCTCCTCCAACAGGCAGAGGTGCTAACAGAATTTAATTGCACTGATATTTAATGAACATAAAGTAGTTTAATGACAATTAGAGTATCTTATTCAGCTGAAAAAGTACAAATGTTAAGCAAGCAGCATGGGATGATATCTGAAATTACAGCCCAGGGACAAATCTCAGGTCAAACCTAGGAGAATAGTTCTTACCTGACCAAATAAGGAAGTTTAAAAAAAAAAAAAAATTTAAGCCACACACACACAAAGTTAACTTACAGCTTTCAAAGAACACCATAAAATCCTGCTGTATACTCCGGGGGGGGGGGGGGGGGGGGGGGGGAAGTCGTGTCTCTCATGAAAGAAAGAGTACTGCATGAAAAAGTGAAAAATATTTGGGCTGATTTCAGGTTTCGGACCATCAGATAAGTTTCCTCTAACAGCACCGAGTTACTGGGTTTAAAGCACTTATTATGGCCACTCTGGCTTGTCGCAATCCAGCTACCATATTTTCAAAGAGCTGCATGGGTATTCAGCCACATACCTCCTATTAAAGCTAAATTCTCTGAAATAAAAGAGCCATTGTGTGTCTAACTACCCATGCAGCTCCTTGAGAAATTTCAGGAGACTGTATTCACCTCACATTCTCCCCTTTTCCATGAAGCAGAGAGGGAGGAATCACCCTTCTCGAGCAATACTGCTTGCAAACTAAGTTTTCATGCATTGCATTAGTGGCATTCCCTACTGGCAGACGCCTTGCTACTTAAAAAGTTACAGTCTTCACAGCACTATAGAGGTACTTGAGGTGGCCACAATTAAACTGTGCAAGTTTGATTACATACGCAGGTTTTCACCAGCTGAGAATCTAGTTCATAGGTTTTCAGTGACAAGATCCATAAAGTTAGCAACAGGAAGAATGGGAAACTCTGTGTTTGTAAAGCACGACATTGAATAGGCTATTTGTGAGGTCACACTGAACACCTTGTGCTTTATCACTCATCATTTATTTTAGTGTGATGTGACTTAGCCCACATGGATATTGGTAAAATGTGTGTTACTCCCTAAATTCCTTCACAAACATTTGGAAGCACATTGCATGTTACCCCTCCGTGGAGGGAGTGTTCCAAAATAAACAAAGATCCCCTCACATCAAAAACCAAAAGCACCTTCAAAGAAATCTTTCCTACTGCTCCATCTTAGCTGTTGTCAAATGGGAAGGAAAAGCAAAAAGAGCAGCAACAAGTTTTCTAGCAGAACTTGAAGAACTAGTTGAGGTTCAACGTGTACCACTTCAGTCTGAACTTGGCTCCGTATCAAATCCTGTTCACACTGAAGTAGCATGCTCACTCTCCTAGTGACTTTCACCCAACACTTATCTTTTACAGTAAAGCTCTAGTTCTAAAGTGGCCTTTCATCTGTGTTGTATTACGCACAGTTTTAGTTGCCTACATAACAGTTGGTCTGTATTGTTTCCACTCCTGTTCAGTATTACCAAAAGTTTTGTTTTCTTCTTTTGGCAGTGCAAAAGAAGTACACTTGATTCTGTTTACAATTTCCTAAGAGCGGGCTGTGATCAGAGACAATAATCACTTTACAAAAGATTCAGAAAATTAATTTACATTGTTTCAGCGTTTTTCGCCCACTCCAAGGACATTCACTGCCACACTCCTCTGACCACCGTTTTCATTATTAAGCAGCTCAGTGAGGATGTTACTGTGATTTAGAGAATGCTGCTTTACTGGAAGCAAGTTCCAAAGAGTCTCTTTCCTCCTGCATTTAATGTGTTAAGCATTCACTGGGATTTACCAAGAACTCAGAAAAATCTGTTCTCCCTTTCCATCAAAGATTAGAAAAGGTAGGAGTTTCCACAGTTACAGTGACCTGGGTGCAGGAAATCCCTTTACCAAGAATGAACTCTGCTTCACTGAAATTAGATTCTCCCTATGGCTATTTTAAAAGTTCTCACAATCGTCTAGCCAGCATTAAAGGGAGTCCACTAGTGACTGTGCAACCAGCATTTTCTGTGCTCTGTCCTCTCCCAGGAAACTGAAGGCTTTTATCTGTTCAGCCAAGAAATATCCACTAGACTGAAAGTTTACTGTATGCTTTTTGGAAAGCTGCACGGCTGGAGGTAAAAAGGCTGAACAGCGCTGAGATTTATTTTCTAACCTTTTTCAAGTTCTGCACTTCACACTGGGGGGGCCCTCAAGGGCTGTTCACTACAGCACAGTATGAAACTAGCAATATGAAAACCTACTTATTCTCCATCTAAGTTGTTGAAGGCAATTAATACTTTTATCTTCCTATGTGCTTCATTGACAGGGTACATAAAAGGAGAAATGGAATGAATTCATATATAGCTTAAAAAAAAAAAAATAAAATCCATCTATAAAGTTAGTCCCAGAAAAGAGGTAAGGCAGCCTACACATTAGTCTCTTGATTAGTGAGTAACACAGAGTAACACAGAAGACTTCTACATGAGTAAAAATAAACACCAGTTCACTGAGCTGCAGAGTAACAGTTCCAGATCTGTGTCTACGTTATCACTTTAGACCCAGCCTTTCTGAGGGACCTTCACTCAGCAGCAACATTCTACCTCGGACCATTACATGATAAGAAGATTTGCACAGCACAGTCAGGAACCAAGTATTTGGCCAGTAGGTTCTTCCTGCAGGCTTGACTAACTAGGGGTACAGATCACACACCACAGAAACATCTAAACGCCTAATCGCATTATTTACACCTCAGAAAATTAATTTTATTTCCTGTTTTTTGCCTCAAGAAATTGTGGGCATTGAAAGAAACCCTAAAGCAATAGCTGACAATTCATAGATACTGCTGCACACATGTGGATGCCACATCGAGGACAATTCTCACAGCAGCAAGATCACTGTAGTTTTGCTGCTAGAAGATCGCAGCCCTGAGCTTCAGAGCTGAGCTCTTCTCTTACTGTGCTCCTCAGGCAGGTGACCTCAAAAGACATGGCATAGCCAGGAGGACACATGCAGCAGAAGTCAGGTTAGAGAAGGTAGTGTCACAGCAGAGCCCACTTGATACAGCATGGCACATGGAGAAAGATCTCACGCCCGCTAGAAAGCCCTGCATAAGCCTCTGGGGCCTAAAATTTATACTAGAATCTGCATCTCAGCAGCATCACACTGAAGTGACACGGATACAGTACACCAATCACCAAACCCTAACTCAACCGTTAAGAAGAGGATTCATGAACAAAAAGTTCTGCTTAACAGTACCCACTGCTTTCTAGGATCACTGCAACCAACTGTATTTCTCCAGACTGTAGAGCGTATTCAGTGTCACTATCCATGTACATTACACAACAGTCCCCAGAAACATTAAGAACCTGCTGGTCATGCCTCAAGGGAAGGAACCAGCAGTTTAACAAAAAGCATACTTGCACTTATGGGGACTACCCGGCAAATTTACAGGCACACGAAGACCACCATTCTGCCCTCCACTTCCCCCCAACGGTTGTAACTGAACATTTTTTTTTCCCCACCCAGTTTTCAGCTATCTTGAAATGCCACACTATTTTCATGGCCATATTGAAGTGACCAGACTTCTTTTATTTCTCAAGATGTGCATGGTTTTAGCTGTGTAACTCTTTCATCTCTTTAAGTGCTGGTCATTTGCTCAGGTGATACAGCAAATCATGTAACACTAAGCATTAAAGAATGACTTTTTGGGCTCACGCTTGTCCCTGGTTTCACACTAGGATTAAATATTCCTGAAGTTTGGCAGATGAGAGCATAATTAAAAGCAACCTTGCAGTAAGTAGTATTATTTCCTAAATATCTGAAATAATTAAATATTCCTGCACAAAATAGCAAAGAACACCACCTAGAAACTTCTCTTTGAAGAGTGGACTGAGCCATCTCAGAAAGGGGTTACCATATCTAGTTACCACTGATTAAACAAGAGCTCCTCAGGGAAAACAGAGCGCTTCAAAGATGGAAAACTTCTCTGGCAACAAATTCCTACTGCATCAATTTTCAACCATCTCAGAAGACAGTAACACAGTACATGTCAAATCTTCACAGCCATCTTCCCTCTGAGCACCTCCCTTTCATTACATTGCTGCAGACAGCAAGCAAAAGAAAGATCTTTCAGACTAAAATGAAATTTATTAATAGAAAAAGACTAAATATACATTATCTAAGAAGAACCTGGTAGGTGAAAGTACAATAAAGACATAAATGTGACTGCTAGATATACAGTAAGAATTGTGAGCTCCCACAGACTGTGGGCTTATTTGCACAATTGCCATTTTCTTCTTTTCTCACAGCATAAAGAAAACATAAAGAAAAAAAAAAAGCGTAAATTACATTTATACCACCTGGAAACCGTTTGTATTTTAGTAGACGATGTACCTGAGAATAAACCCTGTATTCAGCCGCTCAAAACCTGTCAGTGTTTCCCCACACCCTGGAACACCCATCCCAGGCCATATATTCCTGCAGGCAGCCCCTGAACTGCCTTATTTACAAGCAGTTGCATGAACACCACGCTCATCTTTCCCACTGTTCATTTCTGTTCCTCTCTCGCTCTTGCTTTCTATTCTCTCACTCAAGTTTTACCTGTAGCTGAGAGAACACATCATAGATGCGTTAGAACATTTTTAACATCATTGGAAGCACTTTCATATTTGTATGGGATGTTGATTCTGTCCCATACATTTCCCTGCCAGTCATCAAGGCAAAAGCGATTGACTCTGCATGACCACACGTACAAACACCGATATGCGAGAAGTCCTAAAGGATACTCACATAAACTACAGAATTGTAATAACTTTGTTCTATAACGCTCCTCATCTTTTCCAAACTTTTCAGCCCATTACTTGTCATTCTCCTATGCTTCATCTTCTCTTCTTTTTCAGTTAGGTTTTTTTGTTTTAAAAAGACTTGTTTATGATAAAGTCAGCATTACTTCCTTGCTTACCTTGCACATGCCAATTCCCTGACTGGGCAACCAATCAAACAGAAAAGAACAATTATTTATGGTTTACTTTATCAACTACAACAAAGAAGTCCCATGAACAATGCCCCAGGATGGGTACAGGTGCCAAAATCACAAAGCTCTCTAAAAGAAGATGAGATCTAGCTATGACTGTACTCTTCTTTTTCAGCTCCTCTCCAACTACTCTAAATTAGATTTTTGCTTCAGAAGAATATGGTGGTAGGCTTTAGTTAATTTTTAGTATTTTTTTCCTCTAAATTTGGAGGTATAAATACAGTGGAAAAGCCAAAACAGTGTTTATGTCACGCTATATCTTTCAAAGCTCTCATCCCCTTCTCCATTCTGTAACAGAGTTCATGTATCCCCTGTGAGTTGCCCCTTCATAATTACCCAGGAAGAACAGCACAAACACAAATATCAGAAGGGAGGCCCAGAATGGAAGCAAGCATACAGAGAACATCAGGAGAGTGTCTTCAGCTTTCAATTTCTCCCTCCCCATTTCAGTGTAAGGACTATGGGAACACACAGACTATGGGAAAATAGCGACTGTGAACAAACAGCAGCAGAACCAACAGCCTTGTCCTTGCTCAGCTCCCGGAGACAGCGGGTCTCCACAAGAGCACAGCTCCACCCAGACAGCTGTTATCCATGTCTGGATGCACTGCCTAGCCACGCTGCCATCAAAGGAGCAATTATTAAAAGGATCAATGTAATTTACTTGTGTTTTATGTTAGAGCAGAATTGTTTTATTTTTTGTTTCCCTCCAAACAATGGGCCCTATCAAGAACGGGTTAAAAACAAGCACACCTACACACCCTCCCTAGAGCCCTGCCAGCTAAAGGGGTGAGCCTCTGCCTCCTCAAGCACAGGAGACCAGCTAGATGAAGCTGCCCAGCTGAGGGTTCCCTGCCATGGGCTCAAGTTTACAATTCAAATTGACTATTTTCTGACGGATGTTAAGTTTCCACATGAAGTTGAACATCATGCTATCATGGAAAAAGGCGAGAAAAAACTTCAGCAAGGTCTTACTACAAAGCCAATGGATATGAACATTTCTCCCAGCTCTCACACAGAATTGAGGTGTTTCAGCAATTATCAGTATCCATTCCTCTCTTTCGAGTTTCCCTGCAAGCAATAGAACTAGATGCGATCTCTGCAAGAAGTGAATGAATTAATGGCAAAGACTCCTCAGCATGATAAGAGATAGTGCATTGAGGGTATTAGGATCAGGCTTTAATGCCCAAAACCAGTCTCACAGCCATGTTCGAGCCATAATGGAACTAGAACAAATACCAGTGCTACACAACATCAACTGTCCAAGGAGTTGGGTCCCCACCCCCACCCAAAATAAAACTAAAGAACAATGCAAAGATTAAACAGGTTAATTCTCTTCCTCTATCAAGAGAAAAGTAAGTGTTTATGCTCTCTGTTTAAAGCTATTCATAACAAAGATACAACACATTCATCTGTAGAAGCTTCCATTCAGGTCAGAGAAAACCCTTTTTAAACATCAACAAGTTACACCTCTTCAGCACTTCCTATATTACCTATAAAATGAAGGTAGTATTGTAAATTAAAAAAAAAAAAACACAAACAAACAGAAAAACTACAGGAGGCATATCCCATTGAATTTGGGCAACCCAACACCTACCACAAAAGGTTTTTTCCTTCTTCAGGTGTTAGCTAGCAGAGATCACTGTTCTTTTAATTTAAGATTGTTTCTCTAGAACAAGTGCACTTTCCACTCAACTTTCTTCCCCAAAAGGAAACACCTTAATGGTAAACTGCAGTGCAAAGAATTTTATGTGTAATACCTCTGGAGGGACCAGAGTTCAAATCAAATCTTTACAGAACCAAAATATCTAGGCTGTCTATAGGAGATGAACACTTCAGAGGGACACTCAAACTACCACCTTAGCTTTCCCCTTCGAGTGAAACCCCAAGAAATTGAAGAAACCTGCAATCCATATGCCAGCTGCTTATCCAAACACCAGCACACACAGACCTTGCTAAGCAGACCCTTTGCTTGTGCTTCGCTATCAAGCATCTAAGGTCCTGTCTGCACTTCCACATCAGTGAATATCCCCAACATACTGTCGCTGTGTCTGATGGCTGCTGGTGGAATCAAAGGAGGCTCCTCTTCTGAGGTCAGGGAAGATTGTGATATGGGCAAAAATGAGTGAAGAGGAAAGGCCACTGGTGGATTTGGACATGGTTGCAACAAATACACAGCACAGTACTTACACAGTGGAAAAGCAAAAAAAGGCTTCAACACCCCCTGCTATCATCTCACTAGTTCCTAGATGTTGAAGGCTGTACCCCACTCCCACATGGCAGAATAGCAGAGTCCTTCAGCTGATGGGCTCAGGTAAGCCAAGCAGAGAACAGCTAGAAATAACACTGCCAAGTGATGAGGACTGGTTGTAAATTCAAACACCATTTTGATTCATTAGTCTCCAACAGCTAAAGACAAACCTAAAGCAAAATCAACATGACTGTAGACTAAGCACTCGTACTCTGGGGCTGTTTTTCAGCCTGCCGAGAGAGAATGAGCTGATCAGAGACACACTTCATTGACAGCAGCCACATTAGTGCTGCTTCAGCAAGCCTGCAGTTAGTTCCCATTAACTGACCTCTTTTAGAAGCTGGTAACACCATAATTAACCTTAGCTTCAATTTGAAGTGAAACCTGTCCACCTCCTGAGGATACCGCACCTGCCCTACAAGCCAGTGCAAGTTTCTCTCTAGTCTTTTGGTGGCAGTGTCCTGGTGATGAGCTGTGACTGACTTTCCATTAAGGGGCACAAACATTCCAGACTTCCCTGGGAAAGCAGCAGAGCAGAGGTACTCTTTTGCTGGCTCAGCATACAGTGGCCAGTTGAAATCCTACCAGGTGATTGCAGGGAAGCCAGGAGCCCACTACAACTGGCAGCACCAGGAGCTAAGAGCCATCAGCAGCGAGCCAGCCGAGAAAGACACAGAGCAACACCACAGTGCCAGAGTCATGCCCGCCAAGGCAAGCTTAGTGCTTCAGCAGCAACAGTCTGGACCAACTGAAAATATGAATGGTTTATGCATTCACATTTCAGAGTAGCTTGTTAGGGTACAAATACCAACATTCTATAGAATTATGTCCCTTAAGTAAACTGATGAGATTCAGAGATAAAGGAAAAACACAAAACCACAAACAACCAACTAAAAAACCCTTCAACCACTATTTGTTTAAATCCATCCATCTGAAATCTGTCTTCAGCAGCCCCACCTTCTACTGGTCACTGTTATCTCTTACCATATACCTGCCCACATAATGCGATGTATCAGTAAATCTTGAGAACATTTGCTACAAAATGCAGCTTTCCAGTATTGAATTTCATGTTATTGTTAGCTGATATTCTTCAGGGCCTACATGCATATATACAACTTATTGCTGACAAAAATCTCTCTCTAGTGAAATAGTGTACATTACACAGATAAGGTCCTCCACATTTGTAAGAAAAATCCAAAGTTTGATGAAAATAATTTTGATAAGTTTTTCTCTGTTCTGGGGATAATATTTGAGTATCACACCTATATTTTCTCTGTAGCAGTTTCACCTTTCAGTAGATTTTGTATGTTGATGCAGAAAGGTTCAGGTACAATAGCTGGTACGTAACTTCTCATGCATATACAAAAAGTTCCTCAAAACTGTTTAAAGTTTCACTCTCCTTTAATCATTACATTTTAATATTCTAACATTCTAACAAGAGTCATGAAGCACTTTGCCAAATAAAATACAATAAAAGTCCTTCTGGATGAAGTTTTTCTTTTTAATAGCTTGCAACACATAATTCATCTGAGAAAAAGCTACACGGTAAGAAAACGACAGACTAAGGTATCACACTTTCCACTCACACAGACACATTGCTTATTGTTGGCATTGTTGTATGACTCCAGCAACACACTCCCTCATAAATATCAGCCCCTCAGAGACACCCCACTTAGTAAAAGAACTATCTCTAAACAAACACAACCAACAGTGCCAGAAGGTCAGCTGAAAGATGGGACAGGCCTTAAAGCCCAGATCTAAGCATATAATCTTCCCCATACCCCTGAGATAGAGTTCAGCCTGTGACACAGACATCATGAAAATATTTGCCGGTGGTAATATTAATGTGCATCCCTCTATGGATAAGAGCTGATCCTATAAAGCTGATAGTTGTATTCTCCCCATCAGAAAACCTCCAAGCTATCTCGCCAATATAGAGACTCTCAGGACTTCACTAGAATTCCCATTCAACTCTGCGGTTACGGGGCCTGTGTACAGCTACGACAGGCAGACACGCACACCCAGCTGCACAGAATCGCAGAAGGAGAAGAAAAGCAGAGAAACTGTAGAGAGAGATTATAAAACTTTCTTAAACCAATATACTGGAAAAGGATGCAAGTTCTTGGGTACACTGTAAACCAGTCTAAATCCAGACTGCTGTCTGTCATCCCACCTCTCCCCTCCACAGCTGCGGCTCTGCTTCTCCCCTGCACCCCCAGCAGTGTTCAGGAGCCTGCACATATTCCAACAGTCAGGAAACCCATCTAGCTCAACACCAAGTCAGCACAGACTCTGAGCGAAAGGAGAAAATCACCTCAGCCTGGGTTAGACCGGTTTAATTGCCACAGAACTACTCTATGAAAATACAGTTTAAGTAAGCGAGAAGGATCTGATCTGTATAAGGTTCAGGATTTACCTCGGGGATATTGAAAGAAACCATCTCCTCCTCTCTCCTCACAACATGTTCTTTCTTCTTCCCTTGGGTCGGTATTTCTGACCACAGCTACATGATCAGACACTTGAACTGACTTATGGAGCCAAAACTTGACACAGCAAAGACTTAAATTTAAAAGATTAGCCTAAACAACTTACAGGAATTGTGCACTGAGCAGAAAGCTCGTTAGCCCACTTTGAATAGACAAGAAGAGGTGCTAAGGGGTGAAAAATAGGACAAGATTGTCACCTTCTACTGAAAAGGGACAGGCATTTACAAGCAAATATCCCCTGTGGAATACAGGGGCAGCAGCTGAAAAGGGGTAAGAAACAAGGACAGCAAAAATGTATAGAAAGTACATAAACAACTTCTTTTAGCCAAGAATAAGCATTTAGACTGTTGAATTTTGTAAGTTTATCAAACACATGCTCTCCCAGAAGTGTTTTCTAAAACACATCACCCTACCATTAACTCTACAGACGAGATTAAAATACAAGATGCACAGACTATAACATAAGAAAACACACAGCCTATGTATTTATAAAGCCCATCTCCATAAAACCAGTGATACCCTCTAACAGACTAGAAGTACTCAGGTATCACCTCATTTATATTACAGAGAATATTTGTTCCTTTAGACACACCAGCAATTTATAAAGCTAAGCAAACAAACCCAAAACACCCCCCCACCCTATATGACTCTAAGAACACAGATTTCACTTTTCAATCTGGATAACACATATGCACACCAAAAAAAAAGAGCCCCAACTAACAATATTTAATTGGTTATTGGGCATTTCTATAACCCAGGCACTACACAGAACTGTTTTAAAGTTAACAGAATACCCACAGCAGAGGAAAGCATTACCTTGAAACAAACTTCCCAAATTCTACACATTCTGAAACATAATAGGTTTTAATCACTGCTACACATAATACTGTGGAAACGATGTAGGTGGAATGCAACAGTCACATCTTAGAAAGAATTTTACGTAAATAGCTGGCAAAAACCAAAAGAACCTTGTTTTCTATGAAAATACATTACTCACAGAGTAGCCAACCCAATCTGTCTCCTCAGCTCTGTCCTTCCAGACACTCTCAAGTATCTTCAGAAAAATACCAGAAACTAGAATTCATGAACTCGAGCAAAAGAGCAGAAACACTATTGAACTATTGCTCTCATAGCACTTCAGAACTGTCCCTTCTCCAGAAATCTTTTTTTTTTTTTTTTTTTACCTGAACCTTTCTGCAGGCTGGGCTGTCAGCGGGGCACTGCCATCTGAACGCCGCGGTGCAGAGTAGCCTCAGGGAAGACTTTCGGTAGCTTTTGTGACGGACTCTGTGGCCCAGAATGCCAGATGGCAATAAGCTGTGGGGAGCTCAAACGTCCCCCGGCTGGAGCAGGGACAGGGCCGCTGGCGGGGCCACCTCTGGCGGGACCACCTCTGGCGGGACACGCCGGCCCCCCCCCGGTGGGCCCCGCTGCAAGGGCTCCCTCAGCGCCGGGCTCCCCGCGCCGAGGCCCCGGCGGGGCAGCGGCCGCCCGAGGAGCGATTCCCGCAGCTGCCGAGCGGGACGGCGGGCGGCGGGAACGGCCGGGCGCATCTCGGCGAGGCGCTGAGGGTCGGACGAGCCCCCCCCGCGGCGTCCCCTTCTCACCTGCCCGCCCCCTCCCTCCGGCACCCTCCGGCTCGGGCCGCAGGAACACCCGCCCGGCACGGGCGCGCCTCAGCCCGTTCCGCGACCGGCCCCGGCCCCGGCCCCGGCCCTACCGGTCCGGCGAGCGCGGCCCGTCAGTCCCGCTGGGGGGGGGAATCATCATCATCATCATCATCATCATCCGCCGCCGCCGCTGCCCCCGCCGCTGCCAACAGCCCCCGCCGGCAGCTGCGGGTCCGCGCCCTGAAGGAGAGGGGCGGGGGGACGGCGGCGCGTCTGCCCGAGGGGCTTTTCCCGCGCAGCCCCGTGAGGGGCTGGGCAGGGCAGGGCAGGGCCCTGGGCGGAACCTGCCCCCCGCCGGGGAAAGCTCCTCTCCAGAACTGCCTGGCCTCTGCCAGGGGCAGGCAGGGAGCGGGCGCGGCTGGAGGCTCTGGGGCTCAGCCCCCGGGGGTCGCAGCCCCTGGTTTTGGGGCGGTTCTGGGGGCGGCTCTGTGCTGGGCTCCGTGCTGGGGTGTCCCGGCACCCTCCCAGCGGCCTGGCTGGCTGCGGGCTGCCGCCGGCTGAGGCTCTACGCTGGGATGAGGGTGGGTATCCAGCTTAAATGGGGGGGAGGGGGAAATGTGGCTTTCTCTGAATGTTCCTGATCAGGTTACTGTGGGAGGGATAATTTTGTAAGGTCTCTCTCAAAACCCCCAGTTTTTTTCCTGAGAAGTGAAGATTGGCAGTTGGAAATAGATGCTGAAAGACTTCTAAAAGTAGCTGGACTGCTGGGCCAGTTTTGCTGGGCTGTCTAAGCAAAGTGAAGTTCACGTCCTTTCCCCCTTCCAGCCGGTGTATCCTGACCCTGCGGCAGTAAATCGATGGGCAGTCACACAAATGTTCTTCCCCAGTACCTGCTCTGCCCGTGCGGTGACACCGATGGGCAATCTTTAGTTTGTAGGTCAGGCGGCATTTGATTCCGTGGGCTTGTTTATCACCGCCCTGGAGTCGTTCAGGGCAGAGCTGGTGACTGAGTGTGCAGTGCTGGTTCGTACTCACTGTTGACACTGACCTTTGGGCTTCTGCATGTTTTGTCTGGAATAATGTTTTTTCAGTAGCAGTCTAGCTGCCGTCTGGCAGTTCCTGTCTCCTTGGTGAATTCTGTTCCAGGTTCCTTGTTTTCATGATGCCTGGGGCAATCCCAGTGTTTCTGCTGCACTAATTTCTATAGTCACTTTCTTTGGGTGGAAGAGTCAGGACGGTTCCACTGTAAAAATGTGCAGATGGGGTCAGAGTTGGGCTTTGCTAAGGTTTGCACAGAAAATGGGTTGTATTGCCCTTCCTCTTAGTTCATTTGTATGGTTGAAGCATAATTCTTCATCGAAGCCGAAGCAGGAGATTGCTTTGAAATGTTTCTTATGCCAGCAGATCTTTGACCAACAAACCAAGAATCAACAGCTTGTATCGATATTAAAACCCTTCACAGCTGTATTGGGTCGGGGGGGTGTGTGGTAGTGGGGCAGGGGCTCCTGTGAGTGACTCTTTATCAGGGAGTGTAGTGATAGGATGAGGGGTGAGAGTTTCAAACTGAAAGAGGGCAGATTTAGGTTAGATGTAAGAAAGAAATTCTTCCCTGTGAGGGTGGTGAGGCCCTGGCACAGGTTGCCCAGAGAAGCTGTGGCTGCCCCCTCCCTGGAAGCGTTCAAGGCCAGGTTGGACGGGGCTTTGGGCAACCTGGGCTAGTGGAAGGTGTCCATGCCCATGGCAGGGGGTTGGAACTAGATGATCTTTAAGGTCCCTTCCAGCCCAAACCATTCTATGATTCTGTGACTAACCCATCTAATATTTGAGGCTGGCTGGCTGTGAAGTAGAAAAAGAGCCAGTTTGAATAATGGCATCATTAATCCCTTTAGCCTTAGGGTCTGACAAGCGTGATGAGTTGTACAGACCTTTTAATGCGTCTTCCCCCTTTTGCTACTGGTGTTTCTGTAGAGACCCTTGATCGTTAAGTACAGTGCTTCCCTCCTGTCCCGCTCCTTTCTCTCTCCTGGTTTCAGCTGGTAATGCAAAGTAGGGTTTCTTCTCCATTTTTCCCTTTCTAAAGCAAGGGTTCTGTGCAAATGCTGCCTTTAATTTAATGTTGTCCTGCCATGTCAGTCCTGTGCTGCTTCTGATTGCAAATAAGTCTAAACACGCAGGGCAAGCAGAGGGTTGCAGGCACAAATTATGCCTTGCTATAATTGGAGTTCCGGGGGCTCCAAACCCAGGTGCCTGGTGTCCTGCTCAGCCTAACTGGGCAGTGAGCTGGCTAAGCCAGGTTTGAGCACCCTCTGCATACGAAGCTTAACTTCTGCTGCTTTATATGCTGATGTACATCTCTTGGGTTTAGACCAAACAGATGTATGTACAGCTAAGCCTCTGAACTCTAAAAACTGAACACTGTGTTAAGTGCGTGAGGCTCTCCTAGCAAAATTAGGTGCAGATTGGTTGATATTTCCATTCATACTCTTCCATAAACAAAACCAAGGCAATGCTGAATTTACTGCATCAGCTCTTTAACAGATCACTTTGTTATATGTCCTTCCTCTACAACCAACTGCAATGCCCTTCCAGAATCAGAAGCACAGCAAATACATTTAACTAAAAGAAGCCAGCGTTAAATGGTCTTATTTAATGTTAGCAGGAAGCTGATGGGAATATCCTTAAATCAAAACTGATACGAAACCGAAATGTGTCCAAAACTTCTGCTGTGTGTAGCGTCACCCTTAGTGGATTTCAAACCTTTTCATTTCCTGGTGATCGGTTCTAACTGTCTAGAGCAATGCAAGTAAGTTGGTAGCAACTTAGATCTTTTCTTACATCCACAGATATTTTTGAAAAAGTAGTTGTGACTTCTAAGTTAGGTCAAGTTATCTAAAAATCATAAGCAGGACAATTTTTTTCTCATTTATATTAATGCTGGGTAAAAGAACAGACATTGATTTGGAAACCTGTAAACTGAAGGATGTTTTCCAGTAAGGTTGTTTTTTTTTTCTTCTGTGAAGTCTTCAGTATTTTATTTTCTCCCACAGTAATTCTAAGCTGCAGAACCAGCCTCAAAGGCATTATGGAATTACTTCTCCGATTAGCTTGGCTCCTCCTAAGGCTATAGACTGCATCCATACTCAGAAGCTGGTTGAAGCGATGAAGCCATCTGGGGTATTGAAAGATGGGGAAGAACTGAATCACAGGTATAACAAGGCTGTCACATTTGTTAACCTCTTGGGGTTTTAGGGCAAGCTTAATATGAGTTTTCTTTACAGGCTGGTTGTTCTTGGTAAACTGAATAACTTTGTCACAAATGGATTTCAGAACTTGGTGAGAGCAAGGTAAGGATTTTTTTCATATGTTCTTATCAAAACAGCTGAAGCCTTTTTCTTTCTTTCAAAGGCCATACTACTAGGATTTATGTTGAAGTTCAACTTTTAACTTCTTAAGTATTGAGTAGAGCTGTAGTAACTGCCATTGAAATAAGGTATAAAAGATACTTCCGTTCAAGATCTTGAAGTCTTTGGGGCACTGAATAGATGTGTGAAGTGGCTCTCTCAGTTGACTTGCAGCAGTTAACAAAGCTGAAACAACGTATTGTGGGGTGAGATAGATGGTCAATGGCACTAATCTTGCCCCAAACAGCCTGCAGCCCCCAATCTAGTTAGAAATGATTACACTAGATTTGCCCTTTGTATAGCTCTTAGATTGTGTTAATTTATGTATGTCTGCTGTGGGGGAGACTAATAATGGGTCTTAATTTCTGTAAATTAATGAAAAGAGTGCTACATTACTCATCTCTTCTTTTTTTTTTCTTTTTTTTTTTTGAGTTGCAAGCACTCACTTCAGAAAAACAGTAGCAGTCTATTAGACTAACAACTCAGTAGGGAGTGAGAAGACATTGTTTATGGAGGCTGTTGTAGTCTTTCTAAAAAACTCGTATGCTGCCTGAAGCTGCACATAGATCAACGTGTATTTTATATTCTAAAGTAAATTCTTTCTCTTCTACCCACAGAATCTGCCCCCTTCAGCAGTAACGAATGTTGGTGGCAAAATATTTACATTTGGATCTTACTGGCTTGGAGTACACACTAAAGGTGGAACTTTCATTGTCTGGTGATAGTTCTAATGTTTGAAAGTGACTTCCAGCAATAACAGAAGAAATGGAATCTCTTTGCAGGTGCTGACAGAGATGCTGTTTCTGTTGCTCCTAGACATGTAGAAAGATCAGATTCTTTGAAAAACTAAAACATCAGGAGGAAATAAAGAATCTAAGAGCGACTGAGCTGTCTCATTGATAATTCTGCACTTCTACAAAAAGAATATTCATGTTAAAGACTCATATTGGTAGTGGATGTCTTACAAGCCAAAATTTAAGAAGGAATTGTTTCTGAGCACCTTCTAAAAAACTATTTCCTGCAGCATGAGAAGTCAGGCTTTTGGTTCCTTTCTGCAGTGACTGTACATCACATAAGAATCTTTGTGGTACACTTCTCCCCTGCCCGTGGTTTGAGAATGAGTCAGCTGTATCAGAAAGCAAGGTTGTCCCTAGGAGCCTTGCCTTAATCTTAGGTCTGGTAAGGGGCAGGAAGAGGAAGGGGCAGCCTGAAAGCTAAGGCAGTTGAAGGGGATGTGGAAAGGCTTCTGTCAGCGCCTTTGCCGTGGTGTCCCTCTGGATGTGCTTTAGAACCTCTAGTTCATTCTGCCCTGGTCCTGTTCCTCTCTGGCCACTCAGCCCCAGACGTTGCGGAAGGGACGCACGCTGTCAGCTTGACATCAAGTGAGTAGGGGCTGCGCTGTGAACGTGCAGACTGCTTTGTAAAATCACCCCCAGGTGCATCTATTGTGCACCTCGTGTGTGAAACTAAGCTCCTGAGAAGTGTTCCTCTTAGCCTGGTCTTCCTCGTGCAGACATTTGCACAGACTTCATGTGCACAGCGAATGAGCCTTTGCTGAAATGACTGTCACCTGAGACCAGACTCTCAGTGGGCTGCGGCACCGTTCTGACAAGGGGTCTGCAGCACTGAAGTGTCCCATAAGGTATCTGACAGCCCCTCAGGCACGGTAGAAAATCAAAATAAGGAAGGGTAGTGCCCGCTCTCAGATGTGGACAGAACTTTTTCGATTTCTCTGGATGTTAACCAGTGGTAAGATAGCGACAGAAATCTCTTACTTTTCTTCCTCACGGCCAAGGGAAATGCCTTACCAGCACTGATGGCTCGTTGTGCACCGCTGGTTCATTACAGCACAGGATCAGCCTCTGAATCTCTTGGCTAAGGAACTCTTTAAAGCCAATATTAGACCGTATTAGTGCCATACTGCTTGTAACTTACTAACAATTTTTTTTGTTCAGAAGCAATTCAGTCTTTATACTAAGTAGTTTAGCAGTGTAAAATCTGTAGTTTATCACAGTTTAGGAAAAACACGAAAGTAGCAAAAAATATTTTCTTACGCAGTTATCTGTTCCTTTACAGCCAGTTGAAGATGCGTACATACCAGTTGTCAAGTTTGAGTTTGGCTTTGAGGAAAGCGTTTTGCTTTTTTTTTTAAGTGAGAAATATTTTTTTTTCTTCCTTTGGAATAGGAGAATTTCTCCAGGGACCTGTGACCATGCTATTTTACAAGGTTATTGGTACTTTATTTAGGAAACTGTAATTAAACGGCCTGACCACAGCCTATCCCAGGAGAAGACGCTGCAGTAAAATGGGAGCTTACAGGAAAATAAGCCCCCAGGCAGCCTGGCAGGCATGGGAACGTCAGGGACACCCCTTTCTAAACCTGTGCTGTGGAGCAGGGTAGCCTGCTGGAACAGCACTTATCTCACAAGGACTGTGCAGAGGGGCAGTAAAGGCAGTGCCCTTGCTGACTCCTCCCAGCTCTGACCAGCTGGCTTTCTACAGAGGGATGGGTATGGGGTAGTTCACGGTGTGAATCATGTCAGCAGACTAAATGCCTTGTTGCAAACCAAAAATGAAGTGGGCATGAGACAAGCAATCTGGAAAATGGCAAGTAAAAGTACTCATGTGACTCCTGCCTGGGGTTGTCAGCTGCAGGAATCCTTGTATCTGAACACATCTTGTACAGTGACTGCAGACCTGCGTGCTGTAGTACCTAAGCAACTCACTGCTTGGTACCACTCTCATGAAGTCATTTGTTCCGTGACCTTCTTGTGGCCTTTGTCTGGTGCAGACATTCACAGAATAACTTTCTTGCCTCAGACTGTGCTATGAACCAGACACTTCAGGATCAAAAGGGCTTACTGCATAGAGAAAGTGCTCTCTCCTTTGCTGAAGTGTAGCTGAGGTGGCTGAACTTACGTCTTAATTTTATGATTAATTTTAAGCTCCCTTTTAATGGAAATTCTAAGTTTAAAGTACTCTTTTTCAACATAAAAAACCCTTCCTTTCCCTAGCTTAAAAAAAGGGGGGGGATACAATGAAGGGTTTTGTAAATAAAATATCGAACTTCTAGCAATTTTCTTGAGTTTTTTGGCAAATAAATCTCTTGGGACATTTATCTATAGTCACATAGTTCTAAATACAAATGTTAACCACTCTTTTTAGACTTGACTAATTGTCCCCCACTACTGTGCTGTTCACAAACAGTGCAGCATTCTAACTCACCGTTGGCACTTTTTTTCCTCTTAAGATTGATCTGGTGTTTGCAAGACCATCAGTACAAACTGTTTCTGATTATCTTGATCTCGGAGATGACTGGCAGCTGAGAAGCCTGGATAGGAGATGTATACTGAGCTTAAATGAGTAATATTTACACATCTTTAAAAAGAAAGTGTTACTGAAGTTGGTCTAGAAAGCACATGACACAACTCCAGTTTCTGTACAAGGTGTATAAACTTATCTCCTGTGTACTTGAGATCTGAGGAGGTGGCGAGTGGGCTTAAATTTAGATGTTTCAAGGAGCTGTGTGTTTAGATAGACCTGTATTTCATGTTTCTTGGATCAGGGTGTGTGCATTGTTCCAGTTTGCCACAGAGACTGCTTCAGGTGAATAGGCAGAGCACTTGATAGGGAAGACTGTGTGGTAGTTCATAAAAAAATAAAGATGTTTAAAATACCCAAAGCCTAAATTGCTCACTGTTTAACAGTGACTGGTTTAATTGTTCCTGGCTGTCAAAAGAAACCTGGCTGTCAGAATCCTCTAGAAAGGCCTTATTAAAAATGGTTGGCGATAGTCTATAAACTGTGACAAAGCTGTTGAGGGCACCAGTTACCTGGAGGGATACGGAATGTTATGTGTAATCTGTAATTTTAACGTACTACAAAGCGAGTAATCCAAACTTGTTTTCATAGATTTGAACGATAAACTGTAAGCTATTGATCCAGCGTAGCATAAAACAGACCTGTACCTGTTACTAGGAACTTCTGTCCTTCAACTTTTTCCTTAGAGTTACCGATGAAATGCTACATCTAGTGCCAAGTGAGGAGAACTTCTGGCTCAGCTCCGTGTGTGGGCAAAACGTGAGTAAGGTGGTTGTTTGTAATCTTTAAGCTTTCCAGAGGCACCTCATGCTGAAGAGATAAGACCATTAGAAGTACTTCAGCCATGGATAGCCATTTCAATGACAGTTTTCAAACAAAACCTGTTTTTTAGTTTAGATTCAAGGTCTGTCCATGGGATAGAGTGGGTGTGTTTTTTAATGGGAGTAGAGTGAGGAGAGGAGGGGAGTGCCTGCAAGACAAGGTGCTTTACTGCTTATCAGGAACCTGACTACAGATGGTAAAAAAGCCAAGTCAAGTATAAAAGCTTGATCCATGAGGAATAAGAAAGTATTGTTTGTGCATGTGGCTAGAGCAAGTGCTAGAAGAATGGCAGAATGTTTTTCTTAAGGGAAGTTGGAGTGAAGCAGTAGCTGTAGCAGTGCAGGCAAATTTCAGAGTAGCAGTATTTTGGGAAGTGGTGTGGTAATGATCCTTTTTCTCATCACTGTTAAGGACCAACAGTTTTGGCCTCATCGCACTGCAATAACAACTGACTTTGAGGCTGAAGTGTACTGAGTATTTTATAGTTTGTGAAGTTGATGCTGCAAATTTGAAGGAATATCCTTGGGTATTGAAAGACTGCAGGCTAACTGCAGTGTATCCGCTCTAGGACATGGCATTTACTCCAACCTGCTGGGATTTCTTGGTGGGGTTTGCTGGGCAATGCTGGTAGCAAGAACATGTCCACTCTGTCCAAATGTTTTGGCTTCTGCTCTTGTGAACAAGTTCTTCTTTTTTTTTTTTTTTTTTTTTTCAAAATTATAAGAGCTATTGTTTCTTTTAATTTGCAGAAAGAAGTAACACTTCTGGAGGTAGTTCTTCATATAAGATTTACGTCAACAACATTCAGTCCTACCCTGAATTACATGGCAGAGTTTTAGATGGACAGTTACTGGCTTTTCTTGTATAGGGAATGGCCAAATCCTGCACTGCTGAAACAACCCAAAGACAGCAATCTTGATTTACCACTGTAGGACCCTAGGGTGTGTAAACATTGAATTCAGAAGCCTTTAAACTTTTTTCTAACCTAAGTTGATGCTAAGCACAATTGTTTTAACATCCCAGGTGAACCCCTCAGACCAGTACCATGTAATGGGGATCCTCGCCCCAGGCTCTCCACAGCAGAACTCTGCACACAAGGGATCTGCATCAACGTCAGCGGTAACGGGAGAGGAGTTCAAACATGGTAAAGTCCTTCCCGTGCTTGTTAACTGGTTAAAAAGTGTAATTCTTGCTATATGAAACCACATTATCTGAGTTGGTACCTAAGCACAACTCACAAGTGAAACGATCCTGTCAGCAGAGCGCTTTTTGCCATCAAAATACTTGATCAGCAACAGTTCAGTGTTTCAAACAAGAGGACATCAGAGCAATTAAAAAGTGAAGAGGGAACAGGTATCTTGAAAGGCAATGCCTGCAGAGGCAGTTAATTTGGAGGAAGGAGAGATTGGAAGAGATCTCCAGGCCCATCAGAAGGTGACTGAACCCCATAGTAAGCAATAAGGGGTTGGCTGGTTGCTTCCTCCTTTCTTTCTTTCCCTTGGAAGGCTCTTGCAGAACCCAAATCTTCTAAGCACTGAAGTTTTCTTCCAGTTTGCAGCTTAAAGTTACTCCGGGCCAGGCAGCACACACTTTTTCTGGTGCCCACACCCTTCAGTCTTAGTAACTGTTCTCCCTAAGTGTTATTTCCCTCTTCTGCATTTACAGCAGTCACCCCACTCTTCTCCCACTTGCTTACCTAGCCCAAGCAAATCCCGCACTCCTGACGTCAGCACGCGTGTCCATCTCCCATGTCCCAGCGATCCCCGCAGCTCTCCTCGCCAGTTCTTCCAGGGGCAGTTCATCTTTCGGTACGTGAAGGACCAGCAGGGCCACCACGTCAGACGAGCTGTGCTCTCGTCAGTGGCATTAACTCTCCTCTTGCATTTTAACTGTATGCACTGTAAGCAGTAAAGTTCAAGTAAGGGATATCCAGCACTTGACCAATGAGAATTATGCTCTTACTACTTCTCCTGTGTATCTGCAACAGAGAGACCACAATAAAACAAAATTCGTCTGTGAAAGAAATTTCTTCATGGTGTGAAGGCAGTGACAGACTACAGTCCAAGAGACTTCACAGAACAGCAAACTTCAAACCAGGTTGAAGGAGATGTGCATAGTAAAGATATCGCCATACCTATCAATCACATCACACTTCACAAGTATGATCAGCTGCAAACAGAAACACACATAGTCCTTTTCTTTTCCCCCCTGAAAAAAGTAAATGTGATTTCAGCTAATGAGACCTGTGTGAGGACAGTATCCATTCAGTAACCCAGCCTAAGTTCAGTTTTACAGAAAAGGGCTGCACACTTAAAATATAAATATGCATTGAAAAATAAAGGGAGAACAGCTCTAACTATGATCTATTTCGTACTTTATATTCACTTTTCACAGTTAGGTTACACAGCTGCCTACTGTCCTTTTGGGCATGCAGCAGCAGAAGGGTTCACTTCTGCAACTAGTGATGAAACTAGCTGGAGAAATGGATGGAGGAACCTCCAACTGCATGGAAGACGGAATTCACAGGAGGAAAGCAAAACAATCCCCTTTAAATCTGAGTAAAGATTGTTTATTTAAGAGGACTTAAATGGTTAAAAATGTCCCAGTTAAGCAGTTGTATCGCTTAAACTAAACAGAATAAACGTTACTAACCATTATTTATAGCTGCTTGCCTTTCCAACTGAATTCATTCTACGGAAGCATTTCTTGTGACCTTTAGCCACTGTCTTAACACCTCTCATTGCAATTGGCAGAGCAATTTTCTGGTTGCTACTGTGTAAGCTAGACAAAGCGCTAGCCTGGAGCACTTTCTGACCTTGAACTGCCATATTAATATCTATAATTGGAATTGAAAGGCCATTTAGGCTGAGTATCACCCCAACAAAGCAATCTGAACAATTAGGATTATCTCATTAAAGCCACGGACCACATAACTCCCTTGAGAAAGGGGACAAGAGAAAGGGGTCTGAAGATTAGTTCCATTAAGCTGTTTTTCCCAACTTTACTTTGGCAGTTCTAACAAAGACAACTATCCCAATTGCTGTTGTTTGAAAAACTGAATTAAGGAATGTATGAACTAAATGTCTCATTCAAGTGATTTCTAAGTTCATGCCTCAGAATTCCAATGATCAGTGTCTGTAATAAATTAGATTATTCAGAATCATGAACCATTGAACTCAATTTTCAAACCTGTAACACCAAAGTCTGTTACAGCAGCACAGCCTTGTTGCACTGACATTTTGTTTTAAGAAGTTTCATCTGGGATATGTAGTAAAACCACCTCCTACTCTGTAAGGACATGAAAGAACCTCGGAAAAAAGAAAATATTTCAGAACTTTCTGAGCTGCCAAATGCTTGTCTGAGTCCTGTGCCTCCCTTAATACATCCTATGTTTGAATACAGCAGCTTTATCTATAATACACCGCCATAGCAACGCTGGTGACACTGGTTTTGCTACCTCAGAAGCATGAGTTACACCTGTGCCAGACGAAAGTGCTTGATCTCTCAGAAGAAATAAAGATGGTCAGCTGCTTATCAGTAATTACAGACTACACTTGACCACTGTGTTCCCTGCACTTAGCCATTTTCTTTATATGTATACACGGATGAGAGAATATTACTCTTTTTTAAAAATATATAGTTCTGTACTGCACATAGCTTTTATTTTTATTTTGGTTCTCTAGGTGTGCTTTATCTAGGCTCCTTGTACTTTTCAGCTAGATGGGATGGACTTTGGACAAAGTCTCCCATGCTGAAACAACTCCAAGAAACCTTCTGAGAGGGGCTATAGCACCTGAGCTTGAGTTCACTGCCTTGGCTCTCAGAAGGTTCACACGCTAATTGAGCAAGTGGACATGCAAGCACAGCTGTCCACAGCTCTTAGGTAACTGCTTTGTGCCTCCATGTTTTCCATATGCTTTTGGAAAGTGTCCAGTACATAGCACGATTTGTGGCTTGTGAGGTCTTAATAACCTACACAGCTTCAGGCACTTGCTGTTACGAAGATTCACTTCTCCTGAAGAGGTCTGCTGTCTTCAAGCCTACCTACAGCAGCACACTTGCTCTTCTTCCGCTCATATACTGCATGAGCACTGGAGGAATGGGAGTCAGAGCAGACCATCCAGCTTTTTACAGAATCACAGAGTTTTACAGGATTCTTTACTATATCCGAACCACATATCCACTTCCACTGAGTGGACTATTAAGATACTTTTTTTTTTTTTCTTCCCTTTTGGTCTGTGAACTACCATTCACTTCTTCTAGCATGTTGTCATTCTGCAGATTTGACAGAAATCTCAGGAAGAGATTAACATGCAGGAACAGAGCTGACTCCATTTACAACTACAGCTGCCTCAGATCACATCATATGATGTTCCCTCCAGCACTGCTGACATTTTTAAAGCTCCCTAGGAGGTAAGAAGTATAAGATTGGATTCAGATAAAACAGGTCACCAGGGACATCACACAGTATCATCTAACATATCCACTACTCCCTGTTCTGGGAAGTCATCAAAGAGGTATGGATACGCACTTGTTCTACCCAAAGGTTATTTCCTTGGTGTTCAGGCTTGGGGCAAGGCAGCTCCATTGTTTAAAGATTAGATCCAAAAGAAAGGGAGCAGAAAGCAAGAAAACAGGCAGGAGCTGGGAAGGAGTAAGGGCAGGGACCAATGCAGGCACAGGACCCAGCACAGGAGACGGAATAGAGAGGTGGAATAAACACTAATACTAGAGCAGAAGCATGAACGAAGTCAGGTGTGGGGACTACCGTAGGCAGCTGTCAGCAGCAGGGAAGACACGCTCAAGATAAAAGCTAGAGAGTCAGATCTAAATGGAGGGAATAAAATCAAACCAAAACCAAACTACCAGCATAAGCCACGGTTAAGTTTTTAATAGTAGTGTGCTGCAGCCCAGACTCTGGTTAAATACCCTCAGGAGTTTCCACCAATTCCCCTGTCAGTATCTGTCCAGTGTGATTGCCGTAGTAACACGCTGCTGAGAGTTCAACTGCGGTTCATACCCTGTGAGATTTAACTTCAGAAAAATCTGGTGCTTTTACAGTCTTGAAGAAAACAGGAAAGAAAAAAAAAGAACAAATCCCATGTTTCTTCATGTCCTTGCAAGCACATTATACCAAGACTTAAACTGATCTCAAATAGCTCGGAGGAGTTCCTGTGTCTAGTTATCACATGCAGGGCTTTGTTAGTAAACTTGGGCTTCTTGTAGTGGTTTCGTCATAGATTCATCTTTAGCAGCACTCTTAATTTTCAGAAGCGCGAAAGGAATTATGTATGTTGTACAATAAAATAATTTCTAGCTCTTAATGGCAGTGTGATTAATTCAGCCAGAGGAGGTGCTACAAGTCGCCATTATTATTTTAAAGTGTAGATTACCAAGTTACAAGCAAAGTCCAAGGTTATTGCAGGTTCAAGGCTGAATAGGCATTGAAATTCAAACAAATCCTGAAACTGCTGTGAGCCTGGCAGCATGTAACCCTGTTTTAGCAGTGCAGAACCACTTCACTTACATGGGTTTGGACTGCAGCCGGAGAGCTGGCTGACAGGATTGTAAGTGAGAAAGTGAGTGGAACATCTCTGAATTGACTAAGAGTGATGTCTTACAGACTTGCAGTAATTGGGTCTTTCCAGAGTGTTTGGATTGTTTCCATGTCTGAAACTAGCTGCATAGCCACACCCACAGTGAATTTTCGATCAGAGGAAATCCTTTTGCAGTCATCACAGCTAAACACCTCCCATTAGATCTATCGCGTTGCTCATGAGGCCAGCGGGAAAGGAGTGGAAGCTTTAATTCTGATTAGTAACTTGAAAACTTATATGGTAACCAATAAAGACTGATGCAGCTCTTAAATCTCTAAATCTTAAAGAAAAACCAAAATGCAGAAGACAAAGCTTATACGGGATGATGAATCTCTGCCTTTCTCTCAGGATGATAACACAACTTTATAGGCAGCTGCTCTCTTAACTAGAGGTTTCAACAATTTTGATGTTAATGTTGGCACGAGACAATTTTTGGATTTTCACTTCCACAAGTGTTTATGAAAACGGAATTTTATTTCTATCAGCCTCCAAACTAGGAAATACACTTCATAACTGGATACATAGTTTTAAAAGAAAGTATATTCACACAAACCCAAACAGTTTTCATGCTAGAAAGACTTTTTGCCCGTCACAAGCTTGAGACTTCATCTTGCTGTGCCTAGCCTGAAACCCCCTGGATGATCAATGTACATCACTACTATGACTGTTTTAGACAGTAATCAGAACAGTTTGCGACCAATCAAGCAGTTTCTCTCTCTTTCCAGTGTCATTAATATCAACTGAGAAATGAGACAGCAATAAATTTAAGTATGAAAAAATATGCTGAATTTACCATTTGCTTTACACACTCTCTAAAGTCAATAGATTTACACCAGAGGGGAATTTGGGTCACCTCATATTTCAGAAATCACTTTTGGTGAAAGAAGACAACATTAAATGTGTTTAATTCCTCTCTTTTTCCAGACATCTTGGTGGGACTTTCCTTTTTTAACATAAACATAGGTAACTTTATACACCAAATCAAACTCTTTTTTCGCAGTGCAAAATTTTATCTCTAAAGCAAAAATGTGCCTAATGTTGACCGCACTGAACTTGTTCTTTTCCCCCTTCTTAGTTCCATGCCCTGAATTTATGGCAAAAATTTCCCAACTCAAGAGCACACTAAAGTTCGTTTTCATGATATTTAATATTCGTGGGTGGTATCACTTTAAACACCATTAAGTAATAGATCAGAGAGAATAAAAACATTTTCCATCCCCCTCAAGCTTTTAACCTTTAGGGCTTCCTTGAGGGGAAAATGATTCAAATGCCAAAGTCACAATTCTGCCTTCACTACGCAGAAAAGATGGCCAGGCGTTTACACACAGAAACTATGCAATACATTAAAGTTACATTAAGGTCCTTCGTTTTCCGGTTCACTAATTTCCCTTCTTATAGCTCCCACAGACACACTCACAGCCTTTCCCAGGCTCAGCAATCACATTATCTTCCCCAAAGGCACGTTCATCAGCAGACTAAGCTTCCAAGCCGTCAGTAATGTGGTTGCCCTATAGCTTCAGCGTGGAAAGTAGGGAGAAGATTGATAAGTGATCAACAAGTACAGAACAACGCAGGGTTAGTAGTCAGCTCTCCACCAAGGCAGAGGTTAGAATGTACTCTGCCTTATGATTCAAAGAGGATTTATTTTTTCTGTTTTTAAAGGAGGAGGTGATAGAAAGTCTTACTGGTAAGAAAAATGATCCACTGCATGGAAAGCTTAAACAAGACGGGGGGGGGGGGGGTGGGGTGGGGGGGGCAGGGTGTGTGTCAGCAACAGTCTGCTGAAAAAAAGTTTCCATTTCTCTACTAAATGCAGAGGAAAGGCTTTTCTTTGAGCCCCCCTTGAGGGGTCAGGCTCCCCTTTGGTTTTAGCTGCTACAGCAAGAGCTCTTTATCCCGTTTTACCTTAACCCACACACCAGCTATTTGAACACGTATACCCTTTGACAGATAAATGCATGTGGAAAAAATAGAATGAAACATCACTGACCTAGACAGAATTCTTTACCATTGCATTAAAAACCTGCATTGAGTCATTGTGCAGGGAATGAGCATAACTTAAATGTTCACACTGAAAACCTCACATCAGAGGATACAAAAAAGTGGTTGGAATACAGTTGGATTTATTGCCAAGTACCATTTTTGACTTAACAGAGTAAATGAAAAATTTTCTCCAGTACTGCTTATGCCATTGAGAACTCTGCCCTTAACTACTGGTTCCTTTTTCTCTCCAGCAGTTACTATTTTGCAATTAATAACTTCAAGGCAATATGGATCTTTATTACCCTGAGTAAATATCAAGGACTTTATTGTCAGGAAGAAAGAATATGAAACCATTCAAGCCACACTACTGTGTCTTCCTGTCTTCAAAGCAGCAGGTAACTCAAGGGGTTTAATCTAGCATTTGTTCATATTTTTCTTTCTTACCTACTTACAAAGACTAAGCTCTCATATTCTATGACACTAAGAAGTAGGCAGATTTAAAAATACCATATAAAAAGAGTAATATTTTAAGATTATTTTATTACCAAGAGTGAAAAACTTGATATATTAATCTTTACCCCAGACAAGTCATTCACCCCCACACAAGTGAATGAGTTGATTAATTGTAAAACAAGTATCATTTCCCTGCAGGAAGGTTATACCATAAAAGAGGTTTCATCTGCATCTGAATTACTAGTGCATCACTTAGCACCTCTCTAGTGTCTGGACCAGGTGGCTTCAACTGACAGCTGATGAAACCAGTAATTGTCCTCTTGCATTAGTCATTGGTTCTGTTGTTGCTCAGATTCTTGATGGCAGAAGGAGAAACAACCTCCCTATAATGGCCTTGATAATGCATGCTAAAATTAAGCAGAAGAGAAAACCCCCTCCTAGCTGTTATTACAGCTGGCCTAGAGATAGGAAAGCACACGTTGACGTGGCTGCTAAAACTGAACTGCAGTCCAAAATTATTATTCACTTTTTATGAAAAATGGAATCACATTTATTCATGCAAATGTCTGGGAAAATTTTATGTCAGGTGGATTTATACAAGGAATTCTCACTCTCTGTCAACAGAAGAGATACCTGTGCTAATTAACTAATGGCATATAATGAACATTGAATTATTAACTGTCGTCATGAATAACAGAGCTCAGACACAGCCAAAACTAAGAAACCATAATATCTGGGGTTTTATAGTCTCTGGCTTGAGAACTTCCTGCCACCCAACACACATATTTTACAAACAGCAAACTGAGGTACCAAGATTCAACTAGTATTACCATAAGTAATACAGAACTTCTGCAAATTAACTCTTTGAAAAATAAGGCATCAAACCTATGAACTGTAAAGCCACAGTCCAGGGCCCCTCTGTGTAAATAACCCATGTATGTATTTAATAGATTTACTGTGAACGTTCCAAAATAGGTAGGCAGAGTCTGTCTAAGCAACTCTAAATTCTATTCCTGAATTACCCATCAATACCAAAGATGTGACTAAATCCTATACAGTAATCAAGTTCCAGTTTACTAATCCAGCACCAATTCATTTTAACAGAAAGAAAACAAATCTTGTATATTTACACATTTGTAAAGATGAAGTATTTTTAAATAGCTGCTTCTCTATTTGTTAAAAAAAAGCACTCAGTTCAAGTCAGTTCAACTCAAAGCTGGCTTTTTTTTTAATGTATGCTGCTTTACAGAGGCCTAAATTCCCCATTTTTCCCTTAGAACAGGTTCCTGATGAGCCTACAACTGTTGTATGTACACCCTCCTTTAGGATGAAAGGGGATTGCTCTGTTATGGGAGACACAGCCTCACAAAGAAGCTAAGATAAAAATAGACCTGAATAGACATCGTAACAGAAAACTCAGTTTACTGTGAAACTGCTTAACTGATGCAGACCAGATACATTGAGCCTACTTCCTCCAACATCTGGAAGTGGCAGTATAAAGAATATGAAATTGAGGGAGTAGAGTATCTTGCTTCTAAACCGCCCTTCTTACTTCCCTTTCTCAGTCCAGTTACCTACTAAATACAGTAGTTTCAGGATTTCCTCACATGGAGGTTGCAGCCCCATCATTATCATTACTGAAAGTCATAACAGAATCTGACTAGCCTATATAAATTTAGATTTGTTATATAAATTTGGATTTGTATTGTACCTTTCTTAATCTATTAAACTTTCAGCTTGCATAGTTTCATGTGGCTAGGAGTTTCTCATTGCACTGATAGATTGAAAAAACCCTGCTCAAAATACTCTGCTGTCTCCTCTGACAGAAAGAGTGCTAAGTTTTGTAGACTTCTCACAGAAAGAAAAACATACATTTTCTAAAAACTATAGTAGAGTCTTTATAAATATTCTAAAGAAAAGTTCACAGACATTTCTACACGGAAGTTACTTTCCAAAAAAAAAAAAAAAAAAAAGAAACACAAATATTTGAAAGCATTTCATGACTTTGCTACTGGGATCATTGAACTTCACCTTCAGATTTGGACACCTTGTTCTGTTCCTTGCAGGAAACTCATAAAAAACCCAAACCCACGCTTTCTACAAATCCTCTCTACAGGACACCACTATACCTACGTGATGCACTACCCTGTAGACAAGACGGGATAGCTGCAAGCTGCTAGGGCCTATCTGTAGCGAAGCAAGCCTTAAGAGGTGATGGACTTATGGTTTTCTCTAAAAAAATACAACCTCAGCTGCTCAAAGCTGGTCACAAGAGCATTCTAGCAAACATAACAGGATTGTGCAGCCTGTCTGACCCGATTGTATACAACCAATTTAAGTCAGTTTGTAAAGAAGAGCTTTTAAGATAGGTCTTCACCAAGTGATCCACGGGTAAATTGCAGGTTTTTTAATGCTGATTACTGCATTAGCCAGACCAAACACTCGGGGGCCTAAAAAAATAGCTCAGCCTCCGAAGACCTTTCAAATGTGCATCTGTGGCCACATTTTCTAACAAGTTTTTTTTACTAGCAGTAATTTACAGTCATTGAATTTATGACACAGACCTCTTTGCTCAAACTGGTGTGAGACCACCTGCTACTTTCACATTTGTCACAATTCAAAATAGCCAAACACCCTTTGGAAGTGCATTTTAGCAAAAAACATCTTTCAAGACAGTCCTGCACGTTTCCTTCCATGTCATGAGTACTTAAACATTCAGGAGCAAGATACAAAAATAATGAGTACATCAACTATCAGATTAACAGGTTCCTTGTATTCTGCCAGTCATGTATTGTGTGATCTGTGTTCCCTGCTGATACCCTGATTTTAGCAAGTTATAGTTGAACCTTTCCACATGTGAGTATAAGCAAATTCTCCTGCACTGTCTACCTTGCATAGTTTGACAAGATCATCCTCTTAATTTCTGTTATTCTTCTGCTGCTTCTTTGCTCCCCTTTCTTTTTTTGCACAGCTTTCTAAAACACTCTTCTGAATGTCTCAGGTAGGAGAAGCATGTCAGGTTCTGCAGGGAAGGAGCATTTCTGTCTTCTGTCAAATGGCATTTTCTAATGGTCAATCACTGGACATCTCCCTGGGGGCTCAATGATGCTGCAACCAGTAAAAACTAACCTGTTCTGCCCCTTATAACATGCATGTTGCATATATCTACACCACCACAGTAGGACAGGACAGCTACTAAGCATTGTCACTTCAGCTTTTACTTTCTAAATGGAGCATGTTATAAATTGAGACCACAATGGACTATAATTCACTCTTTATTAATTATAGCAAGTAGAATATGAGCAAAGACAGCGCTGGACGGCAGGGGAGTCTGCGCTCCGCCAACTGCCGTGCTGAGTAGTTCAAACAGTCCCCTTTTTATACATCTTTACTTCCCTGCTCATGAGGTAGTGGAGGTACTCCGCGCATGCTTCAGTTGTTGTTAGGGGGGTCGTTTCCTGCCTCCTGGTATTTGTTGAGGCTGAAGTAAGAAGTCTTCCCTCTTTGTCTCATAGTTGATCTTTCACTCATATATCCTTATATGGGCTGTCTTGTCCTGTTTCTTGTCGCTTTCCTGGAAATCTGGTGTTTATCTTGCATGAGCAGTATCTGGTTCAGTTTGTGTGAGCGATTACAGTTATCTTATCTCACACAGGCGGCGTCCAGTGGTTGTTTGCATGAGTGGTTTCTGTCGTCTAACTTTACCTTGAGCTTAACATAAATCTTAATAAACAATACCTTAGTCCATAGTTTCTCACAATCCCCCCTTTTTCTTTTTATCCTATTGTTTATTAGGTGCTACTTTCATCTTCATTCTTGTAAACAATTTCTTTTTCACAATTTTGACATTTATTATAGCACTCACAATAATGATTTTCGCGTGGCATAATACATTCACAATAATTTTCATCTTCATTATTAGATACACTTTCATATTCTACTCTCGAGGTTAAAATAAGCAATTTAGCTGTGTCAAACCGTTCTTTAATAAAATGAAAAATATAGCGTAATATACAAGGCCCAAATATAAGTCCCAGGATCAACATAATAAGCAGTCCTGCTAAAGCCGACAACAAAGTGGTTAGCCAAGGTGAAACATTAAACCAGTTTTCATACCATGACCTGCCCGCTTCACGATCCTTTCTACGTTGGTCTAACCTTTTCCGAAGTTCGGACATGGTGTCTTGGACAACTCCCGTATGGTCAGCAAAAGAACAACATTCTTCATTGAGAGCTACACATAACCCTCCTTCCTTCAAAAATAATAGGTCTAATCCTCTTCTATTTTGTAGTACTACTTCTGATAAAGACTTTACTGAAGTGGCTAAATTTTGGATAGATTGTTCTATTTTCGCTAAATCCTCATCTACAGCCATTTGCAAACCTTGTAATTCCTGACCTTGTACTAGAGAGGCTATACCTGTGCCTGCTCCAACTCCACCCGCTATCAGTAGTGTAGCTAGGGTTACCGCTGTAATTGGTTCTCGTTTTTGTCTATTCCGGTCTCCCTCAAAGTGATGCAATATTTCTTCCGAGGTGTGATAGATTAGACGAGGAACAATAATTACCTGCACGCAAAACTGAGATTGATCAAACACATTTAGAGATAGACAAGGCGTTATTCCGATGTCTGAACAAACCCATTTAGCTCCTGGTGTCGGGATAGCCCATTTGTCCTTTTGATTTTTGTGTTTCTCTATATTGGTATTAGTGACTGTTCGGTTGCATAAAGGCTGATACTTTTCGGGCACTGTACCTATACATTTTCCTTGACCCGTTACTAATTGAATAGTAATTCCTTGCGTATGATTCCTCCGGCCATCCCATGGACATTCTCGTGGGTTTGAACCGTTAGACCATCGAATCCTTCCTGGTTTTCCAATTGCCTCAAAATATGGTGGTCTAATATTATAACATAACCAGCATTCTTCAGTTAAATTTGGTTTGCTTTCATTAAGGGTACGATAAGAGGCTTGCATTAGATTCCATAAAGGATCTTTGGATTCTAACAACTTTAAATCCCTGGATAAGGAGAATTCAGTCATGGTACCATTAGCTGTTTTCAAGAAGGAGTCTGGGGAAGGGGTTGCGATGTTCACGGGGACAACTTTTTTTTAGAGAAAGTGGGTGGATTCAGGACCGGATTTGGTCCTACTGGTAAAGGATCGTGGGGTATCCTTTCTTTTATTATTTTGAAAAAGCTTCCTCTATCTGCTCCAGGTTCCCAATATCTAATTCCCCAGGTACGGCCAATTAACCATGTGTCATCTTCTGGTTGTTTAACTTCAATTTCTATTCTGTCGCATTCTGATGGAGATGATTTCACCCCCCTTACAGATCCCCAGACCCCGGAGCCGTCAGATCCATGTTGTGGTGGAATGCAACCTGGAGGTCCCCAAGTGATACTTATATATTTGTCTCCTTTTGTTGGCCAGTCTGAGGCTATTGTCTCGCAACCCCAATAACCGCAATAAAAATGGCCTGGATAGTTGCAATAACTCTTTCCAGGATTGGAAGCTGGACACACATAGAAGGCTTTGGAGTTGGCTTCCGTCGCCTCCCAGCCTCTCTGGATATCGACCGGAATCATTGAGACTAATTGGACAGTAAAATTCCAATTTCCCGGAGAGGTCTGATTTTGTATTAGTCTAGATTCCTGTAAGTTATATAGTTTCCAGAGCATTGGTTCATGGGGGTTTCCATTTGCTTGGGTTATTATCAGTAACAAAACTAGCGGTATACCAGAAAAAAAGGTGTCTGTCAATTTTGCCAATTTAAGTATATTTTTATCATCCCTGGGGAAGTTTGGCCATTGTTGCTTTTGTGTCCCATTGTTCTGATTCTTTTCTCCACAGTTTGTTCCTCCTCTGCCTCGCCCGTCGACTCGGTTGCTTCGAGCCACGGGGTGTACCATCTTCTCGGCAGCAAGGGAATTCTTCAGGAGAACAGCTGTTTTGGGCTTTCTGCCTGTTTATATAGGCTCCCCACTTTACAGCTTTAACTAATGGGATGAGGCAAGGCACAGTTGGTACTTCCCTTCTTACACTTTATAGCCAAGATTTCAGTTACAAAGGGGATTGGTTCATTGGAATAGTAACAATAATATTGGGGGTTTATTCCTTTGGTAAAAATTTCCCACCACTCATGGGATTCTTAAATAATTTCTTGTTTAGATTCTGATTGCTTTGATTTTCACTCAGTGAGAGTTCTTTGGATTTTCCAACACTGTGTGCAAACCCCTATTGAAGGGTATCCACATTCACAGTGAGTCCACCATTTATCCTGGCATACCATACACTTGGAACAAGCAAACGGATAACAATTGCGGTTCAAATTATTATACTTAATTCGTATATCTAGAGTGTTTATATCAACATATTTTCTATATTCAATATTGTGTGGTTGCATGAGTTTAACAATTTCCTTTAGTACATTTTGTATGCTTCCATATATAATATACGAAGAGAGAAATAATTATTGCGAATATAAACAACAATACACACTTTATACCAAAAGGTAATGCGACAAAATAATCAAGCAAAGTTTTTATCATTACTTTATCTTTTCAGGGTTATCTTGGTGTCACCTGGAGTACTGATTACTTTCCAGTGGGGTCTTGTCACTGGGCCTTTAACGCGACTGGCATGAGTCCATCCACGCTCAGCAGTCCGGACAGCTGTTTCTGTTGTAAGCAAAATAAGATAAGGTCCCTCCCAATTGGGTTTTAGGGTTTCTTCTTTCCATGTTTTAACTAATATCCAGTCCCCCGGTTTGAAAGTGTGAATTTTTAAGTCCAATGGAGGTCGTTGCACAATCAGCCCATGTTCCCAAAGTTTGTTACGATGCTCTGCTAATTGTGAAACATATTCATTAATTACATGATCTCGAATTAAAACATTTGTTTGTGGACTTTCAATTCTATAGGACATTCCATATACCATCTCAAACGCTGATATTCCTATATCTGCTCGGGGTCTGGTTCTGAGTATTAATAGTGCCATGGGTAGGCACTTGATCCATGATAGTTTGGTTTCTATCATTAATTTAGTCAAAATAGTTTTGATTTCTCCATTCATCCTTTCAACTTTTCCCGAACTTTGTGGATGCCATGGCGTATGGTATTCCCACTTAATTCCCAGGTTTTCTGCTAGATCTCTAACAATTTTTGACACAAAATGTGTTCCTCTGTCTGAGTCGATTACATCAGGTACTCCATATCTAGGTATAATGTGTTCAAGTAATACCTTAGTAACCTGGTTAGCAGTTGCCTTGGAGGTAGGAAAAGCCTCAACATAATGTGTTAAATGATCCACCATTACTAATAAATATTTGTAACGCCCTACTCTGGGTAGTTCAGTAAAATCCACTTGTATGTGTGAGAAAGGTCTGTATGCTGGGGAACGTCCTCCAAGAGGTTTTTGTCTCGTGTTGTTTCGATTAACCTTTTGACAGGTCTCGCAGGCTGCTGTGACTGTCTTTGCTATATTATATACGCCTATACAGGCAAACTGTTGATTGAAATGATCAACTAACGCCTGGGTTCCCCAGTGGGTTTTACTGTGTATTTTTGAAAATATTTCGAGTGCTATGCCCTTCGGCAAGACTTCTCTCCCATCTGGTAATATGTACTTACTATCCCGTTCCTTAGCTCCCATTTGTTCTAGTTTTTCCTTTTCTGCAGACTCAAAACTCAAATTTTTACTAACAGGTACTGGTTGTATAGTCAAAATCGTATTATAATTGCCTGCCACTCGTTTTGCTTCTATATCAGCTGCGTTATTTCCCCTGACTTGATAATTTGTACCTCGCTGGTGTCCCTTTATATGTACAACTGCTATTTTATTCGGCACTTTCAATGCCCCCAGAACTCGCCGAATTAATTCCGGGTGTATCAATTCTTTTCCTTGTGAGTTAATAAATCCTCTTTCCTCCCATATTTTTCCAAAGGTATGTACCACTCCAAACGCATAGCGTGAGTCTGTATATATAGTTCCATCCTTTCCCTTCAGTGACACTAATGCTTTCCACAATGCATACAGCTCACAGGCTTGAGCTGACCAGCTGGCACTCAGGGGGCCTGATTCTATTGTCTTAAATTCTCCTTTTTCCAACTTAACGATGGCATATCCGGACAATCGTTTACCTTCCACTATTCGTGATGACCCATCTATAAATAATACTTCCCCACATTGTAGTTCTTCTTCTTCTAAGTCTGGCCTAATGCGTGTCTGTTGTTCAATTGTTTGAAAACAATTGTGTAATAGTTCATTACCTTCTCCTGGGTACAAAAATTCAGCGGGGTTAACTGCTCCAATAGTTTTTAAAGAAAATTTAGGGGATTCTATGAGTATTCCTTCATACTTCAATAGTCGGTTATCTGTAAGCCATTTTTCCGCTTTTTGTTGTAACACTCCCCTGATGTTATGAGGTGCATATAAGACAACTTCTCCATTAAAGGTAATGCGATTCGTTTCCTCAAGTAATAAGGCAGCAGCGACAATGATTTGTAAACAACTTGGCCAACCCCTGCTCACAGGATCCAACAGCTTCGATAAGTATGCCACCGGCTTCTTTTGTCCGGCCCATTCCTGAGTTAATACTCCGAATGCCGTTCCTTCATGTATGTTAACGAATAAGTGGAATGGCCGCTTTAAATCTGGGAGGCTTAAAACCGGTGCTTGACTTAGCTCCCTTTTGAGATTAGCAAACTGCTCTTGATCCCGAGGGGTCCACTTGAGTATTTTGTCTTTAGACAATTGTTCGTATAAAAATTTAACTTTAAAGCTGTAGTTCTCTATCCATTGTCTACAATACCCAAATAGCCCTAATGCCTGCCGAATTTGCCTCTTAGTGACAGGCATAGGTAATTCTAGAATTCCTTTAATGCGCTCTGGGTCCAATATTTTTTTGCCATTAAACAAATAATGTCCCAAATATTTCACTTTTTCCTCCACAAATTGTAACTTTTCTTGTGATACCCGTAGTCCCTTTTGTGCAAGAAAGTTTAGGAGTCGAATGCTTTCTTTTCTTACATCCTCCTTATTGTTCCCTGCTATGAGCAGATCATCTACATACTGTAACAGCACGTTTCCCGTTTGTACCTGGTATTCTTTTAAGAGTTCTTCCAGGGCCTGTCCAAACAGATTAGGGGACTCAGTGAACCCTTGGGGGAGCACGGTCCATCTCAATTGCTGTCTTCGGCCTGTCTCTATGTCTTCCCATTCAAAGGCAAAATAATCACGGCATTCTTCTGCCAATGGACAGGCCCAAAAAGCATCTTTTAAATCAGCCACACTATACCAGGAGTTATGGGGTCCTAGCTTGCTTAACAGTGTGTATGGATTTGCTACTACAGGGAACCGGGTGATAGTTCTTTTGTTTATTTCCCTTAAGTCATGTACAAGCCGATATTTTCCATTTGGCTTCCTTACAGGCAAAATAGGAGTGTTAAAGGGTGACATACAAGGTTCTAAGATTCCTTGTGTTAACAATCGATCAATTTCTGGTTTTAATCCCCTCCGTCCTTCTAAGGATATAGGATATTGCTTTACCCTTACAGGTATGTGGGGTTCGGAAATTTGAATTTTAATCGGTGGGATTTTTAATTTACTTATTGTATCCGGAGAGTACCAGACATCGGGGTTGATTTGGTTTTGATCATCCATGGTCAAGGGATAAGCAGACACCGTTAGCTCTTGATTTTCTACTTTGATTTCTAATTGTAGTTCAACAATTAAATCCCGTCCCAACAGATTAAATTCTGCTTCAGGGACGAGCAAGAGTTCACCCATTCCAAATTTATTTTCAGTTTCGAATATCACATTTTTGATTTTGCTTACTTTAAAGGGTTCTCCTTTTGCCCCTATTACTTGTACTTTTTCAGGGGAAGCTTTACATCCCTCAGGTATTTGCCTAATAGTCGATTTCTCAGCCCCTGTGTCTACTAAAAAGGTGAACTCTTGTTTATGGGGACCTATTTTTAACTTTATCAAGGGCTCATGATGACTCCGGTCCCCTAAAATATAGAGCCCCTGACTCTCCTATTCTGCTTTCAATATTTCCTCATCTCTGATCCTTTCTCTGCAATTCTTCTTTATGTGTCCCTTCTTTCCACAGTAAAAACAACATCTCTGTTCCTTCTTTACTACTGCGTTCCCTTGTTTTATTCCAGCAGATCTGTGTTCACCAGTCCGCCCGTTGCGATCCTCTCTGACAGCTGCTACCATCATTTTTACTTGTCGCTTGCTGCTCTCTTCTTCCCGCCTTACGTAGACTTTCTGAGCTTCCCTCAATAATTCATCCAACCCTCTATTTTGCCAGTCTTCTAGTTTTTCAATCTTTTTTCTGATATCTTCCCATGATTTTGCTACAAACTGAGTTTTTAGGAGCGCTTGCCCTAAAGGGTCGTCTGGATTTACCCCAGAGTACAGTTGAAGGACTTTCCTCAGTCGTTCCAGCCACTCAGTAGGGCTCTCATCTTTCTTTTGCATTTCATTAAATGCTTTATTGATATTCTGGCCACGGGGTACTGCTTCTCTAATCCCCTGAATTACTATAGTTCTCAGATCTTGCATATGAGTTCTATGCACCGGATCCTGATTATCCCAGTTAGGTCTTTGGAGTGGCCATTTGATATCTGCTTGGGGTCCCTGGGCATGCTGAACATCCCACAGTCTCATTCCTGCTCGTCTAATCATATCTCTTTCCTCGGTAGTAAATAATTGACCAAGGATAGATTGCATCTCATCCCAAGTATAAAGGTTTGGTCCCAAAAATTGATCTAATCTTTCTGCCACTCCAAGTGGGTCCTCAATCAAGTTTCCCATCTCGGTTCTTTTAAAATCTCGTAGGTCAGCCGAGTTTAGGGGTACAGAAATATATCCAATCATAGGCTGAGGTCCCCCCATGGGCATTTCCCTTAGAGGATACATCTGAGCTGCCCCTTTTTGACTTCTAGTCATGCGTCTAGGAGGAGGGGAAGACCCTTGTTCCGACTCCGGTGGGGGAGTGGGAGCTCTGGGGACCTCGGGAGGGGCTACGGGAGCAGGAGGAGGAATGTAAGGAGGGGGGGTTAGAAGGGTTTCGTCTAACTCTTCCTGCTTTTTCTTTTGTTTAGTTTTTACTTCATTCAGTGGGTAAAGTTTAGCTCCCGGTCTTTTTATCCATACTTCCGCATACTGACTCTCCTCCGGGTTAAGGGGTTTTTTATTATTGACCCAGAGGTTTAATTGCTGTCTTACCCAATCTTCTTCTGACCCATAGACTGGCCAAAAGGTATTTTTAGAAATCTTCTTCCCTCCCCATATCTTAGTACAGTATTCTATCATTTTCTGCTTATCTTTCCCTAGGGTTCCAGGGAAATACCTCCAATTGTCTAAGACATATGCCAAAGGGGTATTTTTAGGTACAGTGTGTACCCTTCCCATGGGAGTCGAAGGCTTGCTGCCCTTCGCCCCCATCTTCTGGAATATCCACAAACATACACTCACTCACTCCCCTTGTTCCTGGCCCAATCCCTCGCGGGAGATGGGAAACGCAGTACTTAAGAGTCCACACTCGCTTGGTTCAGTATATCGAACCTCTCATTCGTTATATTCCAGGAAACCCAGTCCCGCCCGAACGGCAAACCTGCGAGCAAATTCGCAATATACTTACGCGTCCTGCGTCTTCGTCCGGACTCCCGTGCACAGAATTTTTATGGGATTTTACCGGTTTTCTCCTTTGCTCACTATTCTAGAATTTAGGTTCGTCGGTAAGGTTGAGGTAGGCTGTCAGTCGCGGGGCCGCGGATTGCCGCGGGGCGCCTCCCCGGAGGACAGAAGCCCACCGTTCCTTATCCGAGTCACGGCACCAGGAATTGTTATAAATTGAGACCACAATGGACTATAATTCACTCTTTATTAATTATAGCAAGTAGAATATGAGCAAAGACAGCGCTGGACGGCAGGGGAGTCTGCGCTCCGCCAACTGCCGTGCTGAGTAGTTCAAACAGTCCCCTTTTTATACATCTTTACTTCCCTGCTCATGAGGTAGTGGAGGTACTCCGCGCATGCTTCAGTTGTTGTTAGGGGGGTCGTTTCCTGCCTCCTGGTATTTGTTGAGGCTGAAGTAAGAAGTCTTCCCTCTTTGTCTCATAGTTGATCTTTCACTCATATATCCTTATATGGGCTGTCTTGTCCTGTTTCTTGTCGCTTTCCTGGAAATCTGGTGTTTATCTTGCATGAGCAGTATCTGGTTCAGTTTGTGTGAGCGATTACAGTTATCTTATCTCACACAGGCGGCGTCCAGTGGTTGTTTGCATGAGTGGTTTCTGTCATCTAACTTTACCTTGAGCTTAACATAAATCTTAATAAACAATACCTTAGTCCATAGTTTCTCACAGAGCACATTCCTCCTTTCGACATCAACAGTATTACTGGAAGTCACAGTTTGTTTTGCATACTTTTGGAAAAAAAGTAATCTTTTCATTTATTTGCATTAACTATAAGCACTGTCATACATACATTAGGTCCATACAAAGCTGTGTTCTCTCTTTCAAACTCATCTACTTTGTTGACAAAAATGTAGCAGTGTAACAGTGATCAAATATCATCCAAAATTTAAAGCTGCTTACAGATCCCAAATAATCTATTCCTTGGGTATTCTCAGACTCATAATTATTGCCTGTTGTTCTCTTCAGTAAACTCTGACTGCTTTTCATTTCTTTTGGCTAACAGACAGCAGTTTGAAACTTAGATTATTATCCTCAACACCATCAATTAGGTTCTTAAATAAATTCTAAGCCAGAGTCTTTATTGCATAGATGACCAAAAAAGGAGGCTTGATCAAAACTTGTCTGAATTTTGGAAGCTTTCAAATGAGACCTCAAACACTGCAGTTAAGGTAAATCTATTCCTGTGTAATCCTGTCCTTTGTTCCCATTTCCAGATCACTAAGCCCTACATTGACTTTCTAACAAGTCCCATCTATGATGCAGCTCATTTCCACTCTGCGTTGGCAATTCTTACTACATTTGTACATGTAAGACAATATAAATCTGTTAACATAACTATATGCTATAGAAAGATGGAAAATGGCCTCTGCTGGAATAGTTTGGCCTGGTTAGGAACAGTCCTGCATAACTGTATTTTTTATAACATTGAAAGGGCTCAAACCAATGAATTTCTGATTAAGACTAAACTGGGATGCATGAAAGTTTTGCTTGTGTTTGTTTCCCAAGGACTCCTCAACTGTTTTCCCGAGGCCTCTTTGTCTGTCCAGACAAAAGTAAAACGCTCCCTGTATAACTCACTGATAGCAGACTCAAAGCCTTCAATGGGCTCTTAGGCAAACCAAGATATGGGGAACTCGAACAAAAGGACACAGAGATACCATCTAGGGAGGATGATTCTGCTGATTTAGGGAGAAGGCACCTGGACTTTACTTCACAGCCACGCTCTGGAAAGAAAGTCAGCTAGCGAACACTGTGAAGAAGACCACTTACTTCTTCCCTCGACCACCGAAGACCCTCACCCTATTTTTACTACGCATGCTGGGACTATGTAAATGAATTCCGGGAACTCATTATAAGACACCCCTTTCTAGGCAATCTAATGAATAGATATAATTTGTGTGTATGTAAGCTGATGTCCCTTGCTAGTTCGGGGGAGCCCTTATGGTGGAGAATCCCCGGAGCAACCCCAACGCTGCTAATAAAGAATTCCTGCTGAACAGTTATATTGGATTCTGACTGTTGAGTGAATCTCTTTGTTTCAACATCAACAGATACCTTCCTTCTTAGCACCACTCCACTGAATACAATTTGTCTGGAATAGTTTGTCCTCATCTATGTTATACCATAACCTCTTGTTTTCGTTTTGTATTTTTGCATTGCAGACAAGTCATTCACTCCAAGGATCTCTGAATGCCAGATTAACAAAACCTGTAACTTCTCCTAACTCTACTGTCTTGTACAAAAAAATAACAGGAACCATATGGAATTCATAAATACCCACAATAGATTATTTTGTTCTTCCCTTTTAAATGAAAGTATATTACTTATTTTCTAAGTTTCATTAACTAGGGCACATATATTCTCTGCACATATAGTACTGAGAAAGAAAAAGCCACAATACATAGAATTGAGCAAGTTGGGTCTATGGTTCTACTCAGAACTTCACTGTGGAGTCTGGGTGGGCAGAGATAGGAAATTTATTCATAATATTTCCATATTTTCCTGTCCCACTGATCAATTAAACTAGTTTATAACCTCAGACTGTGGTTTTCTTCTGTAAATAATTTGTTTACTTTTATTAACTATGCTCTGTAGGGAACATTTCATAGAAGTGTTTTCATTTCATTAAGAAATTCTTAATTTTATAAGAAAGATGGCAAAATTAACTTCTGAAATTATAAATTATGACATTGTGTCTTTTGCTTCTTCTAGAGATATTTCAAAAATAAGTAAAAAGCTATGAACAATGAGGGATTTTTTTCAGTTTAAAAGATCATGTGAAACTTAGAAAAATGGTTCCAATTTTATGTACAGTTTACTAAGGAAGCAGAAGGGCTTAGGAAAAGAACATTCCTACAGTATTCCCTACCACTAGCATTTCTCAACAGGAGAGATGAGAAGGAATGTTTTGTTCTTTAGTGAGAGTGACAGAAGTTTTTGTATTTTCTTTTAACTTCCATATTTACTATCTCATAAGTGACTGACAATTTGCAAAGTGGATGACGGGAAGATAAGCACCTAGACCCAACAAATGATTGCACATACAATTTCAGGACTCCATTCAGTCTTCTGTGCATTTAATTATTTGGTCTTTTGGGTGGAATCTAAAATCTAGTGTTCAATGACAAACACTATTCAAACAGCCATCTTGAAAATTTTTTCATGTGCCAGGACTGGATCTAAACCATCCTTTGCCTGAGAAGGAGCCTCTAGACTGCTAGCCTAGTCGCTGGAGGCAGCTATAGAGGAGGCTGGGGGGAGACCCTGCCCCTACCCACACAGCCTACACAGCTCTGAGTCAGAGACACAAAAGCCCTTTTAATACTCTGTAAATGGAGGTAATTATATCACTTTCTTTAAAACCCAGAGTCCAATTCAGTCTTACCTCAAAATGATGCTAGAAGTAAAAGCAGAAGATCCAGATCACTTATTTGAAAAGCTGACCATATTCCTAAATACCAAGAATCATGTTTAGCCATCAGGCTATGAGACTTTCTGGTTGAATAGGACGATGCACAATCCCTTCTCTTCCAGGAATAAAATGTTCTGTGTTGCGATGTTTTATATTAGTTCTGTGTGTTACATTGACTAGCAATGAAATACCTACGTAAGGAGATCAGGATGTTCTCCTCCCCAGACAAGGACCACTGAATTTGAATCATCTAGTTTTACATTGTATCAAGATGTAGATATAAGCAATTTTTTTTTTTCCACAGAGGAAAATCAGTTTGCAACAGGTAAAAAATTAATCTGTTCAAATGCTACAGCAGCTTGCACTAAAGATAAGATAAAGGAAAGGTATCTGAGATAAGGGGCTTAGTGAGCAAGCATAGAGTTATGCAATATGCTATAAACATGTCATTATGCTTACCTGTTTGTTGTAAGTAAGAAGTGAGGTACCTGCTAATAAGGGAATAATTCGAAAAGGTGGTTAAAAAGCTGGTTAAAACTAGCTTTGCGGTTTGAGCCACAGCCTGAAACCTACTGAGACTGCACAGAAGACAAAGGTAAAAAGTTCAGAAGCGAGGAAGAAGAGGTGCTTCATCCCCAAGACCCCATCTGAGACCACCAGACAGCACTGCGCAGACTCAAATAGGAGGAGTTAAAGGAGGAGTGTATGGAAATGATTTCTTGGGACTTATTATAATAGAACCTGCCTTTTCTTGGAAAAATTATGAATATGTAACACTTTACTGTATAAAGCTTCGGGAAATTCCACCCTGCGGCGCGCATGTTTGGAGGAATGATCCCCCATGCGCCCCAGCACTGAATAAACATACCTACTCCAAAACCTTTTAGGCTTTGGAGTTTTGATTCCGCGAGTCACCCCCACCTGCCAGGCTCCCTGGGGGCTTATTTTCCTATAAGCTTCCATTTTACTGCAGCGTCTTCTCCTGGGATAGGCTGTGGTCGGGCCGTTTAATTACAGCTTCCTAAATACACTCTAAGGTACAAATAACCTTGTAAAACTGCATGGTCACAACTCCCTGGAGGAGTTCTCCTGTTCCAAAGGAAGAACAAAAGCAAAACGCTTACCTCAAAGCCATCGAACTCAAACGTGACAACTGGTACGTACGCATCTTCAACTGCCTGTAAAGGAGCGGATGACTGTAAGAAAATATTTTTTGCTACTTTCATGTTCTTCCTAAACTGTGATAAACTACAGATTTTACACTGCTAAACTACTTAGTATAAAGACTGAATTGCTTCTGAACAAAAAAAATTGTTAGTAAGTTACAAGCAGTATGGCACTAATACGGTCTAATATTGGCTTTAAAGAGTTCCTTAGCCAAGAGATTCAGAGGCTGATCCTGTGCTGTAATGAACCAGCGGTGCACAACGAGCCATCAGTGCTGGTAAGGCATTTCCCTTGGCCGTGAGGAAGAAAAGTAAGAGATTTCTGTCGCTATCTTACCACTGGTTAACATCCAGAGAAATCGAAAAAGTTCTGTCCACATCTGAGAGCGGGCACTACCCTTCCTTATTTTGATTTTCTACCGTGCCTGAGGGGCTGTCAGATACCTTATGGGACACTTCAGTGCTGCAGACCCCTTGTCAGAACGGTGCCGCAGCCCACTGAGAGTCTGGTCTCAGGTGACAGTCATTTCAGCAAAGGCTCATTCGCTGTGCACATGAAGTCTGTGCAAATGTCTGCACGAGGAAGACCAGGCTAAGAGGAACACTTCTCAGGAGCTTAGTTTCACACACGAGGTGCACAATAGATGCACCTGGGGGTGATTTTACAAAGCAGTCTGCACGTTCACAGCGCAGCCCCTACTCACTTGATGTCAAGCTGACAGCGTGCGTCCCTTCCGCAACGTCTGGGGCTGAGTGGCCAGAGAGGAACAGGACCAGGGCAGAATGAACTAGAGGTTCTAAAGCACATCCAGAGGGACACCACGGCAAAGGCGCTGACAGAAGCCTTTCCACATCCCCTTCAACTGCCTTAGCTTTCAGGCTGCCCCTTCCTCTTCCTGCCCCTTACCAGACCTAAGATTAAGGCAAGGCTCCTAGGGACAACCTTGCTTTCTGATACAGCTGACTCATTCTCAAACCACGGGCAGGGGAGAAGTGTACTGATACAAGGAAATGATCACCTGCTTTGCACCTTATTTACTTATAGCAACTTATAATGATTTCTGAATATTGCTTAATAATCCTGCTTGCCTGACTGTTCTGTGGAAACCTAGCAAGAACTACAATGTTGAGCAAAACTAAGAGACATGTCCTTGCAAAGCAGATGTGTTCTAATAAGTTTAGTCTTTGTAGTGGATAGATAGCCATGTATGGATGGTAGAAACTAATATACTGGTGCTTTTAGATATGATAGAGGTGATAAACCAGCGGGAACCACTCTTGTTGTTCAAGAAATTGGCTAAGAGAATCTGCACATGCTCCGAGGAAAAGTACAAGGTGAGGACTATGAGCCTTCCTCCAACAGCCCCCCAGAGACGCCCCCCAGGAGGCAATGGGCAGGTGCAAAGAGAACATAAACTGCTGACACCAGCCTCTAGAGCTAACCCAGCCTCACTTATGCATATGGATATTTGTGTTATGCAATCCAATGAATATGTATATCCACACTCGATAAGTTTCTGGTAAAATGTGCTGTTGGGGTGAAAGCTTTGTGGAGAAATCCCCTTGCACCCTGGCGCCAGACTGGTGCTTTATAAATCTCTGCGAGTTGTAGAGTCTGTTTCCGCGAATCAGGTCAAACAGAAATTCTGGGGTAAAACTGGGGGATTTGGTGGTCAAACATCGATCTGGGGACCAAGGGCCATTTTGGGGTGAAAAGGGGGGGTTTGGGATCGGGGGGACTCACCCCGCAGCACCCAGGTGAGGGTGGCCCCGGTGATGGTGGAGGCGCCGTCCCCCACCCCCACGGCGTCCCAGCACTGGTACATGGGCATTTGAAGGTGGAGATGAAAATGTGATGGATCAGGAGAGGCAGCAGGACCACTGGCAGTGAAAGAGTTGTCAGGTGTTCAGTGTCACAGGAGAAGCAGCTGAGAGGATTCAGAATGGTGATCTGTTTGAAGAGGGGTCACACAGGGTCACCAGGACATCTTGAAGTTTCATTTTGTGTTATAAAGAGATATTCCAGTCTAAACCTCAGGCCAGTAGCAGTTATTTCTTGGTATTTTAAAAGCAGTTAGAATTTCCTCTACTACTTCTGTCATTCCCAGGTGTTGAATTGGCACCTGACAACCCCAGTGGTCTCGCTTCTGTCTCACCATCTTCCACCTCACACCAGCTGTTCCTGTGTGGTTCGGCCGTGTGCATTGCTGAAGTGCCTGCACACATCCCTCTCTATCCCATTGTTTCCCACGGGCAAAATGGAATTGGGAACAGTTGCGCTTTGGGGATTCCATCCTGGGCAGGCAATGGGATGTGCCTGAAACTGTAGTTTGACTGTGTAGGGAATTATTGCAGAACCAGAGTGTAGGGTTGGGAAGTCAAAATGTTTCAGCAGCAATGAAGAGAGAAGTATGGGAAGGTTTCAGCTGCCAGCCTGCACACACTGGGTGTGCATGTACTCGAATGCACGGCTGCATTGCCCCAGGCTGCAGAGGTCATTGTGTAGAAAAGCCCTTGGTTACTGGAATAATTCTCTGTTGGAATAAATCTGCCTCTGGGCAGTGGAATGGGATATTTACCTTGTGACACAGAGGTACCTCTAAGGCAAAGCCAAATACTAAGAGATTTTTTTTATGAATGTTCATTTTCGTTCTGATTTCATGCTGCCTGAACTGTTTTGTCCAATCCTGACTGTTCTCCCCAGCTGTCCATCACCCACTCTCATGTTTTGATGGCTCTTGTCACAGACAGCCTGGTAAAAAGATCTTGGTTATTTTCTCTTTCCTTTTTTTCCCCTTTGAGAAGTCTCCTGAACTTTTTGCAGCTGTCCTGACTCTCCTCCCCTGTCCTCCCTGGCAGCAGTGTGGCAGTTAGAGCTGCCCCCCCCGGGAGGAGGTGTGCTCTGCTGGCTGTTAAAGAGTTGGCAGCGCTGTGCTCTGTGCTCATCTCCAAAGCTTCTCTGTTCCCCCTGGGCAGTGGATTTTAGTGTTCTGCCATTCCGAGTACAGTAACATCTGTACAGATACAGAACCTCTAGTTCATGGATTGGGTTCACGAAGCCCTGATTCTTTTAATCTCCTTGGGAAGCTCTATTGCCCCACATTTTCTCTCTCCCCTCTTCTCTGTCAGACTGTTTCACAGCTGGCCTTCTTCCCCAGGCCTTGCCTCGTCCCCTGGTCAGACTCGAGCTGTTCAGTTCCTGCAGGCCCAGCGGCTGTTGGGGGATCTGAGCTGCTCAGAGACAGCAGGGCCTGATCTCTAAAGGAAGCAGATTTTGTGGTCTGACTCTGATCTTGCTGAAGCTGCTTTTGTCACCCTTTCAGAAACCAACCGAAGGCTGAATCAGAGCTGGCGGTTTGCTGAAGGTACCAAAGAATAGGGGGGTTAGAAGCCAATGCCTAATCCTGTGGACAACCTTAATGCTGTTTGTTTGGTAACTTGTCAGAGGTATTTTATTGTGGGTTTTGTGTAAGGTGCTATAAAGCAATCCCATGCAGCTGGAAGCCAGAGGCTTTGAAGATCTCTACTCCTGGGACAGCTGTCTCGCTGCTGCAGTGTTGGGTTTTATTTTGCTTTGGAAAAACTGAACAAAAATTTTCATTCCATTTCCTTTTCCCTGAGGTGGGAGAATTCCTGGAAGTCTCCAAATTGAGTTAAGGGGTGTCTTCATCTTTTTTCCCTGCGCTGGGCTGAGTGCAGCTCCCAGAAGGCCGGGGTTTGGAAGGCTGGGAGCGCTGACCCGACCAGTCCGAGAGGATCCTGACAAGCAGGGCTGGGCTGCAGGTGTGGCTGCAGGTACTGCGGGGAGATGCTGGGTGTCTGGGTGGGCTGACCTGGCTGGTTTGGTGGTTTTGAGGGCGCTGTACTCTCTGCACCAGCTGCTAATAAGGTGTTTTCTGTGGGCAGGGCTGGTGGCCCATCAGTCTGTGTTCTCAGAGATGAGCCCACAGGAGTCCCTCGCTGGGGCTTGGCTGCAGAGAGCTCTGTGGTGTCTTGACAGTGTTTGACATTTCCCAGACACTGCTTAAACCTGCCAGTTGATGCTGTTTAACACTCTCCTCTGTAAGAGCCTTCCAGCGGGGATGCCTATCAACTCTGGCTTTCCTTTCAAAGAACTGTTCCCAAAAGCTGCTGTATCTTTGTCACTTGCCAAATGCCACCAATGAATCTCTACTTTTGTTGCTTTGGGCTTTTACATGTTGCCTTTAATTAGGATGTGTGCTCGTCTGTCCAGGGGCTGATGGGCAGCTCTCTGGTGACCCTACCAGGTGGGCAGCTCTCTGGTGACCAAATCCCAGAGAAAAGAAGGGGGTTTACTGTATTACCTCTTGTACTTGAAGGAACAATCGTTTAGCCCAGGTGTCTTTGAACGTGTCTTTTGGGAGGGGGATACCAGGCCTCCAAACCCAGCAGTTTGTCAGTTTATTCTTTGTCCTGTTTCTGTTTCGCTTCTGGCCCTTAATCTGCAGCGGCAGATTGGGGCTGCGTGATGCACAGAGGTTCAGGGCAGGGTCACCTGTTCCTCCAGGACAGGATCTGCTGATTCAGCTCAGTATTTTAAGCAAGATGGAGCCGAATGAATCCCACTTCTAGCAAGAGCTGGTAGCCAGGATGGATGAGCAGTTCATTCACAGTTACTGAAACACTGAAGGAAATTCGATTTGTACATTTAAAATGGCTTTCTTAACCAGTGTTTAGCATCTTGGGGTCTCAAGGGTTAAAATACCTCTGGCAACTTGGATCAATCTATGGGGATTTAAAAGTGCTCTAGATTAAGCAGGGAAATGAGTTAAACTGCATTTAGCTGATTCCCTGGCTGTGAATAATCCAGCCAACCCTGTGCTGAAGACATCTGGGGCTCATCTGCTGTTTGCAGTGGAGGTTTCGGACCCTTTCTCAAAGATGTCACCGGTCTGTAAGTTATGGCTTTACCGACCAGAAGGTAGGAGGCACTTTGGGAGACGCTCCTTGTGATGGAGACTGGAGACCTCTGCTCTTCTGTCCTGGATGTCAGGCAGTGGCTTTCACAAGTGGTCCCATCTCTCAGCTCAGCTCTGCTTTCTGTCATTAGGATACAGCTTTGATTTGCCGGGGCTGAGTGAACTGGGACATCCCCTACTGCAGATCTGCATGAGACATACCCCTCTAGCAAGGTATAGGACAACCTTACAGATACAGAAAGCTAAACCTCTCACTAATTACGCAATGGGAATGCAGCAGGCAGAGCTTTTTGTCTAGATTGCATCCGTGCTGCTGTTAGCTTCAGGAACCCAGTGCTTCCAGCCCTGCATCTTCCTCCCCTTCTCCCCATGCCCTGGGCAGATCTCTGTTTCAGGGCTGGCCCTGTGTTTTCATGAGCTGTGCCCTCTAGGCGTGGTTATCAAGTGTGAGGACAGACTTTGGGTTTTGCGCTGTGTTATTGCAGTGGTTGTGTCAGTCAGATGTGGACAAGTCCTAAGTGCAGATGTGTGGTGTAGCACCAAAAATGAAACTCTTCCTCCCGAGAGCCAGTTCAGCCAGAATCACTGACATGCTGCCCTCTCCTCTTCTGGCTGGCACAAGTCTGGCAGCCTGTGTCTCCAAGGGCTTCTTACTGAAAGGGCCCCGGGGCAGACGTTAGCACTTTAAAGTACTTGGAGCAGACACAAGTCTGCACCAATTCGTTGCAATCACCCATATTTAAAGGCAAGTGGTACCTTTTATTTCCATGGGATTATTGGTCCATGGCACATCTGGCACTCCTGTACACAAGGTCGATGACCCCCCTGCCTTTCTGCTGTACGCTGGCTTTGGCTTTTATCTTTGGTAGGAGGCAACTGGCATTTTGGTCTCAGCAGATGGCTGCTTAAAAAACCACCCAAACCAGGAGACTTTCTCTTCTTTTCCAGGAGCCAAGGACTTTGAAGGCACGTGCTGAGGTTGACGTCCAGAACGAAGGCTGCAGGGTCACAACACACAGTATCTCTTGGAGCCTGTGCTGTAGCTGAGGACAAACGTCTGGTAACTTAAAAGGCAGGTAAAAGTTTATTGTGATCCAGAGAGGTGGGGAATCTCCATCCTGGGAGATATTTCACACTGCTGGATGCATCCCTGCACAATCTGTTTGAACTTTGAAATTGTCTGTTTTGTGCAGAGGGGTTGGACCAGAGACATGCAAAGTCTCTTCCTCCTAAATTTTTCCATGTTTCTGTGCCTGATCCTGCTGATGACCCATGCAGTCTGCTTTATGAGGAGTGAAGGGAAGAGAAAAAAGCATTAGAAAACATGAAGAAATGTATCAGTATTGCTGTCTGCTGCAAGCTCTGCCAGGGAGCAGACGCTAGCTGCCTTTTCTCTTCTAGATGAATTTATTTGACTGGAAAGACAGCTGCTGTTGCTGTGAAGTTGCCAGATGAACCTGTACATAGACCTGGGGCAAGTGGGAATGTCGAGGGGAGAATTTGTGAGGGCAGGGAGCCCATGCTGGCAGCAGCCCCTGCCCTGCCCGGGGACCAAGCAGGGCTCTGGGAGCGATGTGCTGGGGAGGAGCTCCTTGTACTGCTTCTTTCCTCAAGAGCAGCTGTTTCAGGCTTACCTGCATTATGACCATAATGAGAGAGGGTTTCTTGTTGGGCGTACATCCCCAGGAGGGGTTGCACTTGATATCTGACCTTTGTTTTCATTTCATACCAGGTGTTTCTAGGCCTCGAAATTTTTCTGTGGGCTCAAGGGGACAGTTAAGTCAAGGAGGAGGAGCGTAGGGAGACAGGCTGTGTGCAAGGGTTGTGCTTTTGTGTCGTAGCTTTTGTGGGAGACAGACAAGCTTTGTGGGCCAAGAACAGCAGGACTGATGATGGGCATTTCTAGAGGTTTGTGTGCCTTCAGAGCTCTCGGCAAACGTCAGCCAGTTTGTCTGCTGCCCTGCAAATGCCGCTCGCTGGGAAGGAGAAATCCGACTGTCCCAAGTGAATGCTTCTCCCCAGCTGCTTTTCAGCTCGCTTTGCCAGAGAGACTAAAAAAAGGACTGACCTTATGTGCAGGGACTGTGGCTTGCACAGAGATACAGCCCAGCAAGCTTGAAAGCGTGGAGGGGCCAGTCCGACCTCCCCAGGGCCCTCTCCCGAGTTCAGGGCAGGGAGGGACCAGTGTGTCCAACAAGGCAGAAAAGCCCTCTGAGCTGTGGAGAGGAAGGAAGCTAAGCCCAGGGATGGAAGCTGCCATTATAGACTCGGATGTCCCGTCTGAAGGGAGGTTGGCTACCTCTTCTGCTGCCTCTGCCTGGGGAGGGGGGGCTTGCAAACCAGCGGAGGAGGGAGCTGTGTTGTGCCAGCAGCTGGAGCCTCCCAGAGTCAGCCTGCAAAGCTGTCACTGCTCTTGCTCATGGAGAAGAAGTGTTACTCACAAGGAGGCTTCCTGAGCAGTCTCCTTGCTGGGCTGGTTACCCAGATCTGCTCCATAAGGAGGTTCATCAGCTCCCCTGCAGCCCAGCTATTCCTTGGGAAGGTTTGATGTAGCTGGCTTGGTTAATACCAGATGTATTTTTATGAGATATCATTTGTAAAAGGAGTTCCCAGTGCTGGTGAGACCAGACAGGGAAAAAAAAAGTTTCCAAACAGGTTTGGAAACCTCTGTCTTCTAGTCATAGGAAAATTAAACAGAAGCCATCTTTCTGTGTTCAGCCCAGCGAGGTACTGTGAACCTGTCTGGGAGAAATCAGCATCCAGTTCCTGATTAAAAAGGTGGGAGCAGCAGCCAAGGAGGGTTAAAAGAAGGTATGTGCCTTGAGGCTGTGCTAAAGGGAAACCCTAGATAATTTTTTTAATGTGGCTACTGTCTTGTCTTCTAAAATCCCAGCTGTTTAAAATGATATCAGTGGCTTGGCAGATTCATTCTTTCAGGCCTTTGGTGCTCCCTGCACAGACCGATCAGTGTTTCTGATCATCCGCTCTGATTTCACAAGTGGCTCCACTCCTGCTTTGTGTTTTGAAGGGTTTTCCCCTCTTCTTTTGAGGCTGTGTACTTATTACAAAGCTGTTTTTTCACGAGTGGGAAGGTTTCTCTCAAGGCGAATCTACAGGAGATGTTTGAGGTTGGTTTTGTTGCTGGCTCTTTGATTCATGGTAGTTCCTGGGATGTGTGAAGGATGGGAAGAGGTTCAAAGGAAGAACCCGAGGAGCTGGTTTAACAGTTCAGCTTGGACAATCTCTGTGTGGAAAATGAAAACCTGCCCTTCTGCTCCCACTACCAAAATGTGATGTGCTGGGAGTCAGCGTGGAGACCTCGATCACGTCAAAGCTGTGGAGTCTGACAGTACTTCCACGGCAGAGGGCAGAGGCTCTTTGAAGGGATGCACTAGGTGCCCTGTTTAAAAATCATAAAGCCCTGGCTCAGGTTCCAGCCCAGGACGGCCTCTGTGTGGCTGTTCTTTAACAAAACGCCCAGTTTTTTTGGCAAAAGACTTTCGGATACAAATGCAGCCAAATATTTGACTAATCCAGCAATTGCTTTGGGATTTTGCTTGAGTTCAAACTCAGCAATTGTGGCTGTTGTGTGGTTGTATTAAGCCTGTGAAGGCAACTGCCCAGAGTAGGTAAAGCCACATTCCACTTTGCCTTTTTTCTTGATGCCATTTCACATTGTAACTTCCTCGCCCAGCAGAGCTGGTGCCTTCAGGCTGCCCCAGCACCTCTTGGCACAGCCCGTGTGCTGCAGGGAGCTGCACCCGCTGGCCTGGCAGTGGCGAGGAGACCAGCTTGTCCCTTCAGTGCTTCACAAGGCATAAATGAAGCAAGCTGCGCAGCTTTCCCAGCACTGCTTCTGAGCACGCTGTGGTGCTTTGTAGCTGCCGTGACTGTGCCTGGGGCTCCTGTGGGCTGAGGCTGGAATGCATGTCACGGGCTGGGTTTGTCCCTTCCCTGTGTCCCATTTACAGCTCTTGTTTTTTCTAATCTTCCTCTCCTTTGCTTCAAATCACAGACCCAGATGTTGGTGTTTGAAAGTGCCCTGCAGGAGAGGTACTGGACCTGCTGGGGCTTTAGATGACCGATTTGCTGTGAAGCCAGGAGCCAAGGAGACCCGTCCCACTGCAAAAGGAGCTGCCAAGTGATGCCAGAAGCGGCAAATGCCAACCAAGCTGTTGTGGACCAGGTAAAGCACATGAGGTTCTTTTTTTCTTGGCCTGAAGAAGTTGGAGGGAAGGACCACTTGTGGCATTTAGCGTGGTCCTTGGAGCTGACCATGGGAGGATCTTGCTGGGCTGTGGGTGCTCAGGTATTGCCATGGTTTTAAATGTGTGAGATGCCCAGAAGTAGAGAGCTGCCATGTGCTTGGGCTCTGAAGGAGGCTCTGTGCCCTCCTTGGGTGGAGGAGAGGAGGGCCTGGTGCTCCCCAGCCTGTGGTGCCCCATGGCACTGGGTGGGATGGAGAGTGCCCTGGCAGGACCCTGCCAGCTGAGGAGAAGAGCTGGGTGTGGAGGAGGAGAGACTGACCCCTGCTCTGCCTCTGTGACTGTGAAAGGCCACTAAGCCCTGCTCCTACAGTGCGCTGGTACTGCAGCGTGTTTCTGCCCTCAATATGGTGGGGACTTAGGTGGTTTTTAGCTTCCAGAGGAAACACAAGGCCAGGAGAGTTAGGATTAAGGTAGAGTGAGCCCCAGAACTATCGAAGCATCCTGTAACTGTGTAGGTGATCGGTGCCCTTGAAAACTGTCCACTTTCTTGTTTAGGCTGAGATGCCTAAGGGCAGTACCCTGCTGGGTCAGGCCTGAACCTCCATCCAGAATGGACCCATCTTCCAGTCACAGCCTCACAGTTACTGCCTTGCTAACCTCCATGTCAGAGATTCCCTTTGAGCTGTGATTAACTTCTTGAGGCTTGTAAATTTTCTTCTGCATTTACACAAAGACAGCTGGCTGGATTGAATGGTTTCATAGTACTACAGAAAAAGAAAACCTAGGAGGCATTACATTTGTTGGGGCCAAGGACTTTGCTTTGTTTCAAAAAGCAGTGGTGAAAAAACAATTTACTCTTTTTGGATTTCATGGCTGCACCACTAATGTCAGGGTGTGCAAAATGTAGGCATTTGAGATACTGTCTTGATTTAGAAAAGGAGTAGAGAACCAGCTCAGGGTTTGGAAGTGGGATGTAAAATAAACAGGAAGTGAGGAAAAAAATTGATTCCGAACATGGGAATAAAAAAGGAGAAAGCAAACCCAGGGCTGTGTGTTGAGGTGTGTGCTACCAAAAAAAATCAATGTTCTCCCCTGCGATGTGGGATTGCACTGCTCAGAGGAAGGCAGGGGAAACATGGCTGAAAGGAGCCAACTTTATTTCCCTTCTTTCTCAGAAGAAAACAAGTACAAGCCCTGCTTGGATTAGAGAGGATTATGGGCTGCCCATTTGGGAATTCATGATTGGGACTTCATGATGATGCAGTTGGGTAAGTGATCTCACTGCAGTTATTTGGTAGGAAACCTTTTGATAGCATCTAAAAGGGTTTGAGTGTCGCAGTCAGTCCCTTCGTTGAGCGCTGGAGTTCTTCCTTCATGGGTTAAAAGAGGGGAAGGGAATGCTCCCATGGATGGTGTAAGCTGTCTGTGCCAGCACTGCCCTCCTCTCCCTGGGCCCTCACTGTCCCTGGGGCAGCCCTTGTCTTTGTCTTTGCTGCAGCTCCGTGTCCTCTGCAAGACACCAGCTGTGCCCAGTTATTCTGTGGATTTGATCTGGTGAGTGCAGCACTGATGCCAGGAAAGATGTTTCTGATGGGCCTGTGTCACCCCCCAGGGGCTCTGGTCCTGGTGTCCAGAGCTGGGCAGTGCCTGTGCTGGGGCTTTGTCTCGGAGCCTGCAGCAGGGCTGCGGGGGGATGCAGGCTGATGGTGCCCTGTGTCCTTCTGGCACTGCAGCAAGAGGGAGGTTAATAATGCCACACGCCTGCTGCTGCTCGTGTGTTTCTGCAGGAGGATGAGAGCTGTCAGCAGCATTTCCCAGGGCATGGATTTTCAGCCCTGTAGAGCGGTTCCCTGTATGAACCAACAGTTCCCTGTGCCTCTGAAGAGAGCAGGGCCAGCAGCCTGTTTCGGTCAGACCCTGCTAGGATGGAGGAGGGTGGCTTGTCTGAAGTGCTGAGGGGGCTGGCTTGCTTCTGTGCTGGGCTGTGTGCCAGTGTGATCCCCTCTCCACGCCCTGGGCTGCTCCACATGTGTCCTCTTGGAGTCAGAAACGCAGGCAGCCAGCTGAGAGCCAAGTGTGAGTTGGGAATGATGGCTCCAAGCTGAGCTTACTGGTGACAGCTGGATATTGTGCAGGAAAACAGAGGGGACCTCATGGGACAGAGAGAGTGTTGGCAAGGGAAGAGGGGCTTGTTGGTCCCTGAGGGAGCAGAGGTGGGTATGTCCAACCCCAGGAATGGAGAGGGGGCAGCGACATAAACCCCGTACCTCCTCTGACTCCATGGTCCTGAGCATCCATGGTGCTGTGAATTTCAGCTTCTGGGCTCTCTTTGTGAAAGCGTGGGTCTCCCCTGGGGACAGATGGCTGATGCTTCCTTTTGTGGCTGGCCTGCAAGCCTTCTTGGAACCGATAAGCCCGGTCATTGGGAAGAAGCCTGGAAGAGACTTGGTCCTCCCTCCACTTCCCTGTCTCAGCTGCACCCGGGTACCTGGGCAGGGAGCTCTGTGAGAGGGGGGGTCTGTCTGAGGAATTTTCCATCTCCAGGCATGGTGAGGGCCAGGACTGGGTCAGAGAGCGGAACGGGGTCAGCAAGGGACTGTCTGTAGCCGCTGCCCCGTGCCGGGGTAATGCACCCGGGGCTGTGGCTGTGCTGGAGCCGGGCGGGTGTGCTGGAGGCGGTTTCAGGCCCTGCTGGCTGTGCTCACTGGGGGCTTTGGGCACTGAGCATCCCTGTCCCCTCTGACCCCGTGTCCCGGAGCTGCTCCCCCCCCCCCCCCCGCCGCCACATCCCCGCCGTTGCCATGGCAGTGTTGGGGCTGGCCGGGATGCCCAGTTGCCCTGGCAATGGGGGAAACAGCCCGTCTGGCATCGGGGATCCTCCCGTGAGTGTGTCCGCACGGCCCGTGCAGAGAGGGAGAGGTGGGGGATGCTGGGGGGTAGTGTCTGCGTCCCCTCCCCGGCTGAAAGCCGGAGGGCAGCTCTGGCTGCCGGTGCTGCCAGGCGGCTCAGCCGCGGGCAGGGGGGGCTTGGGAGCGGGGCAGAGCAGGGACCGGGGCTGCGGGGGAGCTCGGGGGGGACAGTGGCACCCCCTGCCCCATGCCGCGGGGCTGGGGACATCCCTTGTGCGAGAGGGGGGTGCCTGGGGCAGGGGGGTGCCTGGGGCAGGGGGGCCTCGGTCCTGCCCAACCTCTGCTGGCCGCGGGCTGCGCTCGCCCTCCTGTGGGATCTGTGTCCCTGCACGGCAGCCGCTGGTCTGGGGAGGGTCTGAGGGGGGAGGTTGCCCCGGAGCACAGGGCGGGGGTCTCTTGTGCAGGGCGAGAGGCACCTGGAGGCTGCAGCACTTTCCTGTCCGGGGGCTGGGAGCTGGAGCCCCTTCTCCCCCCGAGCAGAGCCGGGCAGGGAGCAAGCTTTGCTGCCGGAGAGGGGACGTGCCGGCCTGTCTCCCTTTCTTCCCCGGGGGTGCGGCTGTGAGTGCACCCGGGCTGGGGGTGAAACGTGGAGGGGACGGGGGCTGCCTGCCTCGCTGCTGCTGGCCTTGCCCGCCTTGGTTTGCACAGGGCCTTTGGGCTGTTTTGGCCTGGAATCTCTTTTGCACGGTGTGTACCTGAGGGCTTAGCTTCTTCTTGCTCTGTCTATACAATGCTGTGGAGGCTGAGGATGAAAAATGCAGCAGGTGGCCTAGCTGGGAGGGACTGCAAAGCCAACTCCCCCTCCCTGTCCTTTCCCTGCATTTGAAATCCGTAGGTGATTTTCTGAGCAGCAGTTCCTGCGTACATCCAGGGAAAGGAGTGGTGGGCTTGGCAGTGCTAGGACTACAGCTGCACTCGATGATCTTAAAGGTCTTTTCCAGCCTAAACGATTCTATGAGATATGGTCCAGATGCCAGAAAAAGGGTAAATAAAAAGGGAGATGCAAAGTTGCCAATCCAGGATAGCAGAGATCGGATGCTGGGAAGGGGAAAATGGTGCTGTAAATACTTAAGGCAGGAGCCACAGCTGAATCTCCAGCAGACCCTTGAAGGGACCCTTGGTGCATCTCACTGTCAGCTGAGAGATGAAGTTCATTAAAAGAAATAGTTGTGGCTCTTTTACTGTACCCACAGCAAAAGGCTGTTTTGGCTCAGGGAATATTTTTACGGAGTTTTACTTCTATGAATCTTAACTCTGCCACTTAAATATGGTCTAATGATGAAACAGTGTGGGGCGGCCTTATGTTCTCCACTTAGGAAGGGTGCCACAGCCTGGAGACACAGGTGTATCCTTTGGGTCTGCTGTGAATGGGATTCTAGATTTTCAAAGTGTCACTGTTACACCTTCCAGGTTTGCCTAGTCATGGCCACTGGGAAGATTCATCGGTCCATGGGGTCCTCCAAAATGGCTGATGGACTCCAGAGTAAGGTGGCAGTACGTCGTTATCCGAAGCTGGTCAGAGAGGCAGAGCAGCGTGTGCCTGTAAGTACCTGCTGGGGGCCGGGTAGGAGCTGGGTTAAGGCTGGCAGCTGCCCCTGTCCCTCCTCTGCCTTCCCCTCCTGTTGTCAGGGTGCTGTGGAGCCAGGCACCACCTCCCCACCTCTTTGCTGCCATGCTTCTGTTGGAGGGGGCTGTCATGGTGCAGTGGGGGGTGGACTGTGTTGCTTCAGGGAAAGTCCAGGGTCTTTCCTGAACGTGCCAGTGGAGCCGAGATAAGGGAATGTACTGGGCATTGCACGGGAACAGCTGAAGCACAAACGTGCTTCCTTCCGTCCTCTTTGCTGTGTGGGCAGTAACATCTTCTGTCCCGTGGGCATACCTGCCAGTGCTGCTCTGGCCACACCGCTGGGCAGCTGGGCATGTGGTGGGCTGCTCAAACCGCCTGGAGTCTTGACAGGACACGGCTGTCCCAGATAGAACAGCTTCCAAAAGAGTTGTTTCATGGTGTCTCGTGTCCTGTGTGGAGCACAGATGCAGCCCTGCAAACAGCAGTGGATTCAGGGCGATTCCTCCTTCCCACCCACAACTGTCCCCTTTGCTGGCTGGAGCTCCCTTCACTGGAGGTGACCCAGTGCTGAGGCTCTGTCAAGGAGACATCTCTGTATCCTTCTGTGGAGGGGTCTGTGAGGCCAGAACAGAGGGAAGAGGAGTGCTAATGGAAAAGAAATAACGAAAACTTGGACCCATTCCTCTCCACCTCAGCCTTGGCACAACACTGCTTTTCTGCTTTCCTCTGACTCACCCAGCAGTGCCATCTCCACCTGCGTGTTGGTTGTGAGCACTGTGCAAGGGTGGAGTTAGGGGATCTCTGATAACTCCTCCCCGCTCTCTTCAAAGGTCTCTGGCTCAATCCAGCAAAACGCAAGAGGGAACAAATACCCGAAGAGCAGAAATCCCCCAACATGTCGCATCACCTCATGAAGGAGAAGCTAATGGGACAGAGCCACTTGCTTAGAGCGTGTGTATTCCGCTCTATATCATTAATTTACCGATGTTAAATATTTCAGCAGGTAATTTACGGGACTTCCAGGACTATCCTAGTGGCTGTGATCACAGATTACTCATCAGTGGCACTTGAACGAGAAAAGTCTTTCTGCAGAAAGGCATTTCTGTAGCTCTTGCTGGTGTTTTGCATTTCAGCTGACTCCCTCTGCCTTCCTGAAGGAGATGTCTCTTACCACCAAGCAGAGGCTGGCCAGCACCCGGGAGATGAGGCGGCCCCGGATTACGCAGCTTCTAGACATGGGTGAAACCTCCCATCACAAGGTAGCCTTTTCCTGCCCTTTTCCTTGCTGCTTGATGTGACATTTGAAGAGGGTGTGTGTTTGTGACAGGCGTGCCTCGGGCTCATCTGAATACCTCAGTGGCTAGGGCCTGTTGTCTTTTCAAACTGCTGGTGGTGGTGGAGTTCCTTCTGCTGGGAAAGGTAGAATGCTTTTCCCTGGTGAGAGGTTGGAAGTGCTGGTCTGCACTACGTCAATATAAATAACCTCTGCTGAAGTTGGTGGGTTTTGCTGGAGTTTAGCTGATACTGGGGAAGGCTGGGGCAGGCCACAAGGGCTCGAGCTTGCCATTTTCCATCCTCCTGGTGAAATAGCCACCTCGTGCTTTGGTGTAGTCACTGTCAAATGCTTGGGGTCATGGGACTCCCTCAACGGTGGCAGCATTGCCCCTTGAAGGCTGAGGGCCTATAGAAATTACTCAAGATTTAACAAAACCAGGTGCATTAATGTTTTGGGTTGGAACGATGTGTGGGACCTTTACAGGGTGTTAGATTTTGCAGGCTGCCAGATACACAGGGGAATCGCCCTGGGCGGAGGGGAGTGGAAGTGCGTTCTCTGGATCACTTAGATGTATGTTTAAGCTGCCTTTCTCACAGGACTGCTCACTGTAGCACACAGTCCAAACGGGTGGATCGCTGAGGTAGGCTGTGAGTGGAAAATTGCCAGCAAGAGACCTGTAACCAATTGGTTAAGGATTGCCCTAGGCAGCACAGGAGGCTGGGAACGCATCAGATGAGCGCACACGTAACTGGCAGCGTGCTGCAGGCACGAGCTGCCGTGTGAGCGTGGCTCCTGTGGAGCAGCAGGAGGCCTGCCTGGGTCTTTTGAGTGGGAACAGTGCAGCTGGGAGAGGGGAGACAAAGCAGGGAGGAATTTTCTCAAGTATTGCCTCTGCTCTGTGAACATTGGCTGTTTGTGTATAGTTTCAGACATGCTTCTGCAGTGGTATTAAATGAAATGGCAATAATGGAATACAATAAAGCATCTATTTAAAGCCTGTGGAAAAAGGAGATACCAAGTCCACTCTTACTGAAGTTGCCCAGTAATGCTGAGAAAAGAGCTAAACCTTACCACTCTCCAGCATTCACCTCCTTTGTCTTTTTCCCAACTACTGTATTACTTTCTTTTTAGCCTTACCTCCTCTGGTAGTGTTGTCTTCTAACTGGTTTCTAGGCTCTCTATCAAAAAAGATATTTAGGGATGTGTGGGACTCGGTCTCTCTGTCTCAGAGTAAAGATCATCCCAAAATTGTTTCCCGTGGAGTCTCGTGTAAATTCTTGGGTTTCGCTTGCTCCATGAGTGCTCGTGGCTCTTCCAGGAAGTGCTCTGGAGCTGTGTGACCACATCAGCACAGGGCTCTGCTGGCAGTAAGCGCTGCCTTGCATTCTGGAGAAGGAAACCTGGAGGAACACCCGCCAAAAGAGCTTCTTAGCTTGAGCCTTCTCAGTGTGGTCCAGAAACTTTTGATCAGCTCAGAACACAGGTGGGGGGCTGTTTCCTTGCGTGAGCCACGCGGACGTACTCACCAAGAGACTGTACTCCACTGGAGATCGGTGTAGGATTCTTTCATGAATCTTTCTCCCAGCAGCTGACCCTCCTCTCACCGCTCTGTCTTGCCTCTCCAGTTCTCAGCAGTTGACCTGGAACAGAGCTTGTTTCAGCCTTTTCCTTCAGAGGTGGTATTCCAGAACTACGTCCCCTTCGAGGCCTACGAAGTGCCACTGATTCTGAGGAACACTGACAAGGTAAGTGCTGGGATGCGGAGGTTTAACACTGTGCTGGAAGAGGAGAGCAGTGTAATTCCTGTGGTTTACAGCATAACAAGTTATCTGCTGCAGCACAGCACACCCAGAATAAAATGTCTCACCACCTTTATTCTGCAAGACGGTGGAAATCTTCCCCCCCTGATTTTGGCCACGCATTGGTGGTATCTAACGCAAAGGAGCTTTTCTAGTCGGCGTCCTTCCCCTTGAAAGCCCTGGATTGATGGGAACGTTGAGGGTTGTACAGTTCTTACCTGCTCTCCTGCTTTACCTCGAGTGTGCACCATGTGCTGGTGGCTCCCTGGTTAATCTCGGTTTCTGGCAGGGCACCTCTGCCTCTCACAGCCTGTTTAGCTGCCTCTGTGCAGCTCACTGTCAAGGCCCAGGGCTTGAGCCTTCTCCACTTCATGCTGGAGGGAGTTATGGTTAGTGGCATTAGCACTCCAGGAAGGGTGTTTTGAAACAGCAGGGGAAACGGACTGACTTAGCAGAAGCAGTGGGAGGCCTTTAGGTGCCACTTTAGGCTCCTGCTAAACTTAATGCAGTTCTGCTCAGGTTTTTCTAAGCAAGGTGGCTCTCTGCTTTCCCTTCGGAGAACCACAGCACATCCAGAGTAATGTTCTCTTGAAGGTCTCCACCTTTACTTGAAAAAATTGTGATCGTTTTGAGATTTCCCAGGAAAGTTGAGAAGGGAGAAGCTGAAAAATGCCAGCAATGTTGTTGCATTGTAAAGAGGAAAATTGAGACCTTTTGGATTTTGGCAGGGGAAACGTTTGCTTGAATGAGTCATGTGCCAAGAGCAGCTGGTGGGAAAAGGCAGGAGGGAGGAAAGGAGCTGAGTGGGAAAGTGCTCTGGGAGAGAACATTGTACGTGCAAGGGTTTCTCTTGACACGTAAGAGTAAGTGTGCTGGAAGCAGAGAATGTTCAGAAAAAGAATGGTGTAATTAAAGATACTGTTCTGTAATGAAGAGTAAGATGTGCACGTGAGAGGAGGGCAGGACGGGCAGAGGGAAGTGTCCGTGAGAGCACGTGAATTAACCCCCCCTCCAAATCTACCAGTCTTGTTGGAAAACAAACAAGCGGACAAAAAAAGCTGTCAGGGCATGTTGCAGGTGGGGGAAGAGCAAGAGAAGTCAGAGTATATTCTGAGGGAACAGGTTTTGACAGGGACATGGTTGAAAATGGAAGACCCTTTGGCAAAGACAGTTGCAGGGTGGTCCCTCATGTTTATAGACTATCTTGCCAAAATGATGCAAGTTAGGACAAATTAAATTTCAACTATTTATTTTAGCAAGCGGCAATAAGCAAAACAGCGCTGGGCGGCCGGGGAGTCCCTGCTCCACCAACGGCGCGCACTCACTTCCCGAGGGTCCGTCTTTTTTATATCCTCCGCCTTCCGTTATTGGGTCTCTCTGAGAGGTGTATCCTGCGTCTGCGCACTTTGCAGCTAGGGGGTCGCTCCATCCGGGTCTTCCTCACGTCACCAACTCCTCGTATTTCCTGCTTTCCTGAGAGTGGGTCACAAAGCTTTTGTTTATATCTTACAGAGTACAGACACTACCCCTTCTACCCCTTTGTCCTTCTCCCCTTTGTCTTTCTCCCCTTTGTCCTTTTCCCCTTCTCCCTCTTTTCAGTCTTTTGCACAATAGGAGTCCCTGCTTCAGCATTTCAACTTAGATAAGCACTTGCAGTCAGTCGTTACACAATGTAATAGTTAAGACTAAGCTTAGGCTTACATAGTTCATGGAATAACATGTCACGAGCTCCCGGTATCTTTAATGGAATTTGATGAACAAACAGTTTACTGTCTATCACAATTCCCCGTTTTTCTTTTTATCATTTTGTTCATCAAATCATTGCAATTCTTGTTGACTTAACAGGAGAGTTTTTTTCAATTTAAAGTCGTCATCTAATTGGTCGTTTTTGGCTTTAATGAGTATTGGACGGGTGACAGACATCAGATATGTTACCCGCTGCATCATTCTCCAAGTTATGACATATAATATTATTGACAAAGTCAAACTGATCAAAATTAATATCAAGAGAACCACGATGGGGTGACACAACTTATTCAAGATGCCTGTAGCAGTAGGTGACCATCCAAAAGGGTGTCCCACCAGTTATGTTCTGCATTCTTTTTTGCTCTTTCCAAGACTCGGTGTATTTCCTCCACATTGTGATGAACAGTTATTAGAGTTTTCTGTCCGTTTTCTCTAACTTTCTCTAAAATCTCAACTAAGTCGTTGTGTTGAAGTAACTGCTTAACCAAAGTGAGATTCATTCCAATGGGTGTAGGTTGTAAATTATGTATTAACCTATAATTGGATTGCAGGAGTTGGTGAGACATGACCGGGGCTAAATAGGAAAAGTCACATCTGATTATCTTTGTGAAATTGCAAACACAGAGATTTGAATAATTTTTAGTCTCTGCTATGACCTTGTCTACGGTTAAGAATTCACAAACCGTCCTCAAACATACACAACCTTTGCCGATATATATAAGTACTGTTTTAGGACTTTCATTGGGATGGACCTCAAAGTGGTAAATATTTTGTTCGGTATCTAAACAAATATCTTGTGCCTCAATTGCATTGCCTTCACAAATGAATCCTTGTTGTTCCCGTACAATGCAAGACTCCAGATTGACAGTTTGCCATTTTTCGTTTACCTTTCGGGCCCATAGTCTATGCTCAGAAGGATAGAGTATGGTCCCGTTGTGATTCAGCCCTAATGCAATGACAGGGTAAATTTGGTATACGGTGGCATTGTAAATAGTGAGTATAAAGGTAGTAGCTGTGTTTGTGATGGGGTCATAGGTAAAGTTTACCAGGTTCCACCAGGATTGGAGTCTCCTTTCAAAATCAGTGGCACTGTCCCAAATTATTCTCTGAATTTCAGTAGGAAGAATACCTTCTTCACCTTCTCTTATAATTGAGGCAACTATCGACTGCATCCATATTTGAGCCTGGATACAGCTGAGAGCCAAAGAGAGGTTATTTTGGAGCACACTGAGTGCATCTGTAATCAATTCATGATCCTTTATATTTACCTTTTCCCCTTTTGGTAATATATTTGACAACAGCCACTGGTTAGCCCCCAAAGCCAATAAGGAAGATCGCAAAGGCCATTGTATATTAGTTAAATCGCTAATTGAGGTAGCCAACTTGTTCATTATCACCTCCGAATCAATACTATTGAAAACTCCCAATCCTGTTCCCAAAGCACCGGTTAGGTCTCTCTGCATTCTTTTTGTGTGAGGAGTTCGTTTTTGCAGCCAGGTTGTCCATCCCTCGTAAGAAGTCTTTAGGAAAGGTGAACAGGCTGGCTGAATGTTTGAAACATTATTTTGCATCAGCAATTCAACTTGTTTGAGAGACCACGCTGGGTTAAACAGCATTTGTTGCTGACCTGTATTTCTAATTGCATATGGTCCAATTCCAAAGATTCTTGGGCTAAGCACGACCGTTGGTTGTGTTGGAACAGTATGAGCAGGAGTAGTTGTAGTTTCCTCCTGTATGTTCAATGGGAATCGGAAAGATATAGCTTGATCCCCTGACCTGGTCCCTCCCAAACAAACTATGGACACCGGTTGGGTTGCAGTAAATGCATACCAACAGGCCTCCGACTCACAATGGGTTTGAGCTATTTTAGATTCTGTCTTGTCTCTGATAACGATTTGAGTCAAAGGGGGTTGACTGACGGTTTGAATCAAAGGGTACCGACTTGTTATCACACTTACATTGAATACTCTGCAGCCTATCTGTATCTCATCTCCTTTTTTAGCTGTCCAGGTATGGGATGAATTCTCCCATTTATATGTTTGTAGTGTTAGGTTATTGCTTAGTATGGCGGTTGCTAACTCTGTCCCATACAAATCTGCACCCATACGTCCTGTATGTCCATAATAAGCGTCTGCCCAAGGCCATATAATTTGGTTAGTTAGGGTATGTTCAAAAGGTTGGTGGGATTGGTTAGTCGTTCTAGCCCACCCTGGTGGTGTATTCATTGTGGCTAATACACCTAGCCAGACTATCCAATAGCTCCAACAGAAGGCTGGCGGGATTCTATAGATTTGTGCGTAGTTTTTCTTAGTCTCTTTTGTATCAGGGTGTTTGGCACTCTCGTCTGGCCCTTCTCCCTCAGGGGCCCTTTTCTCCTCAGAGTAGGGCAGTAAAGTTTTTCCCACTTGGGTACGTCTCTGCCTCCTCTGCCTACTCTGTTGCTTAGAGCAGCAGGGTGTTCCATCTTCTCGGCAGCAGCCGTATTCTTCAGGGGTACGTTTGTCTCTACTCCGGGACACATAGGTCTCCCAGTTTTTAGCTTTGACCTCGAGTCCATGACAGGGGACCCAGGGGATCTGCTTTCTACAGATCACCCTTAGGATCTGTGGGTGATATTCAGTAGGCCAATTAGGGTGAGTGCACTCTATTTCGGGATTTATCCCTTTAGTAAATATTTTCCACCAAGTTTTAGAATCTTCAATTATTTTCCCGTTTTTACTCCAATTTTTAGGGACTGATTAGTTAATCTCCGTTCTCATTGATAACACTGATTACAACTAGACTGGAGATTTATTCCATGTGCATTATGAATCCCCCAGCCTTCTTTACATACATTACACTTTACACTTTATGCATATAAAAGGAAAACAAATACAAGTTTCAATTGGACAAAATATCAGGGTCTCACTCATCGAGTCCTTCGTAGGTTCTTATCTCACAATGTGTAGAGAGGTCTTTCAGGTTTTCCGAAGGGTGACTCGTAGATCCCCAGGAGGGTTGGTCACTTTCCAGGCCGAATCCTGTATAGGTCCCTTTACCCGGCTTGCGCGTGTCCACCCCTTCTCAGCAGTCCGAACAGCAGTTTCTGTAGTGACAAGAGCAACATAGGGTCCTTCCCAACGGGGGGTCAAAGAAGATTCTTTCCATGATTTGATCAGTACTTTATCTCCTGGTTGGATTTGATGCATGGCCACATCCAATGGAGGCCTTTGCACTACCATCCCCCGGGCCTGCAGTTGTTTTCCTCTTGCCATTAGCTGTATCAGGTAGGATTTTATCTTTAATTCTTCAAGTTGGGGGTGATCCGGTGGCATTTCTAAATCATAGGGCATCCCATATAGCATTTCAAAGGGAGAAATGCCTACATCGGTTCAGGGCTGAGTTCTGATATTTAACAATGCTAAAGGGAGACACTTTACCCATGACATTTTGGTTTCTAACATTAATTTGGTAAGTTGTTTTTTTTATTTCTCCGTTCATGTGTTCAACTTTCCCTGAGCTCTGCGGGTGCCACGGAGTGTGGTACTGCCACTGTGTACCCAGCGCAGCCAAAGTCTCTCTGGCTACTCTGGATACAAAGTGTGGACCTCTATCTGAGTCTATTGCTTCTATTGCTCCATACCGAGGTATAATTTCTTCAAGTAATATCCTTGTTACTGTGTGAGCTGTGGCCCGGGCTGTGGGAAAGGCTTCTACGAATTGGGTTAAATGATCTATAATTACTAATAAGTATTTATACCTCCCCACCTTTGGTAATTCGGTGAGGTCTATTTGTATTCTTGCGAAAGGTCTATGAGCCAATTCTCGCCCCCCCATATATTTGTTTTCTTATTTGGTGTTTATTTACTTTTTACAAACCATTCCCCTATCACTCGTTTGGCTATATCATATATCCCAATGCACATGTATTTAGTTGTAAATTGATCCACTAATGCCTGAGTTCCCCAATGAGTGTTTTTATGGAATTGCTGCATTATCTTGGTAGCTATGGGTTTTGGGAGAACTTCTCGGCCGTCCGGGAGTTCCCATGTTCCACTAGCTTTCTGTTTAATCCCCATTTGATTTAATTTTACTTGTTCTTGAACTGTAAAGCTTAAAATTTCATAGGGTTTTCCATGAAAAACAAACAAACAAACAAACCACCACTTAAACCCTGGTCTTTCACATATACATCCTATGCCGTCTACCCCGAAATCGTCCCAGCAAGCATAACAGGGGAGGTAATTATCTCCACAATTAACACACCGCTGTCTGTCCTCTATCGGATCATCCAAGTGCAGTGCTGATAGCGCTGCTCTTTTTGCCTCTTGATCAGCAAGGTTATTCCCCCGTACTAAAGGATTTAGCCCCCTCTGGTGTCCTTTTACGTGTACTACCGCAATTTCGCTGGGCCCCCGTATAGCTTGCAAAATTTGTGATATTAACTCCTGATGTACTAGGGCCTTCCCCCGAGAATTGATTAAGCCTCTCTCTTCCCATATTTTCCCAAAGGTATGTACTGCTCCGAAGGCATATCTAGAATCGGTGTATATAGTTCCCACTTTTCCTTTTAGTAATTGCAAAGCCTTTAATACTGCATATCATTCGCATGCCTGTGCTCACCAGCTGGGATTCAAGGGTCCTGATTCTATCACCTTAAAAGTTTTTCCATCAATTATGGCATACCCTGTTTTTCTTTTTCCTTCTACCACTCGAGAGGATCCATCTACAAATAATTTTTCTCCTTTCCCTAATTCCTCTTCTTCCAAATCTGGTCTTATCTTAGTCTGCTCCTCGATGTTACGGAGGCAATCATGAAAAAGATTTTGACTAGGTTCTCCATACAAAAATTGGGCTGGATTTTGTAACGATGTTGTTTCAAGGGTCAGGTGGGGGGACGTAATGAGGATTGCCTCATATTTTACCAGTCTAGCATCGGTTATCCTTTTTTCTGCTTTTTGCTGTAACACACCCCTGATATTATGGGGTGATAATACTCTCAATTCACTTCCAAAGGTTATTTTGTGTGTTTCCTCAATCAATAGAGCTGCTGCCACCACAACTTGTAGGCACGTAGGTCACCTCTGATTTGTTTTCCTCCCCAAACCTCCATACAATAATAAAGCATTTTTACTTTGTTTTTACCCCACCTAGAGGGGTAATCTTCCCAATGACTTATCATCAAGCCTAAAGGAATATCTGGTGGTATTTGGGGGTACCTCACCTTGGGTCCCACACCACCCATGGGATCAGAAGGCTTGCTCTTCTTCTGTCCCATCTTCCGGAGCGCCTTCACACACTCACACACTCCTTTTCCCCCTTTTCGTGACCCAGTCCCTCGCGGGATATGGGAACTGCACTACCGAGGGGTCCGCACTCGCTTCGCCCTGCTGGGCGTCTCACACACCACGCTCCGGGAAACCCAACCCCAACCGAACGGTAACCGGCCTATACTCACGCAACCCTGCGTCTTCGTCCGGGGCTTCGTGCACAAAGATTATGGGGTTACCGGTGTTCTTTTGCTTGTTGCCGAGTTTTGGAGTTCGTCGGTAGAGGGTGTGATGTGATAACACCCAGCCAGGGCCGCTGAATTCAGCGGGGCCGTGCCTCCCCGTATGGGGCTTCCCACCAGATTGCCTCTATCCGAGTCACGGCACCAATTTGTTATAGGTTAATTCCCAAATTGCCCAATATGGGAGTCAGAGCCAATCAAAATTTTAATTATTTATTTAGCAAGCGGCGACAAGCAAAACAGCGCTGGGCGGCCGCGGAGTGTAACTCCACCAACGGCGCGCGCCTACTTCCTGAAAGCTTTCCCTTTTATATCTTCCGTCTTCCGGTGTCTTTGTCTCTCTGAGGGGTGTGTTCTGCGTTTGTGCGCCTTGTGGTTTCTTCGTCCGGATGGGCTCTGGTAGGATTGTCAGGGCACGAGCTTTTTCCTATTGGGTCTTTTGAAAGTCTCATGATTTCATCTTTCGGCGGGCTTTTTATCAGCTCTAGGTGGGGTTGCTGAGAAGCGGTTACATCGTTCCAAGCAAACAGCACACTTTATAGTTTATCCGTATATATTCAAACATTCATTAATATTATTATAATATAGGTTATAGTGATCCAAATCATTTTGGATGCACACAGGGTATCATATTCTATTTTTCCAGTATTTCAGACAGCAAGATCTTATGGAATGACATCTCTATGAGATACTTCTATGCCTTATAGGGTGAGATTAAAGTTTAATAGATAGACAACGACTTTGTAATTTTACTTCCTCATACACCAAGGTTGATGAACAAACATGCTCCTCCTATTTATTACAAAGAATGAACCTCCATTTTTCCCAAGCCTCACGTGGGTTTGTTGTTTATCAGCGAAGCTGCCTGTCAGTCAAAATTGCCTGTTTTAGACTTTCTGAGATGAGTTTTGGTGCTCAGGGGTTGATATCAGTGTGCTAGAAAACACCTATTTGCTGTGTCTGTGCTTGTGGTATCCCAGAGGGCAGAAACTTGCAGCAAGGTGCCTGCCTGGACTCCTGGGTGTGGGGAGGAATGCCCAGAAATCTGCCTTGCCTGCACTGGCAGCTGCCTGGCTACAGACACCAGACAGCAAGAGCCTCCAGAGAGCCGAGAGTGGCTTTTAATAATGAAACCACACTGTGAGTCAGTGCTGGTCATGTATCTCAAGGCAGAAAATGCCTCTTAAGGCCATAATTGATAGGCCCAGCCTGGGGGGTTGTCTGGCTTTCCATCATTTTGGCAAGTTGACTGCTCTCATCTTCTGCATCAGCCTTTCCTTGTAGTGTATTGGGCTTCTCCCTTGCTTCTCTACAGCCCCCTTTAAATTCCCTTAGCCATCTCCTTGTTTCTTGTCTCTTTCCTATGTTCCTCCTTTTGCTCTTCAGGTTTCCTTTTATTCCCAGTAAGGCCACAGTGTCTGTGGTCTCCTTCTCTTGCTGCTCTGCCTGCATGACTGTAGCACTGCAGCTTGACTGCCCCACTCAAACCCAGTATGTTAGTAGTGAATTTCTTCCTCCCCCCAGTATAACAGGTACTGTTTTGCCTTCAGGTATTTCATCCCCCTCCAGAGTCATGACTGCTTGGGGGTGTGCAGGCAGAAGCCCGCAGGTTCTTTGGGCTGGTTGATGTGTGGATGACTTGATTCAGGTATTATCTCAGGCACTGCTGGTGTCTCACCTGCTCGGTGATTCCTTCACAGCAGGGCGGTGCCCTACTGCCTCTGGCCTAGGGCTATTTTGCCCTGGCAGAATGGATTCCATCCTGGTGTATTAGGTGCATGTACCTCTGTAAGGAACTGAAGGAATTGATGCCTCAAACATTCATCGACAGAGAAAACCTGCAGGACAAGCTGTGGCCTTTGTGATTAGTCTAAGGAATGTCACCCGAGGGAGCAGGAGTGTATGGAAGGCTGCACCCCCCACTCCCTTGCAGTTGTATTGACAAACTCCTTATGTGGGCCTCAGAGGGGGGAAACTGAGTGGAACCGACAGTTTCCCCTCAAGCACAAAGACCGCTAATCCCTGGCTGCACTGGGTAAGCCCGGTACTGTGTGGCTCTGTTGTGTAAGCCAGACACCATGCTTGCCTTGCTAACGACTTCGTGCCTTCACCGTTGAAGAGGTGACAAGGCCTGACCAGAGGTGAGCATTTCTGCCCCAGAAGCAGAAGTATGTTAATCAGCTGATAAGATGAACTGAAACTTTGCTGTGTGTGCACCCACCGCCCAAGATGGTTGGACCTGAGACAACGCTGGATCCAGGGGTGCTGATCCGGATTTCTTTGACTCTCTTTCTCACCTTTCTATTTCTTTCCTTTCTTTTCCTTTCTTTTCTTTTCTTTTCTTTTCTTTTCTTTTCTTTTCTTTTCTTTTCTTTTCTTTTCTTTTCTTTTCTTTTCTTTTCTTTTCTTTTCTTTTCTTTTCTTTTCTTTTCTTTTCTTTTCTTTTCTTTTCTTTTCTTTTCTTTTCTTTTCTTTTCTTTTCTTTTCTTTTCTTTTCTTTTCCCTTTCCCTTTCCCTTTCCCTTTCCCTTTCCCTTTCCCTTTCCCTTTCCCTTTCCCTTTCCCTTTCCCTTTCCCTTTCCCTTTCCCTTTCCCTTTCCCTTTCCCTTTCCCTTTCCCTTTCCCTTTCCTTTCCTACAGATTTATAAGAGATCACATTGCTTATTATCCTTCTCCAAGTTTAAATTGTTTTCTACCGCAAGTAAAACATTTTAACCGATCATTTGGTGTCGTTTCACCTTAATTTAACCCGAGGGGATCACCCTTGCGACTCTCTGGGCTTCCAGCCCAGGTTGTGACAACCTCAAGAGTTAGAAGTGCTTTGGAAAGGTGGTTAAGGCGGGATGTCCCCAGGGCATGGCCAGGTATTTTCTCCTCATGTTTCCATATGAGTGGCAAAATCATAGTTTCCTGTCTTTCCTGCAGGTTCCTCGGCTGGTGAAGGTTGTCTTGGAGACATCGCCTTACTTCAAGTTGACCAGCCCTGGTGGTGTGTGCTGTAAGGTAGCACCTGGCATGTGTTCAACTTTCCAAATCCAGTTCACCCCTGAGGAGAACAAGGTGAGACTGGAGGTCCGGAGAGGTTGGTGCCTTCAGTGGAAGCTGAACCTGCAGGGCTGGATTCATCTGGTGTGGGTTTTGAGGACTGTCCTGGTTCCAGTGGGGTTGCCCTGGATCTAGAACCGGGGGAAACTCTTTCCCCATGGTGAAGATTATGCTCTCATAGGCTGGAGTCTCTTATGTGTTTCAGACTATTTTTATCCTTCAGTGATGGAACATTTGATGTCGTGTCTGCTGGTTTCAGAGATAAGAGAGTCTGCCGTCTGTGGTGGGACGGCCTCCCAAGGTGTTGGTTTCTGGTATCAGTCCAGTGCTGTGTGATTATGGGTTTGCTCCACTCACGGTAGATACAGAGGCCTGTTTAAAAGTGACCTGTTATTTGGAAGACCCGCAGTGAGCCTGATCAGAGTGGGGACCGCCACCCTTGGAAACTGGAGTCACCTTAATGCCTAGCGTGTTGGACACAGTAGCGAGACAGCGGAACATTATGTCTGAAGTCATCGCGGTTTTTGCGCACTGGTTATAGCCCACAGCCTGCTGTGGGGTCTGCTCCAGGCTGTGGTCGGGCAGTCTGCAGCTGGTCCCCTCTTGGCACTGCAGGATGCTGTTAGCTGCTGCAGCAGGGACTGACGGGCTGTGCTTTCCCTCCCTGCGCTTCCTTGAGCGTTCGCGAGGGAAGATGCACGTGGAACAGTAGGAAAATGGCAGGGTGGGGTGTTGATAAGATGATTAGTCATCTCTCTACCCAATGGTAGGGGTTTAATTATTATGGAAAATACTAGAGGAACAAATAGATCCAGAGAGATTTTCTGTTTCCCATCGGGCAGCCACTTCCCTGCCTCACCCTGGACTGGAGCAAAGATGGTGCTTTTCCATGCCCTCTGTTTTCAAGCCTTGCAGCTGTGCTGTCCCTGAGGACACTTGTCTGTCTGCGATGCAGCTGCGAGGCTGGGGCAGAGGGAGGGCTGTGCAGGTGGCAGGGAGCCAGCCTGGCACAGGCACACTGAGCTCTAGATGTCCCTAACTCGGCAGGAGGTTGTTGGGCTGCAGGTGGCTTTGAGACATCTGCCCGAACGAGCACGTACGGGAATAAACGGGCAGGTACAAGCTGCGGGCAGACACGTTACCCAGAGCCTGCGGGGTAGCTGTGTCGTCATGCGTGTTACTGTCAGCTGGCACCTCTTCTCTTGAGAGAACCCTCAAGAACAGGATGTCCAATACTTTGTCCCTTGTCTTGCCCTTGAACTGGCGAGTGTATGGAGCAGGGAGCTCTGCCAGCGAGAGGTCCTCTGCACAGCTTCAGTGACACTCCGGTGGTTTCTGCTGCACTGGGGGTTGTGCAGGGCATGGGCAGAGGGATGCGTGCTGCTCAGCGAGGAGCACGTGGGGATTTATACAGCAGAGTCAGAATTTTGTACAAATCAAACATTTTGTCTCGTACTTGATGGAGTGTGGGCCAGCGAAGCACCAGAGTGCTGTAGCTCAGCTGGAAATGTGTCAATAGCGCAGTCAGGAGGTGCACGGCACCTTGAAAACCCCTTAGCAAAGAGGCTTTGGGAAACGGTTCTGTAGAGCCACCTGCGTTGGGCTTGCAGTGCCCTGCATGCAGAGTACCTGTGTGTTAGTTGTGGAAGGCTTACGAGTGCTGCCTTTGAACAGCCTCTGCCCCTCTGCTGCTCCATCATCTGCAGGGATGGTGGATCACCCAGTGAGCTGGGACGCAGGTACAAGCCCCTCTGCCAGGGCTGGGCAGTCCTCCTGCTGTGGAGTTGGTTTGAATCTGTTCTTGCCCGGGGTCAGTCTGACTTCAGCGAAGTCACTCCTGATTCAAGGGAGTAACATTGCGGCTAAGCCCTAAATCAAAGGACCGTGTGAGTTGTTAGCGGCTGAAATGCCATGTGCCATGGAGCGCTTGCTTGAAAAATGAGCAGTTTCCTATTGTCTTGCAGTCATTTGGGAATGTGCCACAGGATTGGACTGTCAGAAAGTAAATAAATAGCTGACGTGTCTCTGTTTATTGGCACTTGCCTTAGAAATAAGAAATGCCAATTTTTCTGTTGGGCAACGTTTCCAACTAGTTGCTCTTGCTGCTTCTGATGTACACATTTCTGTGTTAGGGTTTCAGCTGCACGGTGTGGGTGTTCTCGTGCCACCCTGTGTTCGGGTGTCCTTGCGTTATGGTCTGACAGTCTCTGCCTAATTGAAAACCATTGTGGAACTGACTGGCAATGGACAGGAATACATACCTTTGTGTGTGTCCTTTGGCTTATTAATAGATTATCTTAAAGGAAGAAGGAAGCAAGGAGCATATAAATACATAGCACAGCTTATTCTGTTTTGTCCTCTCGCTCTTTTCGCTGTAGCAATACGATATATTCAAGCAATACAAGTTCAGTCTGTAAGGTTTGCCAAATCCATTACTGATGCTCAGTGGAGACTGAATTAATGCTCATTAACATGAAATATGACAGGCCGGTGAGCTATTGCATTACTGAAATTAAAATTCAGTCGGGCACTGTTAGATGTTTGGTAGCACACAGAAGCTATTCCAAGTACACTTTTAAGATGACTTTTGCGGGGAGGAAAGGGGCAGAAAATCAAGGCAGATGGCCCTGTGCAAAATGAACCTGGAGCAAAGTGACCGATTTCAAAGCCTCCTGTGAGTTGGTGGCTGAGGAAGGCAGGAGAAGGGCCACCCCTTCTCATGGAAGCTGTCTTCACCCTCCAGTCTCTCCTCTCTTTTCATGGCCCTTATTTGCCAGCCTTTATGATACCCTGGTTCCAGCAGGGAGCTTTCCCTGCTTGACTTGCTACGTTACCTCATGCTACAAGGATCTCTTCTTCGCAGTTGTCTGCTGCAAGGAGTTCAGTGAAGTACTTAGGATTGGTTACGCAGCAAACCGACACCTCGTTTGCTGGTGTACTGGGCAGTTAGGGTTGCTGTCACTGTGACAGTAATTAATGTTAGCCTGAGTTTGCAGAGCCTGAAATGACACCTCTGAGACACAAGCAGTTCTTTAATTTCATTGGGTGTGAATTCAAATGCCAGTGGTGATACTTTGCAGGCCAGAGCTTGTAACTTATTGCTTCTGGAAGGTGAATAAGAGAAGAGGAACCATTGTACAGTGAGAGGTGTTTCCTTGAAACTGGGAGAGGAGTTGTAGGAAGGATGAAGTTGTATTTTCATGAAAATCTGTAGGCTGAACCTGGTGGGTCTAAAAAGAATCTTTAAAGCATGGAAGTGATGCAACCCCTCTCTCACCCAGGCATGCTTATTTAGAAACCTGGTTTGAAACCGTCTAAGGGTTTGCAGTTGCAGAGTAAAACAAGGCTGTAAACTGGTTCCGGCTGTAAACTGGTTCCAGCTGTACCCGCAGACTGTAAGCAAGTGCCTAGCAGAGCTGGTAACGCAGGGCAGTGCTGCAGTGGAGAACTGCAGCCTGTATCTCCTCCCGAGGGAGGTGATTCAGCTTGCAAAAGCTCACGGGACTGTGGGTTCACAGCAGCCTGAGCAGCCAGCTTCTGCCTGGCACCCCTCTTCCCTTGGCTTTCCCCCCGTTTGGCCCGAGGCTGCGTTCAGCTTGGTGCAAGGTTCCATTCTGGTGGGTCACAGAGTGTGGCTGGAGGGTCAGGGCACTCTGAAGAGCTGAGTCCAGCCTTGTACAGGATGCAGCGTCCCAGGGTGTCCCTGGAGAGGGGGCTCGGCACGCAACGTGCGTGTGCATGAATGGCGAGAGGCAACTTGCTCTCTCAAGGTCGTGGTTGTCTCTGTGGCCAAATCCTGGTTGCTTTAGCCTTGCCCTTGTGTACCTGGAGAAGTCCCTTTCCCGGGGCAGGCAGTCCCAGTGCCCCTCCCCGGCCCCAGAGCTGGGAAGGTGGCATGTGCTTGCTTCTGGGGGGGTTACACCTGGGGGAGGCATTTATTCCTTGGGCTCTTCTGTACATGGCTGTGGATCCACTTGGTCCTTAGCAATGACAGTGACTTGAAAATGGTTTCCTATTATTTCCCTTAAATAATTCCAACTGTTGAAGTTTCTTTTTTCTTTATCTCCCTGCTGATCTGAACTCCTCGCATCATCCTCTGTCAACCTGGCATCTGGGAGAGAGAAGTAAATATGGCATGCCAAGATTTAACAAGGCAGGCAGCTTTCAAGTGGATTTACAGTGCCTTTGTTACAGTAGTGTGGCCACAGTAACAACAACAACAAAGTAAATAGGATTCTTCATTTGCTAATGCAGTTTCTGAGGATCTAAACAGTCCAGGATGTGAAGTACCCAGATAGTAGGTGCTTTAAGTTCACATGGGCTGCCCGTACCTTTTATTTTAGATGGCTTAGGCTGCAGGATTGAGTACAAAATTGCTAATTCAGAAAGGCTTGCTGAAGATGAAGCGCTCTCCTGAAATGTGATATTCAGTTCTGTAGGTCGTTTGCTGCAGTTTCCTTCCTGGTATTTTACTTTCCAAATACGAGAAGCAAAAGCCCTTCTGCAAGGTCCAGTGTGAATATTTGATATGTCTAGAGAGAAAGATCTTTCTTTATTCTTTTTCACATCTTGGCTGTGACAGCATCTGTTACAGCAACCTTAAACCCCAGCTGGTGGGTAGCGCTGGGTGTTAGTTGTTGTGTTAAAGCAGTAGCTCTGTGTCTGTGCCTCCTCTGGCTGCCTTAGGGCCCTTCCAGGCTTGGAGGGGGCGGGTGTGGGAGAGCAAGAAATCCCAAGCACAGAGGAATCTGGATCTGTTCTGGTTAAGAGAGTTTGTTGTGTGCAATTCCTAAATCAAATTATCTGCTTGCTGCTTCAACAATGATAAAAATATCAGACGGCTTCAAAGCACCGAGGAAAAAAGATCAGGACAGCGAGTGATAAGATGCAGAGCTTCCATCAACTCATGGCTAAGAGAGCTGCTGGAGGTAATGGCTCCTGGGCCTGCTGCAACAGTTCTACCGGTGCTTTCAGCGGGGGCACGGGGATACTTGCAGCCCTGCGATGCCACACCGTCCATCTGGAGATGGATCTGCTCCTCCCTACAGTAAAATGATTTTGGTGATTTGATTTGCCTTCCTACTGCTGAAGGCCAGACAGCTGGGGGGACTGTCTGTCTCTTTTGTGAAGAAGCCAGTGCCGGGGAATAGCACAGCTGAGTTTGCTCTGGCAGGGCTGTCCCAGTGTCTCCCATCTGCAGCTCCTGCTACCACCTGCCTCAGGTAGGCATGCTAACAAGGCATCAGCCCTGCAGCAGAGAGGAAGCAAAGCTATTTCCCACGTCCCCTGAGGCTAGGTGAGCTGGAAAGGGAAACTGAGATTAGACACAGGAAGAACTCAGGTCTAGGGTAGAGCTGGAATAGGCTGCTGAGGGCAGGGGTGGAATTGTTAGTGCTTTTAAGTACTTGTCAGACATCTTGCAAGAAGAGTTTGGGTGTAGAGCTGAGCCAGTTCTGGGGTGGGGAGATAGATCAGATAGCTTTTCAAGGGTGTGTGTCCCCAGCCTTGTCCCTATAATGCTCTGGGAAGGGGTGGGAAATACACACTTACCCTGCACTCACCTGACATTAAAACAATTCCCGTGTCCAGCTTGTTAAATCTTTCACCGAAGAGTGAGTGTTGGTCGTGCATGTGTCAAAGTCCTTTTGAAAATGCACCTGAGCGTCCCCTGGCCAGCGTCAGTGAGGTCGCTGCGTTGCTGGGATTGGAGTTAGTGCTGTGGCACAACTGGGTGCTTAGTGGAGCCTTTGATCATCTGCGGTGGTGATCGAAGCGGGTTCTTGTTACTGCTGTAATCCCTTACATGAAATTGCTCTATTTTGGTGCCTCCAAATCAAAGTATCAGATAATTTTGTCTGGTTCTGCCAGCTTGCTGTGAAAGCAGGTGAATCAGTGGGATTGTTTCTTCTTTGCAAGTTAACAGCCCTGTTCAAGTCACGCTGCAGGAATGAAAGGTCACTAAGGTAAAAAGTCCTTTGACATTGCTGGATGCTACTGTTAGAGTCACAGAAAACAGCAGTTTTTCTTCTGCCATGGGATGGTACTGAATGCACTGTGCTGAGATTGTTTCTTTCCCTGCAGGATTATTTCTACCAGCTCACCTGCATCACAGAAAGGGAAAAGTTTATTGTGCCAATCCGAGCTATCGGTGCCCGAGCTATCCTGGACTTCCCTGACCAGCTGAACTTCTCCGTCTGTCCAGTCAAGTACAGCTCCCAGAAAACTCTGCTGGTTCGTAACATCGGGAACCGGGAGGCTCGCTACCGCATCAGCACTGAGAGGTAAAGGAGCTCGTCTTCTTTGTGCAAAACACTGTTGCATGATAACAGGGTTGGTAACAACACGGAACCAGAGCATCTGAGCTGCTGTATTGCAGCCGTAGCTGGAAACGGGCAGGACACGTGGGGTTTGCTGTTGCTTGTAGTGTTTAAGCGTGACGCAACCTTTGATAAAACTCTGCGTGCTGCAGTGAGGTTTTGTACTGCAGGGGTGTCTCCAACAGAGCGTCTCGCAAGACTGATTCTGTTAGATTGAAACGAAGGAAGGCAACCTGGCTGCCCGTGGGCTGTGTAAGATGCTGCGTGGCAGGCGACAGCTCTTAGGAGCTCGGTTCCTGTAGACCAAACGGGGTGTTAAGAAATGGGCAAGCTGTGAGCTGGTGAGAGAGACATTTAAGAATTTACCAGCAGCTGTGTCTTTATTTGCAAGTGCCTTTAGAGATCGTAGATCAAAGCAATTGGTATTGAGGCCCTGACAAGAACACTGTGTGGTCCAGGAACTTTGTTTTCCAGTAGGTTTGGTCTGGTCCCTGGGACCAAATATTAAGTAGAATGAGCTTTTAGGTGGAGCTGAGCAGACACTGGCTTCAAAACTGCACCACAGCCCCAAAGCAGCATGCTAATAAGGGCACAGGCAAAAGATGCAGCAAGTGTCTGGTGCATGGGTTGGGGGCCTTTTCTTCTAGAGCTTTATCTCTCCCAGATTTCCTGGAGAGTGCTCGAATCTGTAGGGATCCAGCTTGCAACCTCCTGATCCTGAGTATCTTCTGAAACGGTTACATACCAGCGTCGGCCAAAGACACCCACTGCACGTGAGAGGAGGAGGAGGATGATTAGTGGAGTAGAAGGGAGTGAGAGATCTGTCTAAGCTTAGATCCATCAGGTGACCTCTGTATCCTTTATTCTCTATCTAAACAATTTAAACTTCTGTTTTCTGGCCTGAGCATATTCAGGCTCTTGCCCATTCACAAGTCAGCTGCAGATGCCACCATTTCCTAGTCCATCGTGCTGCTCATATCATGTTTCCTTGCGGCTTTTCTCTGGATTTCCTTCTCTGTGGCACCAAGCATAACCTGTTTGCCTTCACCTTCAGTGCATTTCTCAGCCCATCTCCAATCCTAACCTTTCCCCTCAGTACTGAGAGCGCAGCTCTTGCATCTGGTCACTTCCTGATGACGTTCCCTGCCTGTTACTCATTTCTCTAAAGGCTTTGATGTTTTCTGTTGTGCATTTCCCTCCAGGGAAGAGCTCTTAAGTGAAGCCATGGGGCCAATTCAGCATCCTTCTGCTGTTCCTGTTCGGAGCTCTCCCTTGCCATGGTTTCTACCAGAAGCATGGCTGCATTTTGACCACTTTTTCTTGAAGGGAGAAAACCACCAAAGCCCTCCCCATTATGCAGTCTGGCTTTGTGCCTCTCCTCCCTCTGCATGTCCATACCCAGCTCTTAACTGCATAGCATGGTAATAAAAAATAATGACAGTAGAAATAGAGAAAGTCTCTTCCTGTTGTCGCATTGTTAAGGCAGGATAATGAGTTTCTGCTCCATGACATTCACAGAGATAAATGTCATTCCAGTACATTCCAGTTGAAAATGGTGTCTGGAAGCAGATCTCAGTGCAGCACTGCCTTTTCCTGACATTGCTGACGACGTGCTATGCCATGCTATGGGGCTAGAGGGGATCAGTCCGAGATAAGATCCATTTAGGAATGTCCCCACCAAGCTCTGAAAGCTCAGGAAATTATCCTGCGAGGCACAGTGCCTCGAGCCCCCTTGCATCCCTCCCTGTAGTCCCCATACGCTACCTGGAGGCGTGAGATTGGCCAGTTACCATAGGACGTGCAAAGACCATCCAAGGACGTGAAAATAGAGCCTAGGTGCAGTGAAAGAGGGAAATACAGAGCTTGCGAGATGCTGATCCACACAGGATTTCTCAGCACAGAGATGGAGTCTTGGATGCTTTGACTGTAGCAGGCTGCAAGGTGCCATTGGGAGATCTGGACTTGTGAAAGTTTAGATGTCGTACAACAAAGCAAACCTACAAATGGACATAGTTAAAAAGCACGTCAGAAGAAAACGAGCTATTAAAAAAACCTCCAAACCTTATCTTTTGTGTCTTTCAGGAGCAGTAGTGATTCATTAAAAGGGTAGATCTAACAGGATGAGAATTATCCTAAAGAGCAGCTCACACTTAATGGATAAAAAGCCAACGTCTATCCCGCTAGCGTCATCTCTCGGCAGTGGTTTTCATTTGGCTATGACAATGTGTCAGGGATGTCTCCTTAGCATCTCTTCTTATCTGTAGGCTGCAGACAACAGCTTAGTGACGGTGACTGAACTTCAGGGGAGTTCAGTTTAACCATGGAGCTTGCATCTTTGGGTCTTGGAGAACCAGGTCCATGTGAGGGATAACGAGCTCCTGCTACAGCAGTAAGAGAGTTGTCTTGTGGGTACAGCATGGGGTGGGATGTAGGACATGCAGTGTCTGATTTGTGCTCCATTTCTCAGTCCTGAGAACTGAGTCCTGAACTTGGTTGGATCCTCTTCTTCTGATAATTTGAAGAGATGAAGATATCTTCAGGAGTGTTATTCCCATCCCATCCCATCCCATCCATCTGAGGGCAGGAGTGTGTAGACATGGGGAAGGAGTAGGAAGGTGATGGGATGGGAGGTAGTGCTGAAGTGTTGCCCGGGATCCCCCTTAACTGGCAGCTTTTCTGTTCTGGCAACATTTCTGAAAAAAAAAAAAAGGGAAAAACCCCAAATCTCTGCCTTTCCCACACCAGGCAATGATCCCACCCAAGCCCTGGCAGAGACCTGCAGCAGTCCTGGCATAACCATCAGTGCGGATGCAGGGCCGTGTAGAACAGCCCAGTTCTGAGGCTGGTGGTGCCTTGTCTTCCCTCCTCTCTCTCCAGAGTCTCAGGTCCAGCACACAAACGTTGCAGGCCCCGTGCTTCGGTGGCAATGCTCTCGCTGGTTGTAATGGGAGCAGGTCAGGCCCCTAATTGCAGCGATATCTCCTTAATGAGCAGAAACTGCAGCAATTTCATCAGCTGTCACTACTCACATGAACAAAGTTCAGCTTGCGCATGGCTCCAGTTGTTCTCGGTATTTTTGTGTGTGTTGCGTTCTCTAATCATGGTAAAACTCTCCAGAACATGTTTTTAAGGTGACAAATTGACCACCAGCAAAGCACTAAAACCAATAACTTTTGTTTTCTAAGTGGGGCTGTAGAAGAGCCACGAAGCCCAGCTGCAGAAGCATGTTTCACCTGACTTGTCCCTTTGCATTAAAGCACTGAGTTTTGTGTCTGTCAGCCAAGAGCCATTTACCCGGTGACAAATCATAATTGCTCATATTAAATCCAAAGTACCCCAACACATTTTCATAATTATTTCCAGTGCATTGCACAGAATTTGCCTGGTGGGCCAAGCAAACAGTTATTGAGCTTGGATTACAACCCAGAGTCCCAGATTGCAGTGCTTGTGAGTACCCAGAAAACCTCCTGTTAAACTCGCCTTGACGTGCTCCTGGTAATGGCACTTCATGTAGCCGGGGGTTTAATGGTTCAGGCTGTGCATGGGATCCTCCTCCCGTGTCTTGTTTCCATGTTGTTGTATCGCTCTAATCTGCCTTTGCACTTATTGAGCTTTTTCTGATTGTTCCTTTTCTTAGAGCAGCTTTCATTGTACTGCCGATGAAACGTGCCCTTTCTTAGGCTAAACTAGGATGTTTTCAAGGTAAAAAAATGAATTCTGCACTTTAAACCATAATTATTCTGTGGTCTTCCAGAAAGACACTTATCCTCCCTGTCTGATTCCTAGGCTGGTGTCACTGGGACAGGTAATGCCCTGACATTTGCATCTCTTGAGGTGGAGTTTATAGGTGGCAGGGAAAGACAGATTCCTGAGGAAGTCAGTGTCAAGTTGTGCAGGCAGATAGCTCTCACCCTCTCTGTGCTCCTCAAAACCATCCTCTGGCTGTATTGCTAGCGGTCGGACTCCTGAGCCTCCCTGCAGAGAAGGGGATGCAGAGTATGGGGGAGCTGAGGTCGTTTGACACCACAGGATGTTCGGAGAGCTGGATCTCTTCAGAAGTGAGAGTCAGTAGAGCCATTTCTGACCCTCTATGTTCTGTTTTTTTCTGCTGACTGTGGCTTGTTTGCTTCTTGCTTGCACAAGTGAGCTGAAGTGGAGTAGACTGCAAAAGGAGTATAGTCCCCGAATCGCCCACAGTAGCCCTGACGTGTCTCTGTCTCTGCGTTGCAGCCCCTTCTCTGTGGATCCCTCCATCGGGACTCTTGGGATCGGTGATGCCATGCAAGTAACAGTGGAGTTTCACCCGCTGAAGACCGGGGATCATTCCAGTTCCCTGGTAGTTCGCTATGACACAGGTAAGCGCTGGGCACTGCGTGGTGCACGCTCTCTGCGTCCTTCAGAGCAGAGCCCTTTCTAAGCAGAATAATGTTAAACTTGCTTTGCAAACTACTTCTAAAAGCTTTTCTTTCAAAACCTCTGCACGTTTCAGTGCTTAGAAGGGAGCAGATAAGGGGCAAAGGCTGAGTCTGTTCTGTGTGTCCTGTGTGGCTGTGTGCTGGTCCATCCCTGGTGTCAGCACGGTGTTCTCCACCCAGCACGCCCCCGTGACAGTCATCTACCATCATTTCCCATTGCCGCAGCCACCTTAATTCCCTCTCCAGGTGTGCCTCCCCTGTCCTTTACCTCAGGGAAAAAGTGACTAATAGTTGGTGTTTAGGGGGTTGTTAAAGTGGATCCCCTCAAGCAGGAATGAGATTTTTGGCAGGCTGTTTTGCTGGGAGTTGCTGAGTGGAGGAAGGAGGAACCTTGCTTCTCCATTGCAGTGTGCACATGCAGGTGTGAAGTTTTATTCCTAGACAATGCTCTGTTTGAAGTGTAACGTGGGGAATGCATGTCTCTGTCGGACTCTCTCTAAATGCCCCTGGCTCTTACACACCTCTGTCCCCTGGACTGCTTCTCCGTTGTCTTGCCACAGACCCTTTTTTTATGTTGCCCTCTACCCACCTACATCCCACACTTCACAGCATCAGGACTGAAGCAGCCAGGACTTGAGGGCTCTTGGGGTTTGGCAGGGAGTGCTCGCTGCCTCCTGAGATAGGTATAAAATTTATACTAGGGTACGAGAAGCCAAGCTCAGGCCACAGAAATGCTGTCAGCTTTATAAGTGACTTTAAGAGTAAGTGGGAAAAACTCAAGAAAAAGGTGTGATGTTAAAATGCTTCTGTCTGCCTTGGTTCAGCAGAGGTATCTTGTGATGCTGGTCGAGACACTTCCTCAGTTGCCTGAATGCATTTGGTGTGCCTTTTCTCTTGCCTGAAAGAGAGGTTTGTTTTGTCCCTGTTCCTGAACTTCGGTCCTGGGAAGTGTGATGTCCTCACCTGGGTGCTGCTGTGATGCTTTAGCCCAGCAACGAGCATTTTATTGTCTTGAGTTTGTCGAAGTTCTAGAAATGCTCCTGTATCTTCCAAATGCTCTTTGTAGGCTTCTGAGTTATCACAGCTTTGTTTAATATTTTCCAGTCAATGACACATTCACAGAGAATGGTTTATGCTCACTCAGAAGCTCATTGGTTTGGGTAACACTTTCTTGACAGAACTACTGAAATTTCAGAGAACGACAAAAGGTGCCTCGTTTGTATGCATATAGGGAACCTATAGGATAAACTTCAGAGGGATAGATCTTTTTCTGGGTTAGATCAGGGCTAGAGGTTAGGGCTGTGGGGGTTTATACCATGTGAAATGAACAGTCCAAGTGAAGAATCCAGGGCCAGGATCTTCACAGCTTGCTTTGAAAACCTGAGTCTTGTTCTTACTGAAGCACCTGATTCCTCCATGGTTAATCTTTGCAAAAGTGATTTTCATGGATAGGCCACAGGGACCAAACTACCTGCTGGCTCTGGGATAGGCAACCTCCCCGGAACATGGTGCAGCCACCTGGGAGATGAAGCCAGGATTCGTTCCTGCCTGTCAGTACAGCGCTGCAGTTGTTTTTCAATAAACCACAGACTGAGGAGAACAAGGAATAATTAAGGGATTGTCTCTCAAACTTTGAAGCATACAAATAAGTAAAAGGCTGCTGAGATTAATTGCTGAAGTGAAACCGAAACATTTAACCAGTCTTAAAAGCTGCTTGTTGCAGGTGTAGTGCAGAGCAGCAGACAATGTTACCCAACCCGGCGGGGCGAGCCCTGGCTGATTTGTCCTGCACTAAGTCAGACTCCCTGTGACTCGTGTACAAAAAGCAGCTGGGTTGCTCTTTCAGAGCCACCAACAGACTGTCTCTTATGAAACAGAGGCACTAAGAGCAAAATATCAGTGTAGGGTGTTGGGAGGCATTTTCCTTGCTTTACTGTGTGTCTGTATTGACTTGCTCACAAGTGGCAGTAGTTCTCAGTGAATCACACTGTTGTTAGTGTGACTGACGCAGGATCAGGTGCATGTTGCGTGAGTTTAGTTTTTGCTGAACTTGAGTCAAATCTGTCCCTAGCATTGCTTAAGCAAACATGGAGCTCTTCCCTTTGCCTGCTATTTGGTTGATTAGAATTGTGTGTCCTTTAGACTGTCCTGGTTAGGAGCACAGGTGTTGTCCCCTGGATAGACTGTCTATGTGGTGGTAGTCGTGTTGCTACAAACTTTACAGGTGAGTGTGAAGAAAATGTCTTTGCTGCTAAGAGCATAATGATTTACAATGAAAATTTGACCTTCACTGCTTTACATGTCCAAACTCCTCCATTTCACCCATGCACATGGGTCTGGGTGTGAAAAACCCCAGCTCATACTCCAGCTGGGAATGCAAACGTGTCGGGATGCTGAATCCCTTTCTTCGGGTAAAATTGGTGCTGGGTTTGGCTGAACCGGCTTACTTTGGTAAATGAGGCCACCCATGCAAGGGCTTGGCGGTGTGTTAGTGGTCACTGTACACATGCAGGAAACTCATGAAATCCCAGCCCTGGTTGTTTACTGCTGTTTGGGGTTGAATAAGTAACTGTAGCGTGGACGTGCCAGCACCTCTGAACATCTCAGCTACCCAGAAGGATAAAGCATCCGAGAACAGCACTGCCTTGCTGTGATAGTCATCTGTGGTTCTGTGTAGGCTTTGGAGAAAACCACCACCTTTGTAGAGCTCTGTTCTCTTTCCTTTAAGAACCCCCTTTCGACCAAGGGTCTTGTCATCTGTCTTGCAAGGCTGGCATTGCAATCAGTGGCTTACAGGAACTTGTTTGAAAATGAAATGAAAATCCTATTGATGTAGTCTCTGGATCAAGCCTTTTCCTTTCTCTTTTTTCTCCTTTGTAAATCCACTGAGGCATGTGGACAGGCAGCAGGGTTTAACTGAGGTTTAGCCCTTGTTGTGCTACATTTTCCATTCCTGAGATCACTCCAACAAGTTGCTGAGTGTTCTCAGTTTGCACTGACTTCAGCCAGAACGGAGGAGGCTCAGTACTTGTCTGAGCAAACTCCCTACCTCGTTACATACTTGAGTCGTCTCTGTATTGTGCAGGATACCAGGGTGGGAATACCGAAAACATTTTCTCGTTTTAATCTTAGTCTTGTGCCAGTGTTTACAGGGGCTCTGATGTTGCCGTGAGCAGCGTTAAGTTACTGTTGAGCTAAATTCATGGCAACAGACCGTGAGCTTCTGACGGCCACCGCTGTGTGCCACTGCCACTCCAGTCCGCAGTTGTTCATCTTCATGCACTTCTCCATTCCTTCCACACCAGGCAGATTTATAGTAGCTGCTTACAAGTGCCAAGAGGTGGGGAAATCTTCCACTTCCTAAGCAGCAGCCCCTTTTGAATCCAAAGCTTCCCTGCAGTGCACTAACCGATGTAATTCTTTTTTATTTGTGTTTAGTGCTGGCAGATGGTTAGAAACTTACATTGTTCTGTGAGTTTTTAAAGAAGATCTTGTTTCCCGTGTTATCCCAAGGTGTAAGCCAGACTGGTGCTGTACAAGAGGCTTCTCTAGGTTTGCCTTGGGCTATCAGGCATTTAAAAACTTTACAAAGGGATTTTTCTTTCTACCTGTCGTAGGTGGTGAGTGTGCATGTTGTGCTTTTTTCCCTTCGCTTGTGAGAATTCCCGGCAGTGGGGCTGGTTTCTGTCAGACTTTTATGTTCATGCACATCTGCTTCAAAGTGAGTGGAGGGAGTCATATATTGTAGGCAAAAGAATTGTAAATAGGAGTTCGTGCTATTATATGTTGTCTTTGCATCTTAATAGTAGCAGCACTGCAACAGACCGAGGACTGGTAACTAATACTTTATACAACTGATTGGTTATATGCTTTCATAGTTCAAATCACTTAGATTGATGGGTGAGTCTAGTTGGTCTCCAAAGTGTTCGTTTCTGTCAAAACAGCTAATAGGTAACAACTGTTTCCTGTCTTTGTTCCCCTCTTCTAGAACTGCTTGTAATAATGAATTTTTCTTACACTGTTTTTGATAAGGCCGTTCTGCTCCTTGCAGAGTATGGCCCCTCTCCAGGGCCTTGTGTTTCAAGAGAGATGATCTGTCACTTTGAGGGTAGATGAAGGGAATTAAGTTTGTGCTTCATTTGCTTGAGGTTTCTTTGCACAGCTTTGTAGCTCCACAACTCCATAACACCCCTCCGATCAAAAACCCTGCTCAGCAACCCATGGAGTTGGCTGTGTGAGCACAGACTGGGGTGTATGTACTAGGAGGGTCACTTGGAAGTTGAAAATCTCCTTCTGGCTGTTTTGTTCATCCTCAGGCATTCACAGAAACAGACTTCTGCATGACGCTGCATACCCCATTTTTAGCACATGAAAGATTTCTGGAAGAATGTGGTTTTCATCTCTTTGCAGGTCACCCTTGACCGCAGCTTGTCTGCTCTCTCATCAGTGGAAATCACTGACATGTCCTGAAGTGTCATTACCGGGGGATGTGTTTCAGGGCAGAACTGACCATTCATTAGCCTCCTTTCCTTGTGGATCGATCAGCAACTGCTGAGAAGCAGAAGAGCAGCTTGAAGGGTCACTGATTTATTAGGTGGTCTATTGGGCATGTCTTTGCCAGGCAATCGGAATGGAAGTTCCTGCACTATTTTCCCCATGGCCAAAAGCAATGTTTCAGCCAGTCAGGTACCCCAGCGTATCGTTACTGTAGTAGCAATAAGGATTAAAAATAGCCCGCGGCATCCTGGGTATGTGGCAGTGGTCTTTCATCATCCAACGGTTTCATCGTCCTTTTCGATACATTCTGCGAAGCTCCTTCATGCTGGGCAGGACAAAGCCTCCGTGCTGGCTCCCAGATATTCCTGTGCCGGAGTATTTCATCCTGGAACGAGGCAAACAGTTCTTCCTAAGCACAGTGCAGAGGGGTGATGGGGAATGCTGTGGGTGCTCGGTCACAGAAGGATGCATGGCGAGAGCCTGACTGCAAGGAGATGACTTAACGTGCAGGAGAGCTGTCTGGAGAGCCTGCAGCCTGTCCTGTGGAGCACTGCTGGCTGGTCACTGCTTTCCACCTCCCTTTTCATCCCCATCTGTTGTCTTACGGCTCCTTGCAGGGCCTCTGGGGTAGAGACCCTCTTCTTGCACTGTGCTGCGTGGGCTCAGTGGGTGCTTTGCCGAGGCCGGGGCCACGCTGGGGACTCTGACCGTTACAGCAATACCTGTGGCCACAGTAATGACGAGGATGCTCTGAGCTTTGTTGTAGCCTGGGAATGGTTCTTCAGAAACACCTGTGTTAGCAGCAGCAGTGATTTAGTGGTGAGGTTTATAAACGAGGTCTGGAGTAAATAACGTGATGGTTTAATGATGTCTGAAGGCAGCTCCTGAACACCACCTCGGAGGAGCACTTACAAATGACTGTCGCTGCTCTGCGTTTTGCTCTAGGGCTGGAAATACAAGCGTGGGGACGGACAGACGGCCTTTCTCAGGCTGGCAGAGACTCGGTGCATCTTGTAGGTGAAGCCATTAGCTTCCCAACAGCGAAACAGCTCAGAGCAGTGCTCCTGACTCTGATCTAGTGGTAGCTCTGCGGGCGACGCAGCAAAAAGCACATGGTGGGGGGGCTGGATCAGGCTGTAGGTGACTTCTCCAGCTTTCCAGAGATCGCTTAGCCTGGTGAAGTGACTCGCTTCTCCGGCGGTGAAGTGGTAACAGAGACCTCTGCATGCTGTTTGAAAAACAAGGATATGCCAGCAGTGGAGGCAGCTGGGTATGATGGTAGCAGGAGCAAAAGAATCCCTTATCATAGGTCGATATGGGGGTACAGTAACATCCTTTTGAGTGAAGAGCTCTGCTTTCATTGCTTACTTGTATTTTCAGTGAAAAAGCGGCAGGACCTGTCTCTCTCCAGCTGCGTTCATAGAAGAGATGAGAGCAAGGCACTGTCTCCTGACAGACTGGGCAAATGAAATTACACTTGCTTTCCATGCTACCTAAATATTCCAAATTTGACTGTCATTCACTCCTAAAAAGATTTAAAATGCAAATTCAGCAGAGAGGGAGACACAGGGATAGAGGAAGAATATGTCTTGGTGAAGACAAAATGCATCAGGGTGCTGTTTTGTTTCTGTTCAGTCTAATCAATCTGGCTACCAGCTTCCTAATGTTAGAGCAGTAATCAATGAAGGAAAGTACCAGCTGTGAATACTAGGAAAGTGCTCTTCATAAAACCTGAGATTTGTTTTGAAATCTCGTGCAAAGGTTTGCTCATCCATTCATTGAGCTATACTTTCAGGCTAAACAAAATCTGTCTTTCTGTTTAAGAACAGTTTGTACCACTCTGAAAATTATTTCCCCTTGCACCAGGATGATCATGTAGTATTAGATGAATTCAGAAAGATGTTTTAGCTGTTCTGTAAATTCTTTCTTTGTCTGTTTCCCTGCACACCAGGAGCCCCACAGAGGATGACCCAATGCTAGATTTCTCACTTCAAGATAGTGAAAAGTTACCATGGCGTGCTCAGATACCTGTGTCCGTAGTCACGCAGATGGATGCTGGGATAAAACACAGGGGTGTTTCTGCTGTGTCAGAGAGCATCGCTCAGGAGTGCACAACCCAAAGCGTCTGCTCTACTGCTCTATAAAAAGTCTAGCTTTTAATTTCAAGTTCAGGCATTGCTTTGTTCAGGTTGCAGAGAAAAAGCTGTGTCCTGCCACCTGTAGGAAATGTATCAAAAACATGTAAGAATGAGAGAGTTGACAGCCTGTAATAAGCTCATGTTGTGTAAATAACGATAGGGCTGACACATCTAGATTCAGTGAATGTGCTTTCATGGCAGCCAGGCATCCCAAACCACACGCCATGGACATTACCCTGTCAAGTGAAATACCTAGTGCTACGTCACTGTTACAGTACAGAGGGGTTTTTTAAAAAACTTATCTATTAAACAGCCAAGAGTCTTAAATGAAATGTCACATCTAATTTGACACCAAGACACGCAGCCTGCAGCCGCCCGTGGCCGACCCTGGCAGGTCCGCTCTCTGTGTCAGCTCATCGGCCTGGCAGACAGATCCGTGGCTTCCTCCTGCCTCGCTGGCAGCTGTGCCCGCTCTCCTGGACCCAGAGATTTGTGGGTTTATGTATTCAGCACGATGCCGAATGCTCTCTGTGGTAGAAGGTGCTCCGGCAAACCCTCCAGCCTTCAGAAGAGTCCTGGGTGCCTGCAGCCAGGAACGCAGGGGTGGCTGCGTCCCCAGCTCCTCCCCGGGAGAGCAGCAATAGGGGATGTTTAGCCAATTGTGTGGAAACAGGCAGTGCATATGCTTTCTCCCTCGTGGGCTCTAGAGTTAGCATTTCTCTGTGCTGGGGGCTTTATTCTCATCGCTGCTTAATAGCTTCTGATGGTTTTATCTTCAAAGAATTTGTCCAGTTGCTCCCTGGATTTACAGCTGTTAGCCTCTACAGCCTCCTGTGGCAGTGTGTTCCAAAGGAAGGAATACTCCCTGGAAAAGTACTACCACTTTTGTGTAACTTCTGACTAATAACAGTATTTCAGGCCCTCAGGTTCCTGTTTTATGACAAATAGTGACCAATTTTTCCTTATTCACGTTTCCCAGGCCATTCATGCTTTTACAAGCCTCTCCCGTCTACCTCCCATATGATTTCTAGGATGAGGAGTCCTATTCAATCTTCTTATAAAAGCTGCTTCATACTTTCAATTGTTCCTTCTGCCCTTCTCTATTTAGCTTCAAATGCTTCAGCTTGTTTTTTGAGATCAGAACTATACCCAGTATTTCAGGACGCATGTGGCCATGGGTTTAGACAGTGAGACGATGATAGTTTTCGTGGTGTTTATTTTGCAGTAGTTTGTCATCTTGATCGTTGTAGAGCGCTGGCTCATGTTTCCATAAACCTGAGCTCGAAGCACTGTGCGTGTCTCCCATTTCTTGGCTCCTGGCTCCTTTGCTTGCCAATATATGCCAAGGACTCAGTGGAGGGAGAGGCAATGCTTATAAAGCATACCCGCCTCTGTAACCCTCCTGAACATCAGTTATTTCTGTATGCCAAGTTGTCCATTATAGAAAGCAGATTGTCCAGTCACTGTAAACATTGCTGCTGTCCTCGCAACGTAACTCGTCTCTGGCCACAAATCCCTACCACTCCAGACTCCCTTAAGAGCAGAGAAATCGAGGCTATACAGGCATGAAGGCTGGATTCTCCGTGTGTGGAGATGAGTGAATGACTCGAGAGATCTACTGTTTTAAGGGTGAGTCTTGCTTCATTCCCCAGTGCCCCCCCAAAAGAGGGGGCTCCTTTTTTTTTTTTTTCCCCTGGAATGAATGCGATTCTGCTGTGTCGTGTCTGGCTTAGGATTTCAGGAGTCCACCCAGCGCACATCCAGCTCTCTCCCTGTGTTGTTGCACGGTAGCCGTTTAAAGGCAGGTCCATTCTCTGGCTGCCTTGCTGTGACCTGTGCAGTGAGGAGGAGGCTCTGCCTTTGCAGAGGGATGCTCTCCAGGCTATGGTCGGGTTGCTGCACTTGTCCGTTGGGGCTGGCTCTGAGGCTTTAAGCACCACTCCACAGAAATGCCGTTTCTAGAGAGCATGTCTGATGTTTGCTGTTTGCATCTCACCTGGGAAACACTTGCCTGCAAGAGGAAGAGTGGGCTTGGTACTGAAGTTTGAGCTCATTTGACTCCCAGGAGTTACTTGGCTGGGAAGAAGGAAGGTTTGAAAGCTCTGGAGATGAGGGAGCCTGTGGTGGGAGTCTGTTTGGGAGGGTGACGTGCTGGCAGGTACTCCAGCAAGGCTCCAGTCGTTAGTCAGTTGATGTGCACAGCCCGGGACACTCCCCTCTTCAGCTGGGTCTGAGGTGGAAAGCAAAGATGCCCTCGCTCTGGTCGTTGGATGGCTTGGGAAGACGCAGCGTAGACTTGCAGACTCAGGCATAAGCAACAGGGTCCCGGCTGAGGAAATGGGCTTGCAGGACTGTAATGGGCAGGTTGGGGTGGGCCGTGCCCCACCAGTCTGGTTTTGACATGTCTTCACAAACCCACAGCAAGTGAGGGTGCTGCTTCTGCAGCACGGTGAAGCTCTCTTCTGTGTCCCATCCTGCCCTGGGCTGTCACTTGTTCCTCTGAACCTCCCTTTCCTGCCCACGTGCCCCCAGGCATCTGTGCTTGTCAGCAACAAGGGATCAGGAGAGACACAACACTGGGCAAGCCCTGACTGAGGTGGGACTCCTCAGAGTCACCCGAATGACTTGGATGCAGAATTCCCTGTGACTTGATTGGGATGGCAACCCAAAGGCCACCTGAGCACATCTGAAAAATCTCACTGTAAATACTGTGACCTTGGGGATAAATCTCTACAAACACACCCAGAAATAAGGTGCTGACGGTGGTGCCCAGGACATCCTCATTCTGTACACGGGCAGCTGTCAGGATGTGATAAATGTGCTGATCTGTGGAACTGCTAATACAGGTAAAAGCTGTAACAATTTCTTCTGTTACTGGTGGCTTGCTTTGTTCCTCGTACTTCCATCAGCAAGTGAGATGAGCAAAGACTCCCCTCTACTTTTTTCCAGGTGAAGATATTCACACAAGCCTTTATGGAGCAGCTGTAGATGTCAACATCGGGCTGGCCAGGAGCTCCCTGACAGTTGAGAAGACTTACCTCACGCTGTCAAACCACAGATCTGTGGTCATCCACAATCGGAGTGAAATCATAGTCCACTTCCAGTGGAAGGCTTTTGTTACTCAGGAAGAGGAAGATTATCAGAAGCTGAGGTTTGTTTGAAAGATTCATTTCAGTAAGATACACTGCCCAAGGGTAAAACTAACGTATGGCCTCAAGGGGTGTTGGTGCATTGAATGGTTTAGGACAAGTAAACCATCTACAGCATCAGGTTACGTGTCCCTAGAGCTCAGTGCCTCCCATTCCAGCTCCATCCGTACTCCAGCTGAGGATGGTGTTTTGGGGAGGAAAGGCTGATTGCAATGACTGGATTTCCTCAGAGAGCAAATTTGCTTTGTGGGAGCACCAAACCACTGAGGTCCAGAGACCCCTGGCTATGGAGGGTCCATGAGGCTGAGGAGAGTGTCAGCACTCGTTCCCTGGGACTGCACTGAGTAGCAGCACTTAACATAGCTGCAGGTAGCATAACTGTTACGATATTCACTGCAGCTTCTTCCACTCCAGCTTTGATAAGGTGGCAGGCTCCTTCTCCAGTAATGTGCAGGTCAAGTGCTTTGTTGGCCCAGCAAGTTGAGGCCATCCTGCTGTAGGATGTTGAATTGCCTTGCACTGTCCCGGGTTCCAGCACAACGAGGTATTTCTACCCTTCCTCAGAGACTGGGGAGAATTCGGAGGTGAAGCGTTCTGCAGGGAAGGTAGGGCAGCACAGGACAGAGTGCATTTGGGCTGCAGCAGCCTGTGTCTTCATGGTGCTGAGAGGTGGGGCAGGTTCTTCAAAGGGTGTCTGTGGTGAAGCTTTGAAACTCCCGTTTCAGGCAGCAGAGAAACACTTATAGCCCGGGGGGATGAACTGGAAATGACACTTAAAAGTTTGGGTGATTAAGGGAATCCTTGTGGGACTTTTCAGACTTGCATGGATGTAGGTGTATAGGAGTTAGCTCATAGCTGATCAGGAAACTGCCTTAAACTGGAGCACTTTTTAAGGGCTTCTGAGCCAATAAAGATCAACATAATTAGGTCAAAAATGCCTTGAAGGCCAAAACTAGTTTTCTACTGTTCCCTAATTTTAATTACACAGTGTGTGACTTCTGTGCAAGCTCGGTGTGTTAAAAGAAAATCTCATTACCTTCTCTGGGCACTTGCCTGGACCATTCCTTTACCGCTCTCCTCTCGCCTGCCTGTCTCAGATTGGACCCTCTTTCCCCTCAGAAGCAACCAGGTTTCCCCACAGTTCACTTCAACCTGATTCTTTTCCAATTACATTTGATCTCATGCCAGATTATGTCCTAGAGTCTGATCAGGATGTTTTTTTCCTCCTACTTGCAGTCTCAGGGATGGTCATAGCTCCAAGGCCACTGTCCTGCTGTCAGAGAAGCTTCTGAGATCTCAGAGCAGAGAGGACTTTTTCCATGAGAGGAGGCAGTGCAGGACCCTGCTCTGGGCTGTGACCCCAGAGGACCTGGATCATTAGAAGGTCTATCCAGGGGTTTGCTCTGTCTCCCTCCTGCAGGACTTTCTGGGATGTAATGGTGGAATTATTGTCTGTTGATGGAGGTTGAGTTGAGGGTTGCTCATCGGTGGCTGGAAGCCCTCCTCACGCGCAGCGCTGTAGGTCAGCCATGGAGAAACATTTCCCACTGCACTCCAGGGGGAGCGAACCAAAGCAAGTGGTTTTGGCGCTGGTGCCAGCCTTGGCCCGAGGCTCTGGCTGTGTACAGCTGGTAACGTCCATGACCGTATTTCCTTTTGAACTGTATTTGAATTCAGCTGGGTGATGATTGCTATCCTGTTTATACTACATTGCCTCGATCTGCTGGATGGAGCCTTCCACTCATCCCCCCAGAGTTGTCACCTGCTGGTTCTTCATGGCCAGGGACTGGAGCGTGCAGAGGGGACAGCGATATGCCAGCTAGGAAGCAACTGCTCTGTAGCCGTGCTCCCTTATCTCTTGGTTGTGATCTTTAAACACTAGAATAATTTCTGCTACAGCTACCAAGTAAGGGAGAGATTAACTGCGTCAAAGCCCTACAGAGATGGCCAAAAAGAGGAAAAAGATAAGGTGGTTCAAGGGGTTTGGATTCAGAGATGCTGGTCCAGACTTCTTTAGTGGGTGATGCGAGGCAAAGTCCCTTCCCCTCTCAGGGCCTCTGTTTCCATGCATATAAAGCCATTGGTTTCACCAAAGGGATGCGGTGCCTGAATTCATTGGTTTGCTTTTACAGTGCTCTGGGATCCTCTGGTGGAAGGCGGTACAGGGCACAGAGAGCACATTTAGCTTGCTTATCCCTGCAGGTCCAAAGGGGAAGAAAATTGAGTGATGCCAGTAGCCTGCAGCTGAAACCCAGCTGCGTCTCCCCTTGCCAGTGAAGCCCTGCAGTGAGTGCTCCTTCATCTCAATCTGCCTCCCCCAAGCAGCTCTGTGGTAGGAAAAGCCAGTTGGGGTTGTTGGTGGATTCTCCATCAGCTGTGGCAGAGACTTTGAGCCGGGAGGCTCTCGAGGGCTGCTGGCTTTCAGAAACCTCTTCTGAGCTTGTAAGTGTGGAGTAAAACTACGTGCTGTGCCAGCGAACAGCAAGTGATAATCTGATCTGTGTGGACCCCGCGGCTTGGGGTCAGCCCCTTGCTGAGCTGCTGCTGTTCCTCCCCGAGCGCTTTGCTGCCCCTGTGCTCACACGAGTCTCTGCAAATATGTTGCTCATTAAATGATCTGTTTGGTTTGTCTCTCCCCGTGGCTGCAGGCTGCAGAGGCAGAAAGGGGACGAGATGGATCGTTGTCTGAGGGAGTGCAAGGTGGACCCCACTCTCCGAGAACGCCGTTCCCTTCTCTCCCGCCCCTCCCAGGACCAGCGGGCAAAGGCGCAAGGAGACTCCATGCTTTTCTCCGACGATGTGTTCACCCTTGAGCCGCTGGTAAGTGATAGCTGAGAACCTCCCTTCCTTCTCCTCCCTGGCTGAGGTCACTTGGCAGGTCCCTGCATCAGCTGGCTTGATGTGCCGAGAGAAAACACCAGGTTTCTAGTGAGGCTGCAGGTTTGTTGCAAAAAGTATTTCTGTGGGCTCCTGACAGAGCAAGAGGCTGCCTAAAGCTGAGCTCTGCTGCAAGGGCTATAAATTAAGGGCACTTCGTGAGTGTCCTTACACTGCTGAGAGCTATCGATAATTATGAGTAAGGGCACAGCTTACACGTAGCGTATGGGGATTAACAAAGGATATCAGAGCACTCTCAGTTCACATATTGACCTGAGAAATGAAATGGTCCTCTGTGGAAAGGAGGACAAATTCAACCCAAGTTTGATCACAGACATACCAATCTCTTCATATAACCTGGATGGATACCACGGCTGAATCTCCCTTCCAGTGTCATCTGTGAGCCTGGACACAAGGCTGGCAGGTTTAAACGGACTTTTTGAGTTTCATTGCACATAGGTACAGAAATTTTTTTGTTTTTTCTGTTTATGCAAGCAAAACCCCATATCCTTCAATCAGCCAGAGCCCTGGTTCTGAGTATTTGCATGGTCTGAGATGAAGAACGCCCACTGTCCAAGCAATGCAAAATCCCTTTTCATCTTGGAGTAAATCCTAGGATAATCTCAACATCTTCTTCCTTTTAAAATAGGTGAAACTATTTTTTTTTTTCAAGGAAGGGGATCATCTTGTCAGTTACTCCTATATCCCATATAAGGCTGAGAGCTACCAATGTTGGCACAGCTGCAGTTTCACACCACTATAGCTGACAGCAGCATGATGTGACCAAGAGGTTGTGTCAGAGTGGTGGGAATATTGTAGAGAGTGGGAGCTGATCAGCTGAGCATTAAGAGCACCCTGTGGTGTGTCAGAGCTGGTTTTGGAGTGTGTCCCAGGGCTCCTGCTGCTTTACAGTCGGACTGTGTCTCCACAACTAGCTTAGCCTGCTCTTGAGCTCCTGAAGTGTGTTAAGGTGAGGTCCAGAAGTCCGGCTGCCCACAGCGCCGAGTCCTGGTGCTCCATGTAGTGACATACGGACATAAAGTGTAGCCTGGCCTCAACTCTTGAGTGGAAACCTTTCCTGAATGGCTGTGTTAATGTTACAGAGTTTGCTCTAGGACTGAATATAAGTGGGCTACTGCGTGAGTCTCTCCCCTTCTGTATTGTCCAGCATTATCAACCTTTTGATTTCCATTAGTTCCATTATTTATGGAACAATCAGGTTCACATTCAGTTTTACTCGTGCCTGTCTTTCCCCCTGGCATATGGGTGTCTTTACATCAAATGGTAGTAAGTATTTTCTCCTCTTTATCAAATGTAGAATCTAAAACTCCACTGCTGCTGGCTTCCACAGCCTTCTCTCCGGTGACAGCCCTGTAACTTCTAGCTTGGGCAGACACCCTTCTTGCACTGCCATGTAAATCTGCTGGAGAGGCCCCCCAGAGATGGGACCTTGCTGCCTCAGACCTTCTGGCCAAAAGTGGCTGCTCTCTTCTTCCCACCTCTCACCCGTGATGTGTGGGAGCTCCCCACAGAAATAATGAAACCCTTGTAACAGGTGACTGGAGGAATAATTGCTTCCAGAGGTTAAGAAGCTGGTGGAGGGAGAGTAATCTTGGAAACGCTTTCTGGGTGGGATGGCTTTGCAGGGTTTGTGCAGAAGCTTTGCTGTGCCAGTGGACCATTAGCTGCCAGTATTTTCAGGTGCTGCAATCTGTAGAAGCTGCAGCAGGTCACTTCAGTCTGTATAGGGTTAACTTGCTGATGAAAATAATAACAAAAAAGAGGAGGCATGATTTTGGAATTACCATGTGACCGAGAACATTTTGAGCAGTCGTCCAAGCCTGTGGGAAACAAGCTGAAACACAGCTCTGACTTTCTGAGCACATCTCAAATTTGGTTTATTTTTGCATCTACACATGGTACGTCAGCAGAGGCAGCTGTGATAGAGGCCCTGGTGGCTGCCAAAGGACAAAGTCCTTGCTGTTTGCTGCATCCTCCCCGCCACAGCTCGGCTGTAAGTCACATTGCAGACCCGTGGGAGCTGACTCCTTGGAAATGGCAACCAGAGGAGAGGGAGGACGAGGACTTGTTACTGTTACACTGACCTTGACAAGTCATCGCTGTCCTGTCCTTGCCTGGTAGTGACTCCTCAGTGTCACGTGTGAACTCTGAGCTGATGGAGGTGGTCTTCAAGATGTCCAGGTTATGAAGGTGCTACTGTTGTTGATCCAGAGGTTGGGCCAGGAGGTAACAGTGTTGTTTGTTGCTGCAAATCTGCACCTCAGCTGGGGAACCAAGCTGTTCCCCATCCAGATGAGAGGCTACTGCAGAGCACTTTGGTTTTTGGCGGAAGGCACCATCTCCAGTGGGAGCCGTGGTCCATCGCACAGCTCCCTGTGCGTTCAGTTATTTATGGAAAGAGGCAGATGTTGGCTTTGGCACTGCCTTTCTCCTAAGTGCCCTGAGCTGACAGGGTGCACTTTGAGTGTCATTTTAGTACTTCTTTTTCCAGCTCTGCCTTTTGTTTCTTTGACTGCTTTGAGCAGTGATTTCCTTCCATTGCCTTCCCCCTCTGCAAAGCAAAGCGGGTGATTTGGCCAGCAGTTGGTGGTGCCCAGCTTTTCAAGACCAGCTTTTTCTTACTCAGACTGGTGGAGATGTAGCAGATTCTCATTATTCAGGGGCTGAGGGAGAAATAGGATCTGCATGTATTTACGGTTGGGCTCTTACAGAGAGACCACTTGTGTAGCTGTGAGTCACGGTGTGCCATCCCCTCCCGTATCACCTTGCTTTATGCTGTAGCAAAGCCAGGGTACGACAGCTGGAGTGGTTGTGCTGTACCATCATACATCCACCATCTGTATTTTATGCCACCTGCCAGTTGCAGCCTGTCTGAGGCCAGAAGTGTTTCAGCCAGAAGTGTTGCAATACCATGTTCACAGCACTGCATAGTTTTACATCTGTCCTGGTTACCATCCGTGGTGGTTCTCCATGCTCTGACTCAACTGCCATCCTATAGAGAACACGTAGCCCAGGCAGACCGCTGGCTCCTGAGGTGCTACTGGAGTGTGAGCCAGTTCGGTTGCTTCATTATAGCCCTAATTTAACAAAACGCCTCTACCAGATGCCAGTAAAGGTAAGAGACTTAGAAAGTTTTTTCGCAGCTCCTTCCAAACTCCCATAAGTTTTGTTGATAAGTGTTGCTTGTTCCCCGCTCTTCATTGATGCTCTAAACGAAGGCTACAGGGCTGTGGTTGAAAACAAGAAATGTGGCGTTTGAAGATAAATGGTTTGCTGTCTCCTTCTGTTTCAGGAGGGAGATATCTGGCCAAATTCCTCAGCTGAAATTAATGTGATCTTTAGACCCCGAGAAGCCAGAGTCTATCAACAAACAGTCTACTGCGACATCTCAGGTACGGCTCCTTTCTCCTGCTTCTGTTGCCCACAGTGGAGGCGCAAGTAGTCTTGCAGCCCACTCGGTTCTCGTGTAGTTGGTAGGAAGGGTCGGTGGTCAGCAGGGTGCTGGCACGCGCCCACTGTCCCTGCGGTTTCCAGGTGGTCTCCTGTCCAAGGCCAGCCCTCAGGATGTGTGGCTACAAGCCTGGATCACCGATCCCAGAACAGCCAAGGCAGTGAAGGGATAAGTTTTCATGCCGTGGGTTTGCCAGCATTTGCTCTGCTGCCAGGTGCCTGTAGAGGCCAAAGAGCTACAGTGGCCAGGATTCAGGCACTTGAGGCTGCTCCAGTGGGTCAGAGCATCCTTCAGACAAAGATCCCACACTGTCAGCTTAGCAGGCTTACGGAAGAAAATGAGCATCTTAGAGTTTAGCTGTAAGCCTTGCAGTCTCAGTTCCTTTGCAGCAAGGAGTGTGTGTATTAGCAGTATGTTTATGGCTTCTCTGACCTCAGCATTGAGGTTTTCCATAACTGTTCAGCGTGCTTCAGGTAAGGTGTCTTTACAAAGCTGAGCTCTCGGTATCATGGCGGGCACAGGTGAGAGCTTCTCTCTGGAGATCCCAAAGCCCTGTCTTATTTAGGTGCCGCTGCAGGAGGGGAGCCCCGGAGCCCCGGGCACGGAGCTGTGTGTCAGGCACGGGCAGTGGCTGAGCTGCTCTGCCTGCTGGAGGCAGCTCTCAGACGTGCATACCGCCGTTAGCAGGGAGCTTCGCCTTGCCTGGGCTCGTACTTCTCTGCTCCTGTGCTCTTGTCTCCGATTGCATCAGTATAGATGGCGTATTTTTATCTTCAGTTCTGTTTCATGAGCTTTGTGCCTTCACTGAATGGATTTCAGAGCTCATCTAAGCACATGGGAAGAAATTCAGAGATTGTGTTTTAAACTCAGCATCGCTTTTTCAGGGTGCAAACTGATGGCTAAATGAGAAACCAGCCTGAGGGGTTGGTTAGAAATTAGAAGCCAGCCCCAAGGCACGTCTCCTGAGGGAAGGGAAGAGTCCTGTATCTCCTCCTGGAGCACCTAGAGCTGGTCCCATCCAGCCCCGAGTCAGGGATTAGCACTGAGGCAGCCTGGACAGTCCAGGACAACAGAGGGAATTACTGTACTGAAGTGGAAATCTCTCCCCAGGCCGCGAGACCAGGCTGCCCCTGCGCATCAAAGGGGAAGGCATAGGGCCTCGGCTCCGCTTCAGCTTTGAGCAGCTGGACATCGGGAAGGTTTTTGTTGGATTAGAGCACAGCTATGAGGTGAGCAGTCAGGATTCTGAGGGGCTGGGGGGGATCCTGATGGCTCCCAGGGCAGCAGTGAGCCTCGTGGACCTGTGGGATTTCTGGCAACTCGGGTCGTTGTGAGCAGGGAGTATTTGACATACTAGTCAAATTCGGGGGCTTTCCCAGAATCTGGATACTTTTGACGGGATCTGAAAGGTGCATATGTTGTTTGTGAAGTCTTAATCCCTGCTTTTTGGCAACCTTCCTTGGAGATCAGCTGGGAGGCTTCATGTGAAAAAATACCCCCTTGACACATGAAAGCAACACTGGGACAAAAAGATAAATATTCAGAGGCTTTTGTTTCAGCCCTGGATGCAATGCACCTTTGTACCCGGGCTGTTAAAAAGCAGCTGGAACAAATTTACTGTGTTTGAACTCCAGTCCACTGCAGCCAGGTTTCGGTTAAGTGCGTGCTGCCGGTTCCTGGGAGTTGGAGGAAAGCTGTGCAAGCCTCTGGCTCAGAGCTGTGTCCTGCAACGGGACCGGGAGTGCTTTCCCTTGCTGACCGGTCTCTCGCCACTTTTCAGATTTGCTGCATCTCTATGAAGAGCAAAGCATTTCTGGAAATGAAGCAAAGGAATTTTCTACACATTTGCCTCCCCCTGCCAATGGTGTCAAGTCTTCTGCAAAAAAATAAGATAGGGCAACTGAAAGAGGTAGAAAATGAGGCAATACTTTCAAAAGCTTGACTGTGGCAGGGGAGGACACATTAGGGTGTTTTCTTACCAAATATTGTGCTCTCTATGCATCTGTAATGGTGATACTTTATTGATTATCGTTTTATTATTTTCATGACTTGAGAAAATGTGACTAAGTAGATGATACTGTTAGTGCTGTACTAAGCAGCTAGACTGGAGGTAAACCTCAGCTCAGCGTTGGAATTTGTAACTGAGGTGTAAAAGGTGTAAAAGACAAGAGAGGAGAGAGTAGTTTTCAGGTTACCCTTGCAGAGCTTGAATACGTGAATAAGTTTAACAGCAGCTGCAAAATTAAAAAATAAGGGACATCTCTCTGCTTCTGTCTCAGTTTTTCTACCAAGTTTTACAAGGACAAAAATTAGGGAAAAGAAATCCAAAGCAGATAGTTAAGTCCATGGAAATGGCAGGATTTCACCCTGCAGCAATCAGAACCTTTACCGCTTTGCTTCGGGGGGGTTGTTGGTGCCTGACAGCGTGCTGGTACTCGCAGCAGCTGTGGGCATTTCTCGCCCAACATGAGAAGAGCTGACTCTCAACAAGTGCTGCGGGATTGTGTCACTTGATTGAGGCAGTAGATCTCTCAAGTGTTCAACAAAATACGGCTTAGTTCTAAATTTGCAGTTTATTCTGATAATGGTAAAGTCTCAGATGGTGGCTGTGAATATTTAGGAAAGAGAAATTCTTTGGAATAGATGGAGCTGCTGTGCACCGCACGCTCATCCTTTCCTGACACGTCTGTTTGAGCAAAGACTAAGAAAGTATCCCATTAAAGAAAAATTAAGAAAACTAAATTACATACCATAGCAGAGTTGGGGAGTGCTTCTGAAGTTGGTTATAGTGCTGCCCTGAGGTTTCTTCTACATGCAGTAAACTTGTTGGCTGCAGCGTGTTCTGCCCTCGGCAGGATCGGACTCGTCGGGAGCAGAATCAGTTGTGTGATGATTCACTAGTAATGCTGCAACTGCCCTTCCTTGCTCTTAGGGACAGGTCTGCATCGACTTGGTGATGCTGAGCAGCTCCTCTGCACTGCAAGTGGAAGTGGGCTGCTCTGTGTCAGTGGAATAAACCCCGAGTGACTGTTTCTATGAAGCTGTCACTGCTTTGTATGAAAAACCCAAAGGCAGAACTTGTCCTGTTGCATTTTCTTTGGCTTCTGCCAAGCAGCAGCACACAGCATCTTCTGCTTTTTACAGACGTTAATTGCTTAATCAGAAGACAAATCAGCCTTCTGTAAGAAAGGAAGATTCCTTATGTATTTCCATTTTGCTTTCTTGCTGCTGCAGGTGGTCCTGTTTAACAAAGGAGCCATCGACGCTGTCTTCAACTTGGTCCCTCCAGCTACAGCTCTGGGCTCCTGCTTCACCTTCCTCCCCCAGGAGGGCATCATTTTGCCGGACGGGCTGCAAGTCATCCGGATCTCCTTCAGTTCCACCATCCTGGGGGAGTTCACAGAAGAATTCAGGTTCAGTGTGAATGGATCCCCTGAGCCTGTGACCTTGACTATCAGGTGAGGAGGGTTATAGGAGCTTGGTGGGCACATCTGTAGCTGTCTCTGGGTAATCATCTCCCACCTACCTCATTTTAGGATGGAACAGAGAAAAAAAGGTGTTGTCTAAGGTCTTAGTCTTGGCTCAGATCCTAGCATCCCCACATAAGAGCCAGGGCTTTTTAATCTTGACTTCAGTTTGAACCTTGCAGTTGCAGCAGCAAACGAAGTGTAATTGTCTGCGAGAGGAAATCATAGAATTGTAGAATAGTTTGTGTTGGAAGGGACCTTTAAAGGTCATTTAGCCCAACCCCTCTGCAATGCGCAGGGACGTCATCGACTCGATCAAGTTGTTCAGAGCCCCGTCCAACCTGGCCTTGGATGTTTCCAGGGATGGGGCATCTACCACTGCTCTGGGCAACCTGTGCCAGTGTCTTACCACCCTCACTGTAAAATATTTTTTCCTTTATAACTAGTCTGAATCTTCCCTCTTTAAGTTTAAAACCATTACCCCTTGTCTTATTATGACAGGTCCTACTAAAAATCCAGTTTAAATCTTTCTTATAAGCCCCCCTGAAGTGTTGAAAGGCCACAGTAAGGTCTCCCCGGAGCCTTCTCTTCTCCAGGCTGAAGAACCCCAACTCTCTCAGCCTGTCCTCACAGGAAAGGTGTTCCATCCCTCTGATCATTCTTGTGGCCTCCTCTGGACCCACTCCAACAGGTCCATGTCTTTCGTGTGCTGAGGACCCCAGAGCTAGACACAGCACTGCAGGGGGGGTCTCACCAGAGTGGAGTAGAGGGGCAGGATCAGCTCCCTCGACCTGCTGCCACCTGTGACCATGCCTCCTGTGCTCTCGATACCCAGTTTAACTTTCAAAGTCTTGGGTTCCTCTGGGAAGCAGCTTTGCCTTCATGGTTGAGGCGGGTGGCTCTGTGACTTTCCAGGACGCTGTTTGCACAGAATTTGGCAGCAGTAGGTTCTCACACGTCTCTGTGTGAGGGCCCCGGGACTTTAAGTGACTACCCATGCTGGAAAACAGTTTGACTGGAGGCGGTACAGGAAAGGTGTGGAGATGCCTGCTGCCCAGTCCGGGTACCCAGGAGCTGGAGTGACTCCTTCCTACAGGTAGCTCATTCCCCCTTGGGCCACGGCAGGCAGTGGGTTGGCATCAGCTTTGGGCGGTAGATGGCCTGGGCCACCCCCCCTGAACACACAGCAAGGCCAGCAGGGCTTTGGGGATGGGCCAGCCTGGGTGACTGCAGAGAGGCAGTGTTTTTAAAATCCTCTGTTAATAATCCATCCCAAATGGGTAGCAGCAGCCTCAGCATCACCTCTCATGCTCATGGGTTGGGACAAGCTGTCCTCTTGTGCAGCCAGCGCTGTGGTACCTCCTCTCTGCAGCCAGAGCAGTGCTGACGCGGGAGACGGGGAGCTCTGCGGCAGGTGCTGTCACACGGACTCGGGCATCATCCCGTGGGCTGGTGCCACGGCAAAAGATAATCCTCACCAAGCAAAGGGGAGAAGGAGAAAAAAAGCTGATGACAGGAGAGGCAAAGCTCACTTCTCAGGACTGCAGCAGCATGCAAACTTGTCCCAGCTGGTCTTTAACGACGGGCTGGTGGGATGACGTGGTGTAGGCAGGAAGGCTGGTGCTGGGTGCTCTGGAGCTGTGGGGCTGGCTGTGCCTCCTCAGCAACCAGCTTCCTGGGCTGCTGCTGCTGGGAGGCACTAGACAAAGGCAGTAAAGCAATGGGAGGAATCTGCGGTTGACTTTACCAATAAGGTGAGGGAAATGGATAAAAAAGAACAAAAAGGGTATTACTTTGCAAGAGAAGAGTGGTGAGTAGGTCTGTTGACCTCAGTAGAGAAACAATTACGTTGGCTTTGTGTTTGGAGGGAAAGTGCTGCTTTTTTTGGAAATCAAGAGGGAACATTTCACAATCAAATAATTTATTCTCCTCTGTCCCTCCCCCAAATTGGTCACGGGGTGTTATTGCATGAGCAGCTTTCTCCTTGAGCAAGGGCAGGTTTTGCTGGTAAGGCTGCACTTATCACAGGTAGAATACAGCACTGTTTGGACAGTGCCTGCTGCCTCTGCCCTGCAGTGCCCTTGCTCCTGGGGAAGGAAGGAAGGAGCTGTCGGAGGGATGGTTGTGTTTTGGCTTCCCCACAGCCAAATGAAGTGGTCCTTTTTTCCCCAGTGATGCCCTGGCTCCCAGTGCCCAGCACGCCCTCCCCTTCTCTGTGGCCACTCTCTGCCCTGTTTAGCCAGCACCCCCCTGGGCTCAGTGCAGACCTTCTGTCTCAGTGAAAGAGGATTGCTGGTCCTTTTTTATTTATTTCTTCCCCATCCTTGTACTCCTCCTCCCTGGATGGTGGCTCCTATGCAGCCCATCTGATGGCACCCCAGCACACCTGCTGCTCCCATGCAGCTGTCCCTCAGCAGCAATTCCCATTGCAGTCCTCTCCTCCCTGAGATGGCATCTGCCTCCTTGAGCTCTGTCTTGCCTTTTTCAAGGATCCCTCTCCAGCCCTTCTGTCATTCTCCAGCCCGACAGCTCAAGCTGTTTGTTTTCAAATGCCCTTGAGATGTCCACCCACCAGCTCCAGCTGAGCCTCCCTCTTCGGAAGCTTTTGTGCACTGGATTTCGTCCTCCATGGAGAAAAGCTTCTGGCTCTTTTGAACGGAGGCGAGCTGGCTGGTGGGACACTGGGCTGCAAAGGAAGGAACGGGGATAAGAGTTCAAGCCGTTCCTCTCCCGCCTTGTGTTGTCCTTCCTACTCTGCCAGGACCTTGATCTCCCTTCACGCATGCATTACTTAATGCTACTGTAAAACACAGTTGTTGCCAAAACCACTGCCTTTTCCCCTATTCTCTTGCAAGCTGTACTGTTATCAGCTCTGGGTTGGCTCCTTGGCTGAGCCTTCTGGGCAGTCATTCCAGTTTAACTTCCTAGAGCACAGATTCGGTGCACTCAGCAGAAATGGCAGTCATTTCCCCACTTGCCTGGCAAGGCTCAGCCTTGGCAGTTTCCTGGTGTCATCCCCAGTCGTGGCTGGTTTGGAGGTAGTTTTCCATCGTCTCCTGGCAAATGCTGTGACAGAAAGTGTGTCTGCTCCCTTTGCTCCGTCTAGAGTAAGCTGTTAGGGCTTGGGAGGTCAAGTCTGGTTATGTGAGGTCCCTGGAGAAGGAACTTCACCATCAGCAGGGATTTGGTACCTGGCTCATTCTTAGGAGCTGATTCAGCTGCAAGAATTGAGAAGTAGTGTTGGATTGAAACTCCTGAAAGTCAGTTGTTGAGTGCTCTTTGACTGTGCAGTCGGAAGGTGCCAAGACCATAGGTGATTATTCGTTACTTGGAAACCAACCTTACGAGGTGCTGGATGCTTGTTTCTTTGGTGTTTGGAAAGGGATGCTGGAAATGGGACAGCACGGATGGACGCAGGTCCCTCCTGCGGGATGCTGGGGTCTGTTCATGTGCAGAACATGTGGACAATGACAGTGGCAGTCCTGTGAATAAAATGAGAAGGCACTGTTCACTGCGGCCCTTGATTTTTAACTGAGGCAGAGCTGACATTGATTGTCATCAACCATGAAGTCAATTAATGAATGTTGCGCAGCTTCAAGTCCTGATTTCAGTGGATGTGAGTGAGTTTTGGAGTTTGGAGCCTGTCTGCTGAGTTTAAGGATGGGCGAGGTGGTGTGGTGGGTTCAGGACACCCGTGTTCGGCGGTTTAAGACTGTTGCTCTTGGATGTGTCAGCTGGTGCACTGGTGACAAGCTGATACTTCCCTCAGATTCAACTGTCCGCTGTGTAGAACTGTTGCTGCTCTTCTCAATGGATGTTTGGGGCTCCCCTGGATTCATGCCTCAAAGTCCTGCATGTGTAATGATTGTGTGGATCAGGTCTTCTGAGAAAGGTGTTCATATACGCCATGGAAACACCAGTTCCAGCTAAGAAATACCAAAGCAGGGAACCTGTGGCTGGGAAGGCTACTTACAATGAGTCCCCTTTTGTGTGGAACCCTCTGTCCATCACATTACGGGTGGGGAAACTGAGGCACAGAGCCATCACTTGTTCAGGGACCTTCATGGGGCCAGCAGCAGCGTGGGGGCACACCCTGACGTGGTGCCCTGAGCCTCAGCAGCAGCTGTTGGCTGCTGACCACTTTGCTTTGGCTGCCTGCTGTCCACATGGGTGCTGTGCCGAGCACAGGAGTGGCAGGTTGATTTGAAACCCACCGTGGTTCCGAGAGCAGCTTTTACCCACCCGAGCGGTAAGGAAAGCTGAACGCTTTGCCATTCTCTCTAACCGAGCCAACGCCTCCTCTGCCTGTCTTTGTCCTTGCAGGGGCTGTGTCATTGGACCGACTTTTCATTTCGACGTCCCTGCCCTCCACTTCGGTGATGTCTCCTTTGGTGAGTGTGCCCTGGGCTTGGGCCATGGGTTGAGAGCTCTGTGAATTACCAAAATGGAGCACTTTAACATAAGATCATCTGTCACTTGTGTTCCTCCATAGCAGCCTTCAGGGTGTTAAAGCCAGGGCTGCTGGTTGCTTAGGCGGTCTTGTGCCATCGTGAGATCAAATAGGACCGAAGGAATAGAAAGTCAGTAATTTCTGGTGTCCTCATAGTCTGTTCAGCCCCAATCTCCCAATCCTTGGCAGCAGAATGACTGTGAAAGTCCTTGTCCCAGAAGGGCCCAGGGGACGGGACTGCAGCAGAAGGGAGTTTAAGCCACATACTGGCCTGTAGCCGCTCTGGGTAAATGTTCCTGTTGCAAGGCAAGGATACCATTTACCTGCCTGACCTTTAGTGTGAGATGTTAATTAACGCTGTGGGGGCCCCTCGTCGTCACCCACCAGGTCACATGCCCAAGCAGTAGCTCTGAATCAGGCACTGATGTCCTCGGACCATGGGCTCCTCCTTCCCCACCACAAGCCCAGCTCTGCTGACAGAGCCGGGGGCTGAGCATCCAGAGCGTCTCCGTTGAATCGCAGATTCTGGTTCTCCATCTCAGTCTCACAAAAGGCTTTTTACTGAGATGATCTGCAGTTTAAATGTGAAATCAATTGTGGATTGATTGAAGGGCCATTATCATTCTGTGCCCAGGATGCCTCTGTGTTTTCAAGCTGTTCATGGACTTTTTAAGAAGACTCATTACCTTTCCTGAGCTGCTTCTCCCCTCCCTCCATCACCACTCTGCCACTTCTTTTTTTCTTTTGAATAAAACAACAAGAAACACACCAGGCAGAAATGTGGTTATGTAATAGGAGATTCATCCTCCTTAATCTCATTTCATTAATAAGACCTTTTCAGCTGAAGGCAGCTATTGTATTTTTGCTTCTTTTAACTGTGCTGCTGACTGTTGACCTGCATCTGGCGACTTTGGTCTCGTTTGGGACTGTGAACTCTGTGTTTGTCCTTTTTGTGCCCCTCCTGCCTCCCTGCTGGAGTAACTGCTGGAGGTGGGCAGTGGGCACTGGTGTTGGACATGGAGAAACTCCCTGCTGTGGCTGCAGTTGGTTTTCCTCCCCATCTGTATTCAAACGACGCTTGGTAAGCAGGCCACAGGAGATGTCTCCTTCTCACAGAGCTGGCCAGCCAAGCCAGATGTCCACGCCAGAGCAGGTCTCTGCAGAACACCCCACCAGGTGTGGTTGTGTCGCTGGTTTTCCATGAGGGAAGGCGAGTATCACAGCTAAAGTGATGTCGAGCTTTGCGGGCCAGTGTGCAGTGTGGAAGCCATGTCCCGTTCGTTAGGGAAGGTGGAACATGGCTCCTGCTGATTTCTGAGCAAGCATCAGGTTTGCCTCCAGTGCGGTGGGCTGGGAGTTGTCATGTGCTCAGGCTGGTAGCCCCAGACAGGAGATGCCTTAAGGATCCTGCCTAGAGAAACTGCGTTAGAGTGCTTTGCATCACGCTGTCGTTCCCAATTTCATCCTTCCTTTCTTTTACTGTAGCTTCTCCTCGATGACTTTATATACTGAAAACTGTAGGAGTGTTTGCAGAGTTCACAGGGCATTTTACGGGTTGAATTTTTAGAAGAAATGGTCTGTCTGGATGGACACTTGTAAGTGAGAACTAATTGGTGCTGATTTGGGGGCGGGTGAGAGAGCTCCTCACAGTTAGAGAGAGAGAAACTTGTGGTGTTCAGCATCACTAAGAGTGGGCGTTTCCAAGGAAGCAATCTCTGTCATCAGCGTAAAAGGGAACTTAAGTGAGAAGCTACGCAAGGAATTAATTGTCAGTTAGCTGTACTTCAGATTGAAAAGAGCTAAACTCCAAACCCAGTTTTATCATAACAGGCTATTCACACCAGGAATCACAGGACAGTTGGTGCATAAATTCATATTTGTGTCATTTTCCCAGGCTTTCCTCACACCTTGTCGTGTCGCCTCACTAACACCTCCTTGGTGCCCCTGACCTTCAGCCTTCGCATTCCTGGGGACGGCTTGGGAGAGCCCAGTGTCAGCAGTTCTGTTCAGATGTCAGACAACACTCGCCTACTCCGGAGAAAGGGAGCCCAACCTCGCCTTAGGCCAACCGAATTTACCATAAAGCCCCGCAGAGGGACCATCTGCCCCCTGGGATTCCTGGATATCCAGGTATGGGAAGAGTCCGGCCATACGTGCTCGGCAGGTGGAGCTGGAGCTTCTCTGAGGGATGAGAGGGCTTTAGCACCGCTAGCGTTGAGCATAACGCGGGTAAGATACCTGCACTAGTGTTAGGCTTTTGTTAGCTGCGTTACCCCGGGGCTTTTCTGAAGGACCACTGCTTTGTTTCCAAAATTGTAAGCTGAAGATCATGTATCATATGGTCAAGGACAGAAGCCATTCATATGTTTTTGAGAGCTGCTTTGAGCAGTTTCTTTGATTTAAAGTGGGCAGAGGAAGGATGAGGACAGAAGGTGGCTGTTAAAAAGAGAGATGTCATTGTATAAAGCAGTTCGCTTTTCTTCCCGGTCTTATTTCTCCTCTCCTGGTGAGCAGAATGAGTTGTATTCACTGCGGTGATCTCCAGTGGGGACTGGAGAAGCTCTGGCAGCCATGAACTGCACAGCACCTGCTGGGCTGCATTTTGCCCTCAGCTTCCCAGTGTAAAGCTGAATGTTGAAGTCAACAGATTGCCTCTGGATTTGTGCTGTTGTAGTTGAGATTAAAAATTAGTCCCTTAATTTTAATACAGTGGTGAGTAGAGCATTAATCTAATCGTGTTTACGTATGCCCTGGTAAGTGCAAGGTGTATTTAACAAAGCAGATTTGTCAGAAGACTTTTGTTACTCCCAGCAACTGTGCTCTGTACATGGACCAGCAGAAGAGTTAGGGCAAAATCCTCCCTTTCCTGCCCGTGGAACGAGAACCGGAGGACAGCACACGTGGACGATGGCTTTTGGGAGTGATGAAGTGTTTGATGCTCTTCTCTTCCCCCAGGTCACCCTGTGTTCCAACACTGTGAAGAGCTACAAGCTGGCACTGGTGGTGGACGTGTGCGGTGTTGGCAAGGCGGTGTCGGCGCTGCTCCTCACAGCCAGGTATCGGCGCTTTCCTTGCAGCTCGTCGTCTCTCCTCGTGCATCCAGCACCACGCTGCCTTGCACGTGGTTTGCTGGCTGCATCTCCAAATGACAAGTGTTGCTTAATGAGCTAGTTCTGCCCAGCTAGGTGTGAGACCGGCAGTGTTCTGAAAGCAGCACCTGTGCTCCACGGACAGGCATGGCCCTGAGCCTTTTTCTAAGGGGAACAGTAATTATATTCATTATGGGCCTGTTTTTTGGTGCTTGAGGTGTAATAAATTTCCAAAGGGCCATCATTCCTCCTTCCTGCAAGTGGTGGACTTGTGCTGGATTGCAACCAAACTACAACATTCATTTGGGCCGCAGTGAGCAGCCTGCTGAGAGCTGGTGTCTGGGTCAGTTAACGAAGGTGCATGCGAATGGGAAAGGGGCTTATGGCAGGACTGGTGAGGGAAAGCTCAAAGCACGATCTTATGAAGGGGAAAATAGTCCTTGATGTGGAAGGTGAGCTCAGGTTTCTCTGCTTCCCTCTGGTTCTTTTGAGCATTAATGTTCTCAGACTGAAGCCAAAAGTTGTTCTTGCTGCAGCCAGGTTCAATGCTGTTGTGCTGCAGTGGGTGTCGGTTTGATTACAAGAGGGGTGAGTTCACTGTGCTGTTCCCTCTCCCAGGCAGAGTCACCCAGTCAGTGCCTGGGCTGCAGTTTTGTAAAACAAGTGCAAGTGGGGATAGACAGTGCATGGAGCCGTGGGGGTGCAGGAACTGGGAGAGGGTGATCCCCCACTGCCTAAGGCAGGGGGTGGCTTGTGCCCTCCATCGCTGGGGCAAAGGGCTGAGTTCTCAGGCAGGGCAACAGCGGTGTGGGAGAGGAGGGAGTCGTTTTCACTGAGACACTGGATGGAGTCTTGTGCTCTTTGAGCTTTGGTGAGCGCTGGTCCTCGGTGGGAAGGCTCCCCCAGAGCTCACGCCTTGTTGGGACTGTTGGGAGGGTCCTTGCCAGCCTCCTGGGGCAAAGAGCGGGCAGAGCTGATCAGGCAGCTCTGGGACAGGGCACTGTGTGTTACCTGGGCACTTGGCGAGGCTGAGTCCCAGGGCTTTGCCCCACCTTTACAGGAGGTGGTTGAGTCAGAAGAAGTTAAAGGCGATTTATCGCTGTAGGGGTATTAAGTGTCTATTTGACAAATGTGTTATGCTCTATTTCACACTACTTGGGGAGTAAACGACCTCTACATTCTCTCAGTATCTCTAATTCCCTTTTGGTCATCTCTTCGCCTAGATGCATGGTTCCTCCGCTGCGAGTGCTCAACCCCGTCGTGATGTTTGGACGGTGCTTTCTAAAATTCCCTTATCAGCAGATGCTGACCCTTGTGAACGACAGCGATCTTCCAGGCTGCTACAGAGTTCTCCCTCAGGTTTGGCATTGCATCCGCCTCCTGTCCTCAGATGTTATCAAGGGGTTTATCAGGGAAAAAAAGGGTTTTGGATAAGACCTTGCTGGTTTATATTCAAACCTAAAGGTTGCTGAGAAGAGGAAGCTACCTGAATATAAACTTCAGGAAGCAGTTTAAACTCTTTAGGAAGCAGTTTATATTCTAGTCTTTGGGATGCTTTCATGCAGGAGAACGTAGAGGGTTGTGAAAAGCTGCTGCAAGGAGGCTGCCAGCACAGGAGTGGGTGTTTGTGGGTGCAGCAGCTTTTGGCCCCCCTGAGGACGCTAAGCCCATACAAGTCTTGCATCTTGCTTTGTACCTTTCTGCTTTCTCCTGGGGATTTTTGAAAATGTGTGTGAATTGCCATTGTGTAGATGTTGAGGAGTTCAAAGTTTCCTCAAAGGTCACTCCTGTGTGTTGCATTTGACTCTGTCCCTTACAGGAACACAAGGAGGACGCTGCTGTGTGGTACTCCAGCCCTGTGCCGTGGGGGATTGTCCAGCCTCGCGGCTCGGTGGAGGTCCCATTGACCCTGGAGGCCCAGGTGACGGGAGAGCAGGACACTGTTGCTCATGTTGCAGTGTTTGGGAGTGAAGGATCCCCTCTGGTGAGTTCCAGGGGACATGGGCCTTTGTGCGACTCATCTTGGTGAGGTGTGAAGCGTAAGGCAGGGTTGCTAATTCCGGGGATCCTTCCCGGGAAAACAAGAACTTGTAACATATGCTGGTGTGGACAAGGAAAGAAGGGGTTTGTGACATACGCAACAGCTAATGCCGGCGAAACAAAGGGCTTCACTCCACAGTCAGAACTGAGTATAACTGCTCAGCAGGGATTCTTTATTCGCAGCGCTGGGGATCGCTCCACCATGAGTGCCACGCTTACTAACAAAACTCTCTGACTAATATACACAAAAAGCATACATATGCATCAGGTTTCCTAGAAAAGACAGTCTTACGCTAATGGGTTCTCAGAATTCATTTACATAGTCTGAGCGTGCGTAGTAAAAATAGAGTGAGGGTCTTCTCCCCGCCTTGGTGGTCCACATTGTCTTCCTCACACTGTCTGCTAGCTGAACTTCAGGTTTCCCATGTCCGTACATGGTCATGGAGTGACCTCATCCCTCCTTCGGCTCCCGTTTGTTTTGAGGGGGTTGGTTTAAACCGGCTTCCAGTCGCTTTTCTTGACACTGGCGTCTTCTCAGGCGCTTGTCTTGCATTTTTAGGTCCCTGTTATCAGGGATGTACTCAGGGAGTTTGCCAGACTGTGCAAGGCCTGTTTTATCTCCACTAGGCAAGGAGTTACAGGTTTCAAGATGTTTTACAAGTGGGTAAGATGTCAGAGGGTAGGTAGGAAAAGAGTATAAATGAAATTATATACATTGCAGTAAAATATGGGAAAAATAAAAGCTAGTGAAACACAATCGATGGTTAATGTTAAAACTAAACGTCCTACTTTACTGGTTTCTATACATTAACAAGGTCAGGAGGTCTTGTAATTTCAAGTATACTTGCAGCCACTTCCCTTCACCTAGAGAAGAGGAAGGATGTATCATCCCAGGTGGTAATCTAAGTGTCTGACACAGCATTTAATTACGGTAGGTCAGACGGGATAAGAAGGCCAGTCTGAAGCCCAGAAGAACCCCTGGGTCTCGTACTCTGCTGTGCTATTAGATGAACAGCACTGGTGCTTCATTAGGCCTTTTGTTCAGAGCACGCAGGGACGTCCCTGAATCCTGCTAAAGCAAGCGCTGTGTGAGAGGCCATGCTGAAAGTCAGGCCCATCACGTCTGAGAAACATCCATCATATCTCTTTGCCAAGAGCCCCAGCCAAAGACTCGTGAGTCTCCACACCGCTTGCACCTGGAGCACAGAGACTTTTTTTTCTACTAAGTTTGGAAATGGATGAGGCAAAGCATTCCTGGACTAAAGCCTTCTGAAAGATGATGTTCACATTCAGGCATACACAACAGCAGCAATGACAACAAAATGTAGGCAAGAGAATGTTGTCTGTAGTGTCCTGGCTTCATCTAGCTGAAATCGAGAACAAATATAGTTAATTAAACTTTAATTTAAAATGATATCAACTTTTGAAGCAGCTGTTTTAAAACGTCTTCTCGTCTCTCTGGGCATGAAAGAGGATGTCAGAGGGTTCCTGGGAACCTTAAGCTTTCTGTAACAGAAAGAAAGGCTGACATTTTGAAAGTTGTTACAGGGATTTAAACTTTTAATAAAACAAGTGGAAATGATGCTGCTAGATCTCCTGAATGCCTCCTGAATGTTTTTAATGATGTGAGGAGGTGGTTTAGCCAAGGGATCCACATTCCTCCTCCAATAGTCTGTGCCAGTTCTGCAAGAACAGAATTTTTGGGTCTCAGACTGTCAAAAGAAAACAATACTGCTTGAATGATGTAATTAATAATTAATGCCCATTATCCACATAATACCAGGAATACACGTCTGTGCAAATCAGAGGCAACTGACTTGTGTGATCTCTACTCTAAAGGGCCTGCTTTGCTTCTGACTTGTGCTGGCTTTCACAGGTGTAGCTTTGGGACTAAAGTCACTGTCCAAGTGTGCTGTGCAGCAGCAGAAGTCAGGGAGGGTGGTCTGGGGCAAGACTGAGCAGTAAAAGGAGTGGGAGCAGGCACAAGGTAGAGGAGGGAGAGTTAACAGTGTGGAGGAGGTGTGAAAAAGCAAGCACGGGAAACAGGGTTTCTTTATCCCCTGATAACGGGAGCTTGTGGCTTTCAGATGGGATCAGTCCAGATCCCACACTTGCTCCAGGCCTTCTGTTTCGGTTTTACAACACTGAAAAAACTTCAAAGAGCCATAATTATCCCCCAGCCTAGGAGTACCCTTAAGAGCTGTCTAATCATTTTAAACTTTCTCTGTTGGTTTTTTTGATCTTTCCTACCCTCTTTCTGGAGCAGAAAATCCATTTAGTGAGCACTGGAGAAGGACCAGTTGTCTACGTGCATCCAAGTAAGATAAATTTTGGCAGTATCCAAGTTATACAAGATGCTTCCCGAACTCTCCACCTCTCCAATCAGAGTGTCATCCCTGCATCCTTCAGGGCAAAGATGGTAAGTATCTGTGGGGCTATTTTCTAACAAAAATGACTGACAAGCAACCTGTGACTTGATTTTTATACGCAACATTTGCATATCACTGTATGATTGAGAAAGCAACGTATTCCATCCCAGTGCAGCAAGAGGAGCCTGGCTCTGGGGGCAGTTTTAGCTGGGGGACCCCTCAGTAAAACAGAGAATTTGCATAGATGTTTGAGCAGAAATGAGTCTGGATCATTTTTGCAAGTTCTCCCTTTATTTTGTGGAAGGTATTTATCTCTAAGAGTCGTGTGTTTGGAGCTCTGAGACCAAGAGAACGCTGTGGCCCTTTGCTCCTGAAAGGGCATGGGTTTCCGCACGGTTTCCCTGTTAGATCTGCATTTGCTTTCTGTCGAACTGCTGTTAATGATAGAGACTAGGGCGTGAGGTCTGTCCTCAAACTGCTCGCAGTGAGGTGAGTTTCGCACCTACTGGGGGTCAAACCAGCTGGGTTGTTGCACAAGAATGTACGTGTAAGGGTCGTGTACCTATGGTGGACTCCGTCGCATTGCAGAGCACCTCTGGAGACTGGCTGCAGAAAAAGGCTCTTTAATTCATGGAGGCTGCGTAGTGTGAGAAGCTGCGTAGCCAAGGGAGGTTGGGTTGCTCCCTGGCAGGGGGAGCAGGGCTGATGCAGCCAGGACAGGCTCGTGTGCTGAGGCTGGGTGGGGTGTGCTCCCCACTGGAGGGGGGATCTGTGAGGGGCTTGAAAACGGGTTCAGAGGAGGTTTGTTCTTCTCCATGCTAGGTGGGTCAGACTTCTGGGGCTGGTTAGCCCAGACCTGGCACTGTGGACTTGGTGTTGTGGATGGAGCATCAGGCAGTGTGTGAGAGTACAGGGTCAGCCCCTGGGCCAAGGAGGGGGCTGAATTTCCCTCATGCTGCTTTTCCAGCTGTTTGGGGGATAAATGTAACCTCAAAGCGGGGGATTCCCAGGGCAGCTTGCTTTGATTCCACAATGAAAACCTGCTTTCCATCTCTGCAGAGAGCAAGCCACCTGGGGTGGGTGGTACTGGTGTATGAATGATGGGGTTTGCGTGCTCATACCAGGCACTGACCCGCAGAGCTGCTCAGGCACTGCTGTCCCGGTCCCTCCCTCCCCAGGCAGCTTGCGGTGTACCCGGGGGGCTCACAGGGTATATCGGCCTCTGCATTGCCTCATATCTTTAGTCCTTCCTTTTCCTGCACCCCACAAGAGACCAGGGTCCGTGGTTTCCATGCTAAGTTAGTGTTTGGCTTGTCTTACAGGCTGACAAATGCTCGCGCTGGAGGATTGAACCCAGTGAAGGAGTGATTCCCCCCGAGACAGAGGTGTCTGTGGCTGTCATAGCGAACTTGGATAACACGGAGAAATTCAAGGACGAGGTGAACCTGTTCATAGAGAACAGCCACACCTACGTTATCCCCGTCCGGGCTGTTGGCATTGGCACCACGATTGTCACCGACAAACCCTTTGCGCCGGAGCTCAACTTGGGACCCCACTTCAGGTAGGGGATCTCTCAGCGTCCGCTTCTGCCGTGGGCTCAGCAAGAAGGAGTTTTGCTGTAGTCCTTCAGGCTAGTTGTTCTTCAGCGCTCAAGGTCCTGGCTCTGTTCTCCTGAAGCCACAGGGCTTCCTTTAGAAACCTTCTATGGCCATTTCAAAGTTGTTAGATACCCTCAAAAGCCACCAAAATAGAAACCAGCTGTTAAATTGTCACTGACTTGTCTTTAGCTATAATACATATATTTCCTCACTTTTTCAAATAAAAATTTGGAGGAAAACAGAGCAGGTCCTGGAAGCCTCTGGGTGGAAAATGCTACATTACAAGTATAAACATATTTCCCTTTGCGATAATGTTGCTTGTTTTTCCCTTCACTATGGAGTATCATCTCGCAACAGTGGAAAACCTTGGTGGTAGCTTGTTAGCAGGTCCTTGACTAAATTAATGGTGCTGTTTTGTTTGCCCTCTGCCCGCAGTCCTGGAGGAGCAGCAGAATTTCTTTGCCCCGTACCATCCCTCAGTTTGCTCGCCTTCCCCGTCTCCCCTGCCAGGCTGCTCTTTATTAGACGCAGTCGCTCTTTCCTCGTTTCTCCCACCGGCTTTCCTCGGTGTCACCGCCGCAGCGGCAGCCTGAGGCGTGGGCAGGAGAGGGTGGCTGCAGGACCAGCTCTGAAAGGGAGAGGAGGAGAAGTCCACTGAGTTTGGGCGGGATAAATGGAAAGTGTTATTTAAAGAGCTTAGCTCAAAGGAGGGGATTCACTGGTCCTAAGGCCTGTGTCTGAAACCAGGCATGTTCCTGTAAATGGGAGAAAAATAAGCCTTTTCAAAGTGCTGCCTGCCTTGTGTGGGAGACCTCTTGGGACAGGAAGAATAGTCTTCTCGAGGTGCCTGTTCCTTTCCCTGGCTGCAGAGAGGGTCCACGGTGGTCCAATACCTAAATTTTGGGGTAGAAAGAGCAGGTTGATCCTACTCTTAGGATAGACTTTGGGGGTTTAAATATGCATGCACAAGCCACACACATAAGCAGGGACATTGCAGGGAGGTTGACGCTTGTCCAGCGTGTCCTGTGCTCTGTGCAGCCACAAATTGGCTACCCAACGGAGCGGACAATGTCAGTGTGATTTGTGTCATCGTCCTCTGCCCCCCTTCACGTCTTGGTCTGCAGACTCTGGAGTTGTTGCCATTGCTGCCGGCTGCAGAGCTGCCGCCAGGTGAGCTGAGATGGGACCCAGGTAACATCTCAGATGAGTTGGGCTTTCCCAGAGCCACAAATTCTGCATCCACCCAGAGCTTCTCCAGGCTTTCATCTGTGCTGTCCGCCACATAAACCATTTCACACTAAGCTTGTATGCATCATGTTTTGACAGTCTGTTTCAAAGACTGGTTAGTTCTACACTCTCAGGTCTGTATTTAGCTGCTTGTGGCAGACATGCATTTTGTAAGCCGTGTATTCTGTCCTTTTCAAAAAACCAGTAACTGTTCCAGGAACAATTCATGTCCTGGTCATGCTCAGGTTTATAGAGGGTAAAATAATTACTCCAGACTAGCCTGCAGTTAGTGTTTCTTTACATGAAGAAATCAATTTCCATTGAATATTCATCTTGGTTTATATCTAGCTCTCGTTATTCATCTCTCGTTGTTGCTCTGTCCCCTCAGCAGCCAGACCTGGTCTTGCTGCCATGTTTGTATTGGGGAAACTTCTGTTGATCCTATGTTCTCACAGTGCATTTATCTTCCTAAACCACAAAACCAGCGGCACTGTTCAGACAAAGGATGACATGTTGGGGGTGATGAGGGTTGGATGCTCCCTAAGGGATGGGGGGTGAGGGGATAACGTGGGTGCCAGGGCAGGGGCCCCGCCAGCGAGGCAAGGGGTGCCCAGGTCACCGGAGGGTCTCTAGGCTGGTGATGCTCTGCCTGCAGCAGCTGAGATGATGATCTCATGCAGCTCTTCCTTGCTGTACGCAAACAGAGCAGCTGCTGGATGCTGATAAACTTAGGGGCAACCAAGGTCTGGCTTTTGCTGAAGCTTTGAGCTAGGTCAGCCTGTTTGGAGGTGCTTTTATCGCTGAGTGTGCAGTCAGATAACGCCACCAGGGTGCTGAAGCTGGGTGACCGCTGGGAGATAGCAGCTCCCATGACATTTTCCATCTCTTTTTCTCTTCCAGCCTGGATCCCTGCTGTTACCACTTCAAGATAACAAACAAAGGACGGCGCACCCATCGGCTCTACTGGTCAACAGAAGGTTTTGGCCCGTTTCACCAGCGCGATCGTGTCCCTGCTGTCAGCACCACCAAGGGCCAAGGTTCCTCCCAGAGCCCCAGACCTGCGTGCCCTGTGTTTAAGGTTCAACCGCAGAGGGTGGAGCTGATGCCGGGCAAGACTATGGAGATGGTGCTGGAAGGCTTCTCCAGCACTCCCCAGGTGAGGTCCCCCCTCCGAGGGCTGAGCCTTCCCAATCAGGAGCAAGTGCTTTCAAGAGCCACAAGTTACCATGGCAGAACCAGCTGCTTTCCTCGCTGGCCACCATCAGCTCCTAAGGCTTTTTCATGTTTCCATGGCTACCGTAAACCCAACCTGCTGATACCAAAACACGGGCTGAAGGAAATATTGCTACTTCAGGGGCAAATGACAGGTTACAAGGTGTCATGTGCTGAGGCAGAAAGGAAGGGCAGAGAAAGTAAGTTACGCTTAGATTAGGAGCACAGGCAGAAAGTAAATAAAAAAGTGCAAAGTAATGTATTTGGGGGAAGCAGTGAGTAAAACAAAACACCTGTGAAGGGAGGGAGTGTCTGGGAGTAGCATCATTTTTCCTCTGTAGACAAACATGGACAGAGGGCTTGTCTAGGACTGAGTCCTGGAGCAGAAAAATGAACAGTGTGTCAGCTGTAGTGATCGGGGTGATGTTCATCCATGTGGGAAACTGTTCGCAGGGATCATTATAATTGACAGCTTGGCCTTTGTCAGTATTTCCATAACAGCTCACCCCAGTCTCTCAGCCAGTCCTGGGATCCCAAGGGCAGGCAGGTCTCGCAGCACCCTTGGATGGCAGCTCAGAGGGGGAGATTTCAGCAGGATCACTGGGTGTTCTCCTCCCTGGACCCTTCTTTCCAGGGAAATCCAACTCTGCAGAGAAGCTGCCAACTAACCCTGGTGTACATTCCCTTTCTCCAAGACCGCTGACCACAGATATTTAGGTGAATGTGGAATAAATCTGCACCAAGCTCCTGCTGATACTTGTGTTTTGAAAGGTGTTTTAAAGGATTGCCTTGGTGGTAGCCTGAGGAATACTCGATTACTCACCTAGTTGACTGCGATGGGACTGTCCCTGTGCAGTTCGGAGCCCAAAGGTTTTGCTGAAACAGGGAAAAGGTACCAGAAAGGAAATAAAGTGATCAGGGTGCAGGTGAGGCTGTCTTGCCTGGAAAGTCGAAAGGGGATCTGTGAGCTGAGCTGTGGCTACCTGCCTCCTGCAGTCAAAGCCAAGACCCTGGGAGTGGGCTTTCCACCTTCCTCGGGTCTTGAGAACTTAATACTCTTGAGGTTGGTCAGAAGCCCAACTCCCTGCATTGCACACACGACACGGATGATTTTGAGTCTGTAGACTCTGAGGAGGAATTGGATTGTGGTGTTGTATCAGAGGGAAGAGTGAGAAATGAAGGGAGGAATTTGGGGAACTGAAACCATGAGAAATCAGGAAAAAGTCTTAAGTGTAAGAGCATCCAGCTTAAGCAGAGGGTTTTCATGTGAACTGCAAGACATCTCTTTCCTGGGGAGGTTTCTTTTAAAACCAGCTCTAGGAGGACACAGTACCTGCTAGGAATGAGTGGCCCCCTCTTTACCTGAAGGCAGTCTGGCTATTTGGGTTTTTCCCATGGATCCTGTCCACTAAGCTTCCAAGGGAGGGTTTGCTAGCATTGGCCCTTCTATCACCTGTTTTCCTTAATATAGTTGTATTATTATTTTTTTTTAAAATCAGTTCCTACAGCTTTCTGTAAGTATTATGCTTGGCAGTCGTACAAATCAAAACAGTAATCATTTGGGGCAGGGACTATTACAATTGTAGGCAGCACATGACTCACGAGGGTTTTTTGTGGATAGTGGGGTGTAGCATTACGGACGTTTGAGAGCAGAATAAATGAGATGCAGCATAAAAAGAAAAGGAGACTGCTGAGGAGCCCAGTGGCTGTAACTTGATGGCGGTAATACGGTCTGTGGCTGGGTGGGTAGCAAATGCAGTGCATTTTCGGGACGCCCTGCTGGCCCCCGCTGGGTGACGGGTGACTCCTCCGTGCAGGTGGTGAAGGAGCGGCTGCTGTGCCACGCCGTCGTGGGGAGCAAGGCAGGGAAGGCACAGATGATGCAAGTGGATGTCACGTGCGAGTTCATTGCTCCCGTCCTGCAAATGTCCTCCAGAGAAATCACTTTCCGGGTGGAGAAGGTAAGTCTCTGGATTTCATCCTGGCATTGAAGAGCATGGCTGATGACTGAAAGCCTGGTGGGGGGGTGTGCTTGTGTTCAAAGGAGGAAGTTAAATGGCTTCTCCAAGTCTGTGGGACTTTGACTGTTGAGCTGAGCTGGACCAAGATTTTGCCATTAACACTGAGATCAGTATTTCGCTCCTCTGGGATTGGGAGCAGTCCCACCAGCTGTATTCTGCCTTCATGATGTGGAGACAGAATTGAGCTGCTGAGCCAAGGGCACAGGGCGAGATGTGTGGGACCCACGAGAACAGCGTGGGCTTTGCACAGCCACCTCGTGTGCTGGGGCTGCAGGTGGGCGAGCAGAGTGCTGCAGCTGAGCGATGCTAAACCCCCTCCTCACCCGTCCTGAGGTGCTTCGTAAAGTAAGTGAGGATTTTTTTAGAGATGGGACTGATTTTTAACTTCACTCAAGTAAAACTGAGATAACAGCTGCTCTGCTGAGGGGGATCGTGGCTACTTCTAGAGAGACACCAGTTCCTGTACTCGGTGTGAAGGGAGGTTTTTGGGGATCCTCCAAGGCACAGTGATGTCTGAACACCGATCCTGTAGGGAAGCTGAGAAGAACTGAGATTCCTGTCAACTCCTCAGGCTGATGAGAAAAACCTGTCATCTCTTGTCTCTCTCTGCCTTCTCTCCTGTTGGTATGGATGCTAGCTCTTTGCAATTCCCCAAGCTTCACCTTCTTCAAAGGACCCGCAGACATCCTTCAGCTGCAGTGATGATAACACCAGCGCAAAGCAGATGCCCTTTAGTCTCTGGATCCTGACTGCTGCATCACCTTTCCCTCTCCTGCGAGGTGTCTGAAAAAGAGAAGATATTTCATTATTTAGTTTCTGTGTTTTCAGGTCTCTCCTCTGGTTCCCAGGCTTCCAGAGAAGCACAGAATCCTGTGAGCAGGCAGTTCGGGTTCAATTAGAAGCTTTTCAGCTATCCCTGATGTCTGCCTGTGGTCTGCTTGATGCCATGCGCTCTGATTTATCGAGTGTTACGACGCTGCAGCTGTTTGATAACGATACATCCAGAACCAGCTTCCCAAACACTGTCTAGTTGATATAAACCATGCAGGAAGCCCAGAGCAATGCATAAACAGGAAGAAATAGCTTAGGCAGAGCTGAGCTTTGAGGCTACAGACAGCTTGTCACTGGAGCAGGGGCAGCAGGACACCCGTTGCAGCCCGACTGTTGAGGTTTCTACCTGGCTGTATGTGCCTGTAGGTGTTCAAAGCTAACCTTAGGCTGCTGCAGGCTCTCCACTATGGGCCAAATCCTGCTCACTTTTCTCCTCTGACCAGCATCACTGCTTTTATGAGGCTACTAGAGCTGATAAGGTTGTAAGAAATTACTGTATGTGCGTGAAAATCATCTTGTGCCATTCTTCTCGAGAGAGGATACAGAACTGGAGACAAGTGGTCTGGGTTCACTTTCTGCTATTGATCTTGTTCATGCAGCTGCCTCCTCTCGGGGTCCTATTCCCTCCTCTGTATGCAGGAGTGTTTCCCTGTCCCTGGGGGATGCTGTGGTTTCTAAACATGAAAGGCATCAGATATACTTAGAGAAAAACCACCTAGAAGGGTAGAAACTAATAAAAATAGTAAATAGAGGTGTATGCCCTTTGGGGTTGATAAACTTGAAATGCATCAGGAAGGGAAGGAGTTCCATGGCCACTTCACGTTGTTTTTTTCCCTTGTGTCCTGTTTCTGTAGCAACCCAGTGATGTCCTAACTCTGCAGTACCAGCCTCTTTCTTTAAGAAACGCCTCCTCCCTGCCACTCAGCATTGTCCTGGCCTTAGAGCAGCCCTTCTTAATCTGCGGTGCAGACCGGCAGCCCCTCTCTGCAGACGTTCAGGTGAGCAGCCGTGGGCCTTCCTGCTGGTGGGGTTTGAAGAGGGGGGAGTGTGGTGGTACGTTTCTGTTGGGAGGTCCTCTAGTAGAGAAGTTTATTCTTTAGACTCAGTGGTGGACTGAGTTTTGAAAACGAGCTGCTGAAGGAAATGAAATATCATCTGAACTGGGGAAATACATCCTGGCTCTAAGACGCGAGGAGAGGGGAGCAGGCAGCTAGGTCTGGGCAAGCCGTGTAGTAAAGGTGTCTCTTGGAAGCCATCGAGCTCTCCAGCAGCCATTCTCAGATAACCTCAAGAGCAGCTTGCTTTCTTCAAGGGCAGCCCTGCTTTCAGGAAGGCTGAGGAACCTCCTCCAGCCGCTGCCTGGCCCCTGCCCTGTTGTTGATGAAGGTGTTGGACATGGGCTCTGCTAAACACTTGTTGTAGGCCTGGCCACCACTTCTGTGCTGTGCCAGTGACTAGCCCCTGCAAGGCTGAGGCTGCAGTGCCATGCTGCTTGTGCTGTGAGGGTAAAGGAGTTCCTCTAGAGCTGGGGCAAAAGGCCCTGGTGTGCCAGAGTGCTGATTTAGTTGTGTATTTAGCACGGAGCTTCTGTGGGTCACAAATTCAGTGAAGAATATTTATTTTCCTCGTGTATTGATGCAGAGCACAGTGAGATGAGCCTGAGATAGTCTCAGACAAGAGCATGGTGGGGCTTGCAGTCAGGTGCACACTGTGAAGGAAACGCAGGATGAACTGAGAAGCCTACGCTGGGTCACACGTTGAACACTTACATGTTTCGTGCTGCCAGACCTTGGGACTTCATCACACTGGTGATTAATACTCTTCATTTCCTTGCAGCCCGTGAAGCTGGAGATAGGGGAGGAACTTCATCTCTCCATCAGATTTAACCCTGCTTATGAAGAGGATTTGTGTACCCGGGTAGTAGAGAAGGTTCTGAAGATACGATTTCTTGAGCACCCTCATGAGGAGCGGGTCACGGTTCGGGGAGAAGTCTACTTTCCGAATCTCCATATCCAGCCCACGGCCCTGGACTTTGGCTGCATCTTGAACGACACTGAAGGTGTGCGTTACATCGAGATGACCAACTGCAGCCCACTTCTTGTCCAGTACCACTGGGTGTTCCTGATGGACAGCCACGTGAGCCAGATGAGGTATGTGCCCCTTTGCTCTCTCCTTACAGCTCTTCTCCTTCCTCGTGTCCTGTTTGTGCTTTGCAAAGACCAAGGCTGTTTGCCTGTGATCTGACAAATTGCTTTCAACTTTCCCTGTGGGAGCAACACCTACCAGCCGTGGTCAGGCTTAGGTGCTCAGGGAATAAGTGATCTCCACCAGTTTGACGCTGGGAAGGAGACAACGTTCTCCAGCCAAGCTGGGGCTGTGAGATGCTACCAACACTTTTTGCATCGTCCATAGCCTAGAGTCCTGCTTTATTTCTGGAGCTACAAACCTATACTTGGGCACTGGGACAAGCAGATATATGATTTTTCTTTCCTGCCAACCCTACGTGTTGTCATTTTACACTAAGAACCTACACAGGCACTGCCACCAGAATGATGTGCTGCTGCCCCAGTCTCTTGCTGCTGCTTTGCTGTAGCCCCCATACTGGTTCCCCTGGGAAGGAAGGCTGCTATTGGAAAGCTGCTTTCTCAGACCTTTGTGGCCTGAGGCAAACACCACACTGGTGAAGTGAATTTTCATCTGTTAAACTGCTCATCACATTCCCCAAACAGCTATTTAGTGTTTTACAGGGAAAGGGCAGGTTCTGCTGCAGCTTTGGGTACAGCTGTAGGTGTTGGTGGGAGCACTTGTCTGAACGTCCCTGGGAAGCGGGGCCATCCAGCACTGGGCTGTGGTTTCCAAGCCCGAGAGCAATCTTGCAGTCGTGCTGGAGCACATTTATAAACACATTTCCAGCAGTTCCTCCCGCTGTGGCCTCTCTGCATAGCACAAAAGTCTAGTCTGGGCAGTTTTAATTACAGTAGCAAGTGGTTTTTCCATAATGCCCTAGGAAACCGAGCAAAGTTAACCATTGTGCGTTGAAGTGCTGCCATTACAAATAATAGAGATCATCAATAAACAGGTTTGTTTAGAGAACTGGGATCTGGCTCAGAGGACACAACCTACTGGGAACTGGAGATTAGCTATGGCTATGAGGAGAGCTTGGGGGAGAAGACCTGGGCACTGGGGTAGCCTGTTCACAGCCGGATCTAACCAGTCTTTAGTGTGGCCCTTCTTGATGCACGACACCTTCAAGAACAGACCCTAAAATGCAGAGGAAAGCCCACAAAAGCAGGTGGAGGGAGGTGGGCAGGGAAGGAGGAGCAGAGCTGTAAGCTCTGCTTGGAGGCCCCGTCATCTCCTGGTAAATTAGATTAGGGTTTATTTGCAAGCTAGAGGGAAAATCTAATTTTGATGATAGAACAATGCATATGTTTTATAATAACAGAGAAGCAAGCACGTTACAGCAAAGCCTGTGTGGAATTAATTTCTTCTGGGGCCACTTGCTGGCCAGTTGCCTGTCTATTCTTTACTCTTTCCTTTTTTTAGAACCAATTTAGGTTTTTGGAAATGTGAATGCCGAATCAGTTTTCAGCTTTTAATTACCCTGTCTCCACCTAAACTGGCTTAGGACCCGAGCCTGCAGGTGCTTGTTCTTCCAGGGGATGCTGAGTCACCCAACTCTGCTGAGTCGGTAGCAGTTGAGGGTCCTGAGCATCTGGCAGGATAGCAGCCTCTGCTCCGAAGGGTTTGGCATAGCCCCTTCACTGGCTCGTTAGCACTGGGGGCGTTGTGGCAGCTCCCTTTCCTGCTCTGTATGTTAATTAAGCAGAAATGTAGTTTCTGTGGGTCCCTCAGCAGACACCATGTGATTCTCCGTGGCAGAGCTGGAAATGAAGATGGTCTCCAAGCTATTAAGACCTCAAGTTGCTCATTAAGAGCCTGGCAGAAGGGCAGCATGTCAGATATTATTTCTGGTCCACATTAAGCACTGTTAGTATTCTAAATTATCAGGTCAAACTCACCCAGTCTGACATCGAGGGAATCAAACATCAGGTCTCATGAAGGTGAGATCAATAGAGTTTAACCATCCATCCATCTGACCTTGCTGGAGCCGATCATCAGAGACTCCCACCATCAATGAGACACACACGTTTATTTTGGCCAGGAGAGAAAAATGTTCTTCCTCTGCCTGGACAAGACTGTGTGCTTAGATCTTTTTTTTTCTAATTGTTCAACCTGTTTTTCCTACTTACCCTTTAATCACTGCTGCTACTTTGAGCAGAGCAATCATATAAGCAACACAGTCCAACCATTGCTGTGTGGTTGGACGTGCCCAACTCCCGCCAACCCATGTCCCTTCTCTGGCACTGCTGAGCCATAAATCTCTCATGGTTACTCTTCTTCTAGACCTCTACGTGGTTAGAGACAGACTGAGAATACGTTCTCCTCACCCTTTGGGCCTTTGATAGCTCAAAGCTGAGTTAAGCCTTTGCACCAAGATGTTTTCTGCAGCGTTGGAATGGGTCACCAGAGTCACCCAGCAGGAGACAGTAGGTCTGGACTCAAATTCGGACATTTTATCATGTTTCTTACCTTAAAGGTTTCTTCCTGAAAGACTGATTTGTCCCCCTTTCTAAGGGCAGTATCCAGCTCCTCAGCTTTGTTTGGGTTTCCCATCAAAAGGAAGACATTAAATCCCAAAGGATATACAAGGATTTTTTTTGAGACCTGTGACAAAGGCTGCCAAAGGCTCATCCCCAAACTTCGCTGTTCTCTAGAGTTTTCATCCTCTGTTAAGGACCTGTGCCTTGTCATTTACTTTGAGCATTGCTGTTCCTGCATCACCTCTTTGTCCCCTTCACGCGAGACACGTTTCCTCCCTGGGACAGAGCTGACACACACCAATCAGTCCGTGTGCCGCGATGGATCAGCAGGGAGCTCTGCACCTCTGTGGCACATGTCAGACCCCCTCTGTGTATTGACCTGGCGTGTCTGGAGAGTGGGAACTTCGTAGCTACAAATCCAGCATAATGCATTGCCAGTAGATTCTTTGGGGAAAGGCTTTGTTGAGCTAAACATGTAGAAAATGACGCTTTCCTTTCCATCCAGGATTTTCTCGGCAAATGTGTTTTGAACCAACCAGGAGGCTTTCTCCTCCCAAGTGGGTCTTCCTACAGCATTAGTAACTTCTCATTCCTCCGCCCTCTCTCCTTCCATGTCCCCTGGCAGGTTGCAGTGCAGGGACCCTGCGAGCCAGATCGCAGCCTTGTTACTGACCAGAAAACCCCCCAACTCTCTGTTATATTTGATGGGGTTTCTGCTTTGTTGTTTTTGTAACAAGGAAGAAATGGAAAGTGCAGGCAGTGAAAAACAGTGCAAGGCAAAAATCTGACAGCAGTCCTCTGTCAGCCACCGGAGGGGAGAGGTAGCAACAGCAGCAGTGAGCATGTACATCCGAAATACACCCATCCACCGTGCCCCTGGTGCTGGGGAGTCTCAGGTGGGTGACAGTAGACCATACCCCCTCCTCATCCCCCCAGTGCCATCAGCTCCTCGGGGCAGTACGTTTTGGGCTTTGGTAGCCCCATGGGTGCTGCTTTCCCTGCTTAAATCCTGTGGGTAAGTTAGAAAAGGGCTGAGTCGTGATGGAAACATGCTGCTGAATGCGGCCTTCAGCTCCGTGTGGTTTGGCAGCAGCAGAGAAGCGTTTTGCTTGGTGTAAGGGAGAAGTGGCCTCTTATTTCTCAGAGATGGAGTGTCTTGGACCAAGGACTGGTGCCAGGCAGGCTTCACCTCTGGGGTGGCAGTGCAGCTGCTGTGAACAGCTGATGGAGAGGCTCTGTGCTTGTGGACAGAGACACTGGGGAGCTGGAGCAAGGGAGACCTGGAAATTTGCTGCCTGTTGCACCCAGAGAGAATGAAAAGTAAATAAAATGATTGCCAGGGAGGGGTTTGGAGCCAGGCGTAAGCGAGCATATGCTGTTACCAAGTCTATCTTAGAGACATAAACCTGCATACTAGGTGTGGTACAGTGATGCTTTGTCGGGACAAAGGTTGGGGGGGTGATGATTTTCTATTTGCAACATGTCTGTAAGCTTCTTTCTTCTCTGCTATCACCATGCCCCCTCCATCTCCGTGCGTTTTCCAGCACGGTGCTGCTCTTTTCCCAGCTCACGTGCTGGCGAGTCAGCCAGCCTGCCCCAGGCCTGGGCATGGCACCTTCTGGTTGCGCTCCTGGGAGCCTGACTGCAGGTTTGAGACAGCTTCTGCTGCCCCAGGGCTTCTGACCGCCCATTACGCTGTCGCACACCTGGAGGACTTTCACCTGGGCCATTGCAGTGGAGGTTGGAGCCCAGAACAGCTGCGTGAGAATTGCTTTAACTATTCCTCTTGGGTTTTCTGAGGCTCAGCCTCCTCCTTTGCACAGGGTGACAGACCCTGAGAGCTGTCCTTTGCCTCGGGGACTGGGGAGCAGCCCCAGGCTGTTGGAGGAGCAGATTGAGGGTAGGGAAGGCAAAGGAGAAAGCATTGGTTAGGTGAAAAGTGCTGCACGTCCTACCCGAGGTGCTGTCGGGCAGCTGACTGTCTCAGGACAAAGTGTGGGAGGTGTCCCTGTGTCACCCACACCCCGAGCAGGCTGCGGTGGGATGGGGGTTGCCTTCTGGTTTTGTAGCCAGTCAGCAAAGGCTGTCTGGAAGGTGACAACGTCTTGCTCTGTCAGCGATGTTCAGCTAGCAAACCTGGGGAGCAGCTGACTTCTGTCTTTGCTTTCTGGACATCTTCATTACCCGGGGCACGCAGCAGGAACCCGAGGTACGTTTGCACTGCAAACAGCATCCTTCTCCCTATAAATGATGTTACGCCTGTGCGGCCTGGATGACTCCTCCTTTAATTCCCTCTGGGCAGGAGGCTGCTGCTCAAGGCCGGTCTCTGCAGAGCTTCAGTGTTTATGAAACAAAATGTTGATTTTTTTTTTTTTTTAATTTTTCTGTTGTTCATGGGAACGGCTTGCTGTCATAGCCTGGATGAGGCAGAGCGAGAGCATCGATTCAGGGACTGCTGCTGTTGCTTCCCCGTCATCCCTCTGGCAGAGCACTGAGTAGTGAAGCCACCAGATGAAATCTGGGGGGCAGGATGGGCTATTTATAGTCCTCTTTATTTGCTGACCTGCTGTCACTACGTGTGGCAATGAGGAGTACGGTGACAAAATTTTCCAGACCTTGTTTCTCGTAATTTCTCCAACTGTTTCTCACCCTTGACTCTTTTCCTGCTTCCAGCAAGCTGTGCATCAAACAGCTTTCCTTAAGGGAAAGTCCCTCTGAACGCACTGGCGTCGCTCTGCCCAAGAGTGCCGTCTCTAGTATCGCTGTGCTCTTTCCTGGTGCATCCCTGTCTTCAGAGGGTAGGTGAGAAATCTTTAAACTCTTAGGAGAAGAGGCTCAAGCCAAATTTGAATCCAGGTGCCAAATCTTCACATCTTTTTGGGTGTAAGTCTGCACAGGGGATTTTTGTGCTGATTCCTTCTAGTCCAAGGTGCTGCCTAGTGCAGAGGTGATGGAGAGCCCAGCTTCCCTGCTGGTCCCATCATCAGCCCTGAGCTGGCTGCTGCCGAGACAGGGATTGGCAGCAAAAACCCTTCCAGAGAATGGGGATTTTGTCCTGCGTGAGGGTGGACACTCACAAGACAGTGAAACTGGTGCTAATCCTTCTGTACAGCCACTCTTTCCCCTCGAGAGGCTGATATTGGGATGGTGGATGGGCAGGATGGGTTTTGGGTGGGTTTCAGATCTCTTGCTGCTGACTGGCTGGTTTAAGGCAGACGAGGAGAATACCAGTCAGGGAGATCATTTCCCAAAACACCATCCTGTATTTCTTTTTCAGAAAGAGTGGGATCTGCCTGGCATGTGCCAGTGCTCTGTTTGCCTCTTGTATCACCGAGGAGACAGGAGACTGTCCCGGCATGGAGCAGAAGCAATGCTTGCTGTTCCTCTAAAAGCCAGAGCCAGTGTTTTGGTCCCACAATGGTTTCTTTGCCAATGTTTTCTTTGGCCACAGCCACCAGCTCCATGTGCTCTAAGTGAGGAGCCACTCCATGCTGTGATAGACTCTGTTAAATGAGCCTGTTATAAAAAAATCTTCTCTTATCCACCTGGTCCATCTCTTCATCCCTGAAAACAGCCACAGTGGGAAGACCTGCTGTTACTACTGCCCTTGTAGCTGTGCAGGAGCATTGATCCATAGAATATCTCAAGTTGGAAGGGACCCATAAGGATCATCAAGTCCAACTCCCTGGTCCTCGCAGGACCACATAGAACGAAATCATATGACTAAGAGCATTGTCCAGGTGATCCTTGAACTCTGACAGATTGCCACGCTGCTTGCAGAAGCAGGTGGTTTGTCTTTGCCAACTCAGAGAACAAGTAGCAATTGTGTTAAGGCAGTATGGACCCCGTGTTCACACAGCCCAGGTGAGGACTTTGGGATGTATCACCATAACTCTGTGTCTCCTGACTTGGAGAGGGAGGCAGCCAGGGGCAAAGAGGGGGGAAACCTTCAGCTCTCTACAGCACAGCAGCCTGGGGAGGACTTCAGGTCCCAGGGAGATTTAATGGGGCTCTGCAAAGAGCGGGGCAGCCCAAAGAGGTGCCCACCCCAGAGTTAATGGTGTAGGCTGGTGCGAGAAGGATTGGTTTATTTCCCACCGTCTGCTTCCTGGAGCAGGAGGCAGGAGTCCCAGGGGGTTGGGCACCCCAAGGGTCCTTCTGGGCCAGCTGGTTTGTCATGCATTTTGAGAGTGCCTAACTCAATTAATGCCGCCTTTTCAGCTGCTCTGCCCTCGGGAGAGTGAGTCATCTTTCTCCTCTGTGTGAAACCCTTCCAACTGTGAGCTTGCTTTGCTTGCTTCCTCTTCGGTGGTACCTGTCACCTCTCCCTCACCCACTTGCCTCCATCACCCCACAGCCATCCCCAGCTGTCCCCGGTGTCACCTGGACCAGGCCAATCCTGTCTGCTCGTCCCTTGCCCCGGCCCCAGGAGCTCAGTGGGGCCATTGGACTGTGAGCATGTTTCCTGGGAGTATTTGCCTTGCTCTTGGTAAAGCAGGGGGTAATTATGTTGTGCTATGGGAGTGACCTTTAATAATAACTCAGCAGTGATGTTAACTCGCCTTTTACACAGGGTGAAAGCCACGCACAGCCTTAAATCTGTGATTTCTGCTGGTGCCACAAACCCTGCTCCTTCTGGACAGGGGGTGGATGGTGGTGCTGGTGTACTCAGCGGGGTGGAGCTTCAGTGTCTGTCTGGGTGATCTGGGGATGTGACCCTAGGAAGTATATGAAACTGGAGCTTGTTTTGGTTTGTTTCTCCTTCTGCGTTAGTTATCGTTGCTGCTTTACCTTCTCCTGTCTTTCCCTGCGGTGACCCGCTGCAGAGCCCCGTTGGGAGGGTGCGCTGTGGCATCGCTGCCCGCCCTGGGCATGCTGGGCAGCCTGCACCAGTGCGGGCTGGTGGAGACACCTCCTGGGGTTCAGCAGATACTGTCAAGACGAGCAGGGACGTTTCCTTCTAGGTGAGGACTTCAGGACATGTGCCGTCATTGCATCTCCTTCCTTTTCCTCGCTCTGCTCTTGGCACCGTGCAGGGACAGTGATGTGAGCTGGTGGGCAGAGGGGCTGTGGTTGGCTTTTCCTGTGATGCAGCTGTGAGCCCCTGTGCTCTGGAGGTTGCTTGGCCAGGGGTTGCGAGGTCTTTACATGCTGCCATGCGCTCTGGGTGCCTGGGCAGAGCCCAGGTACTTGCTGGTCCTCAATCCCCCGGATGCCCCAGCTCAGGCTTGAGCTGCTTTTTGGCTTCCTTTAGGGTGAAACTGGCCTGCCAAGCCCGCCCAGCCTGGTCCCTACCAACTCAGACTGTCCTGTTCATCCCTTTCACAAACTTGTTGAGATCCAGCTTTGGCCTCCTGCAGCCTTTCCCTAAGGAGAAGAGATTGAGAATCTCTCTCTTCCCAGGGCTGGAGCCTCCTGCTTGCCTTTCTAATCCCCCAGGAGCAGCCTGCTGCTCTCAGCTGGTTATGCTCAACCAATTCTTCTGCTCCCCCCTGCTTTCTAGTATTCTTCACCCTTGCAGCCACACCCTTTGTGTTTCCAAGCTCTAGCACTTGTCCCCATGAAGGCATCCTGAAATGGTGAGTGTCCAGACCCCTGCCACAAAGACAGCTGGAGCACATCTCTCCTCCTTTGCTATCGGTCACGGGAGTCAATACAGTCGTCTGTTGGCAGAGCTGGTTTTTGAAGCAGCTGGTACAATTGTAATTGGTGCCGATTACTTTAAATAGCATCTGCAAAATACAGCTGTCAGGGCTTGTTTAATTTTGAACAAAGACTGTAATTGTATTTATTGTTAGAGCTACTGATTTGATCGGAGGGACCTCTGGGCAGAGTTGGATTGAGAAGCATTTTTCTATCTGATATAGAGAATCAGGAGCTCACCTGATGCTTATAAATCGCCTGGCTGATGTGCAAAGCACGAGGAAGGAGAGGACTTACTGGGTCATGTTTTGCCATCTGTAAAAGCAGTGCAAGTCAGAATAACTCCAGTAAAGTCAGTGGAGACTTCGTCCAGGGCTGTGACCTGTCAAGAGAGGGAAGTACTGCTGCCGAAGGATGATCTCCACAAAGAGCCGCTGTGCCTGCAGTGCCAGTGGTGGCTGGCCCTGGTCCAGCTTCAGTTGAACCAAAGTGCCTGAGGAGCTTTAGTGCCTGTACCCTGCAAAACTGGACCAGCCACATCCCGTGGAAATACTCTGGGAGAGGCATGAGCCCTGTCAGATGGAGCTTGAGGGGCCTCAGACCCTCCTCTGACTCTTCTCGTCGAAAATGATGGGATGGTCAAGGTCTATGGGCTTCAGCAGGAGCCAAGGAATCTTGTGCACCCAAAAATCAAGTCCTGTGGCTCCTGCTTAAAGGTGCTGGCGAGCTTTGGTTGCTGCCCCAGGAACATGAGACACTTCACTTCTGCTGCATCCATTCCCACACAATTTCTGCTTTCAAACAAGAAATCAAAATTCTCCCTCATCTCTCAAAATTGACATTTTTTTGACTTGGATAAGTAAGTGGCTGTTGAAATTGCGTATGAACTTCGAGTTAATGAATACTTGGTCACAGTGGGACTGCTCGCTGCATTTAGATGAATGCCAAATCCAGCTTAATCCCTTCCAGTGTGTGCAAGACAGGAGTTGGAGGTGTCAGATCTCACCGCAGCAATGTTGCTTCTCTTCTCTGTCTCTCCGCTGCCTCGTCTGAATTTCAGTGGGTGGTTCAGTGAATACACAAACCTTAGCTCAGCAGGGGAATTTATCCAAGCAAAGAAATAGGCTTCAGGGCCATTTGCATGAAATGCTGTTCAATAGTTGCTCTTGATGAGGGCAAACCCTCGCCACTGCCTTCCTCAGCTGCTGGCCAGGTGGCCCAGCTCAAGCCCAGTGTTCCCACACCGTGCACTGGGAAGGCTTTTGGTTGCGCCTGTATTATATTATTTTGTTTTCAGCTGCAAACACCCTTGAGCTGTCTGTAGCTGGCTCCAAAGTGCCTTTTTAATATGCATCTGATGGCCGGAAGGAGAAATAAAAGTGCACTGCAGGGGCCTGTAGCCTGTTCAGGTTCCTCATGGGCGTGCGGTCTCTGGTGCTTTTCCCTGTGATGACCTGAGAAGAGCTCGTGCTTTGCTGGGAGGCTCATTTTAACCCAGTGCCATGGCTAGTGGGGGCACCAGCGGGTGGTCCTTGGGAGCCTGGGCAAGGATGCTCCATACGTGGGTGCCATGCACTAGGGAAGCAGTCTCAGCACTGTTAAAACTCTGGCATTTAATGTGAAGAAGGGGTGGTGGCTTCTGGCTCATGTCCCTGGTGCTGGCCGGGGCTGTGGGGAGCTGGGGCACTCCTCTTGCAGCGCTGCAGGGTTGAGGGGACAGTCCTCATGTTGCTGGCTCTCGCACAGCCTCAGCCGGCCGGGTCACATCATCCTGTGTGAATCTTCACATGTAGTTTGCAGAAGCGGTGTGATTTCTAGCTCCTCTATTCTGGGAGGCGGCTGTGGGAAGCTGTGAGAAGCTGTGGCCCTAGCAGGCTCAGAAACCAAGAGACAGGCTGAGATACTTTTAACAGGAGGTTGGGGACAGTGGGTGACACAAGGTTGTCCTGGCCTTAGCAGGAAGGACTCCTCTCCCCCTGGTGTCAATCCGCCTGTACTCCCATTAAATCCCCACTGTTAATTCCTGGATGCATTTTGTCTCACCTGAGGGGTGGCCAGATTGGGTGAGATGGATCTGGAGGGCTTAACCCCTTGCTTTCAGCCCCTCCAGCTCCAGGCTGACCTGCTTATGTCAAGGAGGCTCCGTCTCTCAGCTCCACGGTGCTGGTGGAGGCACGTCCACAGCCCTTCGGCCCCTCTGGTTTGGGATGGGTCCTCTCTGCAGGTGGAAGAGCTGCTCTCTGCTCCTTGCCTTCCTCCCTGCATTCACAGCCTTGGCCAGAAGGTGCAGGAGGGGAAGAGCTGCCTAAAGCTTGGGCTGGTGCTGAGCATCTTGTTATCTTCCCCTTTCTTCTCCTTTTTGAAGACAACCCCCTTTTCTTCAGCACCAGGAAGATTTCTTGTCCCAGGGGTCAGCTTTCTATTGACACCTTGGGTTCCTCTCTCCCTTCCTTTTCATGTTACATTTCTTGTTGTTCATTCTGGTTTCCCTCACTGGAAAAAGTCCCTCACCATGCTTTGTGCTTCTCCACAGCAGGACTCACTAATCACATCATCTCCCAGCACCAGGTCCCAGAGGCTTCTGCTTTAGAGAGAAAAATATTGTTGTCTAGGCACCACGATCCCATGAAGTTTCCTCAAGCCATTCTATAAAACTAAGGGTAATTTCATAAGTGATTATGGATTTTGCATCTCGGCAGTTTACCTCTCCTCAGGAGCTGTTATTGACCTACAGTATTTATCACGAGCAGCTCTGAGAGCCGCGCTTTCATTTCCTGGCTAGGATGGTGTCCTGGTTTAACCAGGATAGGGTTAAGTTTCCCCAGCAGTGGGGGGGAGCTCTAGCCGGGTTATTCAGATACCATGCGGATGTCACATCCTGGCAGGTCACATTTTCCTGGCGCGGAGCGCGGTGCACTCGTGGTTTTGTACATCGTGCTTCAAACTGCTGTATTTGGTAGCTATTTTGCTCTGTTCATTGCTATCACTATTACTGTAATTGTTATTGTTGTTGTTGGTTGTGTTGCTGTTGCATTGTTTTATTAAACCTTTCCTTATTTCAGTCTTGGGGCTTTGTATTTCACTCCCTTTGTGGGGGAGGGGCAGCGGCCGCGTGGTCTCAGACCCCGGCGGGGGCTAAACCACCACAGATGGGTCACAGCTAGCAGTTTTGGGAGAATCACCATGACAATGGCCAGACCCGTGCATGGACCTGTGTGTAGCTGCAGGGCTTCGAGGTGTTCCTGGCCCTGGATGTGTCTGCCCCTGTGCTGCGGGCATCTCCCTATCACCAGGGACAGGCAGCGTTCAGCTGCAGGCTGCCCGGAGGCACCGTTGTTGCAGATGAGCTGGATTTATTTCATCCTGAGGCAGATGCCCAAGTTAGCGGCTGCTGGAGGTGTTGAGCAGGTGGGTCACCCCTCAGGGCACCCCAATACTTGTTAAGGTGCCTCAGCTGAGAGGAGCAAAGGTTGCACTGGTGGGACTGGAGATGGGCGATTTTCTGCAGGGGCAAGCGCACGCCCTCCAGTTCTGCTTTGCTCTTCCACATGGACGGTGCTGAAGTCACCTTTGGTGTCCCCCATGTGGTCCCAGTAGCAGGCAGAGGGGGGGCTGGGGAGGGGTGACAGTGCTGCTGCTCATCGGTCCCTGCTTGGGGCAGCTCGCCTGGGCAGAGCCTTGTTCTTGCATGTGGTTGCAGGAAGGACAAGTCAGGTGGGATCTCTTGGGGGTTGTGAGGCACAGAGCCTCTAATCCAGAAATGGAAACCAGCCTTAAATGATGAGCTGCAAAGCTAGAGACAAATACTCATTTGGGAGCACGTCGCTAAAGGCACTGAGTTCCCGGCTGGGAAGGAAGCACCCACATTGCTGTAAAAGATGGGCCTCGTTTGCCCTCGGGAACACGTGCAGATAGGCGTGGTGACAGGCAGGCATGGTTCCAGTGTGTCCCTCCATGGGGCATCAGAAGGGTGAACAGAGTTACTGTGAGCACCTGCTGCAGTTTGAAACAGGGAATGTAGTCTGAGTCACTGGGAATGTTTGAAAGTGTTAAACCGAACACTTTTTACTGACACGTGTTGGTCAAACTATCAACTCCGTCCTGTCAGTAAGATGAGCTGTTGAACTGCTTTGCTGAATCATTTGCCAAATTGACCCTCAAATGGTTTGTGTTTAGAAGCTGCTGGGGAGGTGATCGTGCCGTTGGTAAGTGCCACATCGGTTATAGCCTTGTTTCAGCAGAGCTGCTGCCCTTTCAGCGCGAGGTGCGGTTGGAGCCGTTGTTTCACAACCAGGGAATACCGGGGGCACAGCAGGAGCTGAACCTTGTCATCGGCGTTTGCTGTGTATTGATTAAAAATGACCAAAGCTTCCTTCCCCAGAGCACCAGTCGCTGCTGCTTCGGTGCTTCTCAGGGATCAACGGGCTGTTCAGCTGTGAGTCTCTGCCTGGAGTTGCTCAGCGTGTCTTTCCACGCTGCCCCGCGTGTGTGTGGGTGTCCCGTGCCGGGCTCCGTGGGTGCCCCCGCACGGTGCTGGGCTCTGTCGGGGTTCGGGCACAGCAGGCTCTGGGCTCCATCCCTGCTCCTGCCTTATGGTGCTTGGAGAGAGCCTCGGGCATTGCTGCTTGCTTGTGCTGACCTGCAGCTGCGGGTGGGTGTCAGGGGAAATATTCCGGATTAGCACCTGGTAGAGCTGCAGAAGTTCTGACTTTGGCCCTCTGGGTGGGGGAGGCACAGTCTGCAGCTGTGGGTGCTTTCGGGAGGGCACTGGTGGGTCTGCACTGGCTTGTTGCTGTCCGGATCTGCCCCTTTGTGTCTCAGGCTCACCTTTTTGCACAGTTCGTGTGTTTCTTCCTTTCCTGCTGTGCTTTTTACCTCCCTACAAGGCTTTCACCTGTGTCCTCTTCCGTTCCTCCTTGCAGCCAGTTGCCAGCTGCCTGCGCCGCCGCTATACCAGCGTCATCCCTAGGCAGCCCCATATGCTGACCTGCTCCATCCTGGTTTCGGAGCTGCTGGGTCAGACCCGTTACTGAGTTCACAGCACCAGTGCCCAGCCGGGGGCCGCATCCTGCTGAGGAGCTGTTCGTGCAGGCTTCCCTCCCTCCCACTGCAGGTCCACAATCAAAGTTATGTTATTTTCCAGGTTCAGCCCTCCAGTACCTAAATTTTTCATCAAACCCCAACCACCAAAGGAGGAGGGAGCCTGGTCCAAGCGCTTGGTGTCTGCAGGGAGCAGCTGCAGGGATGGAGGTGTGGAGGAACCAGCCAAAGCCCTGGGAGCCGCAGGGGATCCTGCCCAAGAGCCAGCAGATGCAGATGACTCCCTGGAAGCAAAGGTAGATTTTCTTGTACACCTACCGCTTGCGTTGCCTCCCCCAGCTTGCCACCAAAAAGCCATGCTTGTGCCAATCCCCCTTTTTGCTGACCTGCTGTCATGTGCCCTGAGGGCGGGCTGGGCAGCAGGGCCAGTGGCTGGACACGGGGTTTCTGGGGAGGGAGAAATCGGATAGTTTTGCTTGGAGAAGCCCACTCAGATCCTACGGACCTATGCTGAGTTTGGGGTTTTTTGGCTTGTTTTTACACTGCATCATGATGTGAAGGCTTCCAGTTTCCTTCCTGTATCAAGCTGTGCCAAGTACTGTGATCTCCATGTACCACCTTCTCAACCCCAGCTGGAGCCACCTGCTTTTATGTCTCTGCCTTCACCCGAGACCTGCAGTATTGCAGGGATGGCCACAGAGCTGTCTTTGATAAAATGAGACTTTGAAAGTCATTGTCTCTTCCTCCTGGCATGGAAAATGGCCTTTGGTCTGCTGACCTTCCTGGTGAACCTCGGTGCTTTGGAGCTTGACGTCTGTGCTAGTGGGAACTGGCGCCTTGTTCTGCATTGTGTGGGACAGAGGCTGCTCCTGGGGCAATAGAAAAGGATGCAGGAAAGCATGGGAAGTTCTGAAAGCACTGGCGTTGGCGTTAAGTTCAAGGAGAGGGGTTGCATCTGCTCACATCCAAATATCAGTCATTTTAACATTATAACTGCACATTTTTTCTGAATCAGGAGAAATGATACCCTGTAGACATAAAGAATGGTGTGGCTGAATGTTTTCAGATTGAAGGGTGGAATCATCTTTATTTCCTGCTTTGTTGCCATGTATGCAGAAATAAACCGAAGAAATTCAAGTAGATATGGCTAAGTAGGATCCAAAAGTGCTTCAAAGGATATGTCTGGATTGCAGCTTCATCTTCCGCTTGTGTCACTGTACACATTACCTCCCTGGGGAGGTGGGAGACCATAGGCCTAGGAAAGATGCGGGTTAGAATCTTTGGGAACAGGCGCTTGGCAAAGCTTTGCTAGGCTTGAAAATGTGAAGACGAGAGAAAGAGCATTGAATCTTCTGATTCTGAGCTTCATCTACCGGGGAGATGTAGCCTCTGATTAGGTGTAAAGATGTCCCATAAATATTCTTGCAGATTCTGCTGATGTCAAGGCCCCAGCACAAAGCACTTCTTCATGTTACTGAAGAAGCAGGTATTACTACATTTCAAAAGCACTCACAAAGCCCTCGCTTATTAAATTAGGAAAATCTTTTGAAAGATGGCACCTCTGAGGTCAAACACCAGCTCTCAGCTGCTGCAAGACAGAAGAACACCTTGGCTGCCTTCTTCAGGAAGGTGTCATTCAAGAGAATGACCTGGTGGAGATCCTCAGCTCTCCAGCACTGATGGGTGCACGAGATGAAACCTAAGCACTCTCTGAAATGGGATAGTTGTGCCAAGTCCTTATTTTCCTGGTTTTGATACTTCTCACTTGCAGCTGTGTTCCTGTTTTTGTCATGAAGAACCTAACCTGTCGAGGCATGGGGTTCTGGGCACATTCCTTGGGCAGGAGTGAGTGAAGCTGGGCTGGCACAAGGGTGAAAAATGCCCTTGAGGTCTCTGCCAGGACTGAGGGCTGGGTGCACTCAGCTTCCCCATGCAAGCTGGTGTGTAGGAAGTGCAGATGGAGCCCGTGTCTCACCTGTGGGTGGGCTTGGACCCACACTCAACGGATGGCACGGACATACCCGTACTTGATTTGCACCCAGGTCCCATCTCAGCTGCTCCTGGCTGGATGAGGTGGTGGAGCCTGCTCACTGCAGCCCATGGTGCTTGTTTTCCAGCTGCTGCCATCCACTGCTGCGGAGCTGGAAGGTGCTGTGGAGACTCAGAGGCTGGTGGGGATCAACAAACTGATGCAGTTTGTGGAGGCAGAGCCCGTCACCTTGGGAATGGAGGAGGTAAGTGGGAATCCATCTTGTGCCACGTTTCCAGTGTGGCAAGCAGTTATGTAGCTCCCCCCCCTCCCACTGGTGGCCCTCGATGCTGCTCGCAGAGTGGCCTCACGTCCCTCCAAGCCCATCGCACAGCGCTGCTGAAGCAACTGGTCACTGGAGAGGCCACGCAGGACATGTCGTAGGGTTGACCTGTGCAGCAGCTATGGAGGGCATTATTCATCTTGTTGCTAATCAGAGGGTCAACAGGAAATTTCTGCAGTAGCTTTTGCTGTAGCATCTTTAGAGAGCGCAGCATGCAAATCGGAGAGAGCGAAAAGCATCAGGAGTCAGATGAGCTGGGCTGGAGTCCTCCCCCCCAGCTCCAAGGGCTTTCACCTCCAAATACTGTGTTTTTCTTAAGGCAGTAAAAGGTGCTTTTAAAGGCAAGTTCTGCAGTGAAGAGAATTTCTTGCTGCCAGGAGACAGCCCAAATTACTTTAATATGTAGTGTATTAATTAATGCATTAATGAGTGAGTATGGGAGAAGATTTTTCCCGTGCCCCTCCACTGGTAAGTGGAATGGATACAGGATGAGATTAGGGTGATTTTGCTGTGTTTGAGGAAGAGCCCCCTCCAGCCACGTCTGTACTTCACTCCAAGCCGTGGCTGCTCTTCTGCATCAATTTCCATGCTCGACATCTTGATCTCGCCTACCTCCAGGTTTTCGATGTCCTGCCGCACTACGGTGTGCTGCAGCCAGGCGAGAGCCAGCGGGTCATGTTCACCTTCTTTGGCCACACAAATATCGTCGCCCACGTCATGGCACTGTGCAGGGTGGAGGGAGGCCCAACCTACGAGATCGCGCTGAGTGGGGAGGCTTCGCTCATCAACTACCTCCTAGACGTCACGGAGATCGACTGCGGGCTGCAGGTACCGCACGCTTCTCTTGGCAGAGGTCCTTGTCGTGAAACCATCACCGGCGGGTTGCCACCCACCTAGGGCTAGGGCTCTCTCCCCAACTGCTGTGTTGGCTCTATGGCTTGGAAGTACAACCTTGGAGTGATATGTCCTGCATTCAAGCTGTTTTTAATGGCCATCTCCACCCCCCTCCAGCTGGGAATTCCTCCTCCTCAAGGTAACTAACACCGCCTCCTGGGGCAGGCAGGGTCCCAGTGGTGATTCCAGAGGGACGTGCCCCAAGACATCCATCTGCTGATCCGCTCCTAAAGCCTGAGGTCCAAGGAGGTGCTCTCTTTTGATGTTCTTGATTAATTAGCAAAATAAACCAGGGAGGAAGTTAACTTGGGCTTCCCAGTCACTGTAGCTGGAAAGAATGTCCTAGAATAATCCCCACTTTACTTCTTTTTGGTTAAAAACCCCACAGACATTTCCAGCTGTTGCCCTGTCTCCCATTTTGCTGTCACTGCAGGTGCTTTTTCTTCTGCAATATCTTGATGCCACCTCCTTTGTTCCAGCTGGGTGTGAGATGACACCATGAGGTGCAGAGAGCTTGTCTCCTCCTTGGTTTCCTTATGACTGATCTCTGTGGTTGGCACTGCCCCTCTGCGTGCCGCCATCAGTATCTGTTCCTGTGTAGGGCTAAGGGGTGCCCTGTGGCGGTGGCTTCCCCAGGTTAACCTGGGAGACTCAAGTGCCCGTACCTCCTCTGCCTCTGCTTTTCTCCTGTGTTGAGTTCATTTGCTCACATCCCAATGAAAGCAGAAGAAGGTTCCCAGTATCAGGCCTGTGCCTTCAGCTTCCCACTCCTCTGTCCTCTCTTCAGCTGTTTAACAAAGTCACCGAAGCAGAGGTCACCCTGCAGAACAGCGGGAAGATGGGATTCACCTACGTGGTGCTCAGGCCCAGCGCGGGCACCGCAGACAGCCCTCTGCCCGGCGTGCCCCTGGTCCTGCCCAGCACGGTGAGTACGGAGGTGGCGCGAGTGATTGACCCTGGCTCTGGGTCAGGCTACCCAGGAGGGGGTTGTAGGGGAAAAAAACAAAATTAAAAAAAAACAACCCACAAAAGCAGACAGGAGAGGCAGGGCTGTAAGCAGCTGCTGCTGGGGGGTAGGGAGGGTCAAGCAAGCACGGTGCTAATGGACGCCCTTCACGGCCTTTGCCGGCGGGTGACCCTGCTGTCACACAGCAGCCACCGGCCGGAGGCACCAGCGCTCTGGGGACCCCAACTGCTGAGTGCTCCGGCTGTGCGGGCACTGGGGCCGCACTGTGCCGGCTCTCCTGAGAGTCACCTTGCCCAGGGTGTGTGATTGGACAGGGCTTACTCCTTGTCCCTGCCTGTAGCCCACCCTGCCAGCCCCCTGCCAGCACTGAGCAGGACTTAAATGCTCTCACTTGGGCATGAAGCTGCTTTGCCAGAAATTGTAGCAGCCCCTGTACCGGTCCCCCACTCCCCCAGCTTTGCTGCTCCGCAGCAGCTTTGTGGGGCAGTGAGGGCGCCAGGCAGGAACAGGGCTGGAACAGTGAGGAGAGGAGTTTGCAGCATCCCACCATCCCAACTTCTCAGTCCTGTGTGGCTGTCTTTGGGTTGGAGCAGCATTCCTGTCTAGTCCCTTTTTGCAGTGGGAAGAGGAAGCCAAAGGCGTTCACATTTCCTCATGCCTGTTTCCTACAAGGGGTGACACACTGATGCCCTCTTGCTGCGAGCTTCCAAAGACCCAGCTCTGCTCGGACCCGCGCAGTCAGTTGCTGTGACAGCCCCATCGGCGCTGGCAGCTTGGCAGGGCTGGCTTTTGCTACAGCTGTGTTCTGCGCTGCACCAGGGGCTCAGGGCACCAAGTGGCAGGATCTGTCCCACTCAGCAGCTTCTCCCTGCAGCGTGAAGGGGAGCGGGGAGCCGAGGGTCTAGCCCAGTGTGCAGAGGGCGAGCCGAGGAAAGCTGTGGCTGTGTCCCTCACCCAGGGCTCTGTTGCTGTCTGCTTGCATTTGCTCTCAGCCTGGCTGACGGGAGCCTAGCTTGGGGCTCGGGCAGCCTTTCTGGAAGCCCGGAGAGGAGGTGCCCTTCCTGGCAACACCTTTCCTAGATCTCATCCTAGTCTCTGCTCCTGCCTTTCCAGAGATGTATGTTTGCAGGTCACTGTGAGCCTGGATAGGCTCACGCACCCCCGGTGTACCTGCACAGGCAGGAGGTGTTTGGCTGGGATCATTATAAGGGGTCAGGCCCTTCAACACCAGCCTGGGAACCGCTGATGTGCTGTGGCAGGAGCTGCTGGCCATGCTGAGAGTGTGGGCACTTCACTTATTTTGCATAGTGGCCGGTAAAAGAGCTTTTATTTCTTCAGTCTGGCTCTTGCTAGCAGAGGGTAAACACCGCTAGGGGCAGAGCTGTGCTCATGCTGAGCAAGGGGCGGTCTGTGGGTCTGTCCTGGGGGAGTGCATCCCTACGAGCCCTCTGAAGGACCTGGTGTAGGAGACTTCAGCTTCTGGGTACAAGAAAGCTAGAAGGCGATGTTGTCTGATACTTTCTCGTGTATGAGAACCTGCCTTCTCTTCTCAGCGTGTCTGTCGTCTGAGCCATCCCTCCACCAAACCCTCTTTGGTTCATTCCCTCCCTCTTCTCCCACACCCTGCAGGGTTACGTTGAACCTGGCCAGGAGCAAGTCCTGAAAGTCTATTACCTGCCAGGAGTGCCTGGAGCCTTCTGCAGGACTTTCCAGATCCAAGTGGGTCACCTAGAACCAGAAGAAATCTCCCTGAAAGGAGAGGGGAGCTTTCCCAGGATCTACTTGGACCTGCCCAGGAACATCAAAGGTGAGCACGGCCTGTCTGCTCCCCAGGAGGGTCCCCTGTTTCTCCCCCATGTCAGATGCCCGTAGGGCAGCTCACACCTGCCTCCACGAAGCCTGGAGGTTTCAGGGCTGTCAGACCAACACTCAACCCCCCGGCTGCTTCCTGAGGCTCTGGCAGATGAGCCCGTGTGGGCTTTGCCCCAGGAACCATCCTGCAGAGCTTGCCAGCATGTGTCAGAGTCCTGGGAAGGTGGTGGCTGGACAGAAATGCTCGGGAAAGCTGAGCACAGGCTGGCAGGGATTTTGGCAGGGTTGGATTTGTGTCACATTGCAGGGGATGAGATGCTCCTATGTGGGGAGGAAGATGGGTGGGAATGAACATCAGGGTTGATAGAGGAAAAGCAGCATCTACTTTCCAGACATTGCTTGAGGAGGGTGTTTCTGGGAGAGGCCAGAGTCGGGGAAGTGGGGCTTCCCAGCTTAAATGGGAATGGCGCTGTGCCACGCTTCTATTTGTGGATGTTTTCTTCCTTCAGGAAATGAAAAATACGAGAAGCTCCTCAAGGAGGTGATAGAAAAGATGGAAGACAGCCAGAGAGAGGAAGCAGTTGTTCTGGGGGAGGCTGTGGCCACGGAGCCACCCCCAGATCCCTTGGATGCCGTGGTGAGAATGGCTGCTGCCCCGTTTGACACGTGCCACCCTCCCCCGGTGTCATTTGGTCTCCTGCTGCCCGCAGCAGGCTTCCCGGTGCCCTGCTGGCACTTGGGACCTCCCTGCCCAACCTCCCCATGATCCCAGGGAGAGATCCTGAAGACCCTGCTCAAGTGATTGAATTTATGGTACTTTGGGATGGAGATGTAGGTCATCACTGGGGTATTTGCTGCTCACCACCCAAGCCCTGCCAGGTTACAGAGCTTAATAGCAGCAGCCTGACTGTGCCCTGGGACTGTGCTGCCAGGGCTGATCTCTAAGAGACAGCAGTGTTATCGTGGCTCCCTTTACAAGAGAGCTTTTGTCCGAGCTGCTTTGGCACTGGCTGGGGGCAGGCAAAGACTTGGAGCTCTGGAAGGTTCCTGGCTTGTCTGTCTGTCTGTCTGGCCAGGTCAGCTTTTGTAACAGTGACTGGGCAGGCGAAGATACTGGAGTTCATTGCCCTTGAGATGAGGCCCAGGCTAAGAGAGCAGGAGGTGTCACAGACACTGAGGCCGAGACAGAAGGATCCCATCACCCCTCTCAACACGAGCAGGGGGGAGCCTTGAGAAGGACCATTGCTAACCAGCCGCTGCCTTTCCTTCCCTCAGCTGGACCCTCGGCTGCAGATGCAGATGGAGCAGATGCTGATGGAGGAACATGCCCTGGAGCAGCAGAAAGCTCTCACCTCTGGTCCCCCAGAGGCCACTGCCTTTGACCAGCACGCTCGTCGGAGGCTTCTCGAGTTAGTAGGGCCTCCTGTACCCTATCTCCAGGTGCCCCAAGGGTAACACCCAGCAGTGCACCCCTGCTCCTGAGAGCATCTTGTGTCTGCAGAGCTGGGGATAGTGGGGACTTCAGAAAGGGCCTGATCCTGGTAGCTTTGACATGCTCCCTGTGAGCAGCTGAGTGTCCTCACTTCCACAGAGCCACCCTGAGCTTTGGAGGTGCTCAGCTCCCCACAGGCGCTGGGTCCTGCTCTTAGGGCTGAGGGGGTCCAGTGCAGAGCATCAAGCCCTTCCAGAGAGCACCAACACCATCCCTGCTGACCAGCTCTGAAAGAGGCAACTCAAAGCTGGCATCTTTGTTCCAGCTAACAGACCACACTGAGCAAAAAGAGTAGGGAACTGCAGAGGTTGACACACCCTTGACAAACCCTAAATCAGGTGGCTTGGATGCTGGTGGGACTGCAGGGCTTACCTCGGTAACTTCCCTCTGCTCCTTCATGAGGAGGCACGGGCACGGTAGGCTCCAGTTCAGGAAGATGCTCTCCAAAACAGATCACATATGTGCTTTCCCAAGTGTGATTGCTCTGGAAAAGGACCCTCCCGTGAATCTTGTAGGTGATGATTGCTGCATTTGTCAGTGCTGCTTTGGGGACAGATCTGGTTGCAGAGCAGTGAAGATTTCCTGTGCAGGTGAATCTTATGACAAGGTCCTGAAGCCGTTTCAGGCTGGGGCTGTACACCAGGCTTAGCAGTTTCATTGAGACCAGTGGAGGTCCACTGGACTTATCTACAGTGGCTTTCTATAGCAGAGGAGCTATGACCAGTATTCATTTTAAACTAGTTTTATTTTAAGGTCCCACTGGTAGCTGATAAAACCTAGGTCCTGTGCTCCTCGTGACTTACCAAAGTCTTATTACCAGGTGGTCAGACCTTGGGTTTCATGGGCTTGAGCTGAGTTTTTACAGCAGTGAATCCAGAAATACTCACTCTATTTGCATCTTCCATGCTCTTGGAAATGTAGCCAGGCTGTGGTTTAAGGACTGTCCTTACTCCTCCTTTCAGAGCTGAGCTGCCCGAGTACCTCCTGGACTTTGGGTACGTGATTCTCGGTAACACCCCCACGCACGTCGTGAGGATCACCAACACTGGGCAGTTCCCTGTGTCCTTCCACGCTGATAGACGGGTCCTGCGTGACACAGGTAACCAGTGCTGGAGAGACTTCACGTGGGCTTGAAGGAGCTGTCTCTGACAGATTAGCTTAAGCCACTGGACATGGGGAGTTTTTTTGAGTGCTTGTGTGTATAACTTTTTCCTCCTTGGGACCCTCTGCCTGGTGCTTTAGAGCCTGAGTTCTCCTGGCCAGCAGTGCTCAGAGACCCGGCCTGCCCGTGCCTGCCCTAACACTTCCCTGCAGGGGCTGGATGGGCTGATCACCTTGGTCACCTCTCAGCATCTTCTGCTCTTGGCTACCATGAGCATCACCTGATGGGCACTCCATGGGCTTGTGTTGCAAACAGATGGACGCTTTGTGGTTTGGAAGTGCTTTGTTTAAAGTTCATAATGCCATAGCACTTCTGTTCAGCCTCTATAGAGAAGACAGCCTGTGAGGCCCTCTGTTGTATCAAAACAGGCTTTCAAAACAGGCCTTGACGTAAGGCTGCAGTACCAGCAAACGGTGACTCGCCGTGTCTGAAGGGTGATCAGGTGCCTCCTCTAAATTGTTTTTCAGGGAGCACCATGGCATGGGGGAATCTTAGTTGGAAATTCTCCTTTGGAGAGGTCTGTGCATCCTTCCCTGGGATGCCTAGTGAAGGAATGGTTGGAGCTCCTCAACTGAGATGTTTCCTTTTTACCACGTGGGTCTTGGATTCTGGCTGTGAAAGCCCTTTCTCCTTGTGTGGTGACAAGGGAGAAGGAGTAGCAGTCTTCTCCACAGGTACAAAGGGGTCCTTCGCAGAGCTGCCAGCCAGGACATATGGCCCCAACGTGCTTGTGACACGTTCATGTCGATTGTGTATCTCAGCTGCTTTATTTTCATCCGTTCAAGGTTTCAGTGTGGATCTGGACCACGTGAAGCACCTGCTCTGCTGCGAGACCAAGGTGTTTGAAGTGCACTTCGACCCACAGAGCGCCAGCCTGCCACTGGGAGAGGTGGACGTGCTCCTGCCCATCAAGGTACCTATGGCGTGCTTCCTCACCCTGCTGTGCCCGTGCACCTCTCGGGGCAGGTGGAGAGTCGGTGACAGCAGCAGATGTCACCGGGGCTCTCAGCTGGATGATCTGTCCTTCCCTAGGTAGCAGAAGGCCCCACGTTCCACGTCCGCCTCCATGCCAGCGTGGCCATGCCATCCCTCTGCATCTCCAGGGACAGACTGGAGTTCTCCACTCTCCAGTGTGGGCAGTGCCAGGAAGAAACTGTCCAGCTCCACAATCAGCTCCAGGTCCCCTGTAACTGGCTCATCACTATCAATGAGCCTGTTAAGAAGGTAAAGCACAGACAATGTGTAACACGTAACTTCTCGGTTGGGTTTTCTTTGCCTCTCTTGCCCTTTCTGCCCCTGTGGCTGCGTGAGCACTTGGGCTACAGCTCATCTGAGGAAGCTTTGGAGGGTACAGAGCAAGGCTGGCTCACGTGGACCTGTGCATTAGCTGGTGCTTCACTTCTCTGCCACCTTCCCCCGTTCCTCCTCTTCTGAGGATGGTGCCTCCCCATCTGCCTGCCCTGCCTGTTTTCCCTCCAGTTCTAGGCCAGAGGTGGCCTCGGCTGGTTTGGCTGTGGGTGCCCTCAGCACCATGACGGTGTCTCAGAGCACTGCAGGAACCGAGGGTCTGTCCTCACAGACCAAGGAGACCTCACACAATTGGTTTTTTGTTCTCAGGTGGACAGACATTGGCCAGCGAGGAGGCGTCAGAAGGTGCCCCAGAAGTTGAAGGCCCAGCCCTGTGTCTTCGAGGCGCTGCCCTCGGCTGGAGCCCTCGCTCCAGGACAGCGCTGCAACGTGCAAGTCAGGTTTTCACCCACAGAAGAGGTGAGATCAGCGAGTGTCACCCCCAAGAGGTCTGGCAGGGCAGTGTGGTAACGAGAGCCCAGCACAGGGAGGAGGAGACGGCGTCTGCCTCCACAGAGAGCTTTCTGCCAGCCCCGTGCCCACTGTGCCTCAGTTTCCCCTGCAGCACACTCTTCTGAGAGGGGCTTTGAAATCCCCTGGGGAGCTTGCTCAGCATCAGGGCATGGTGGGGTGGCTGCCTCTCGGCGCATGGGGGGAAATCTGCCTGTTTGCCCTCATCTCCCCCTTGCACGGGCCTGTTTGAGGCTGCAACGCCCTGGTGCAGAGCAGCTGGTGCGCTTGCAGGGGATAACCCTGGAAGGGCCAATCTAGGCAAGTCCTGCTGCTGGTACCAGCAGACAAAACAGCCACCACGCACCTTCCTGGGCACGGCAGGACAGTCGCCTGGAGTGGTGTGCTGCCAGCAGTCCCTGTGGCTCTGGCCCAGCCTGCCTGCACGTTCCCAGGCAGTCTGGGAGTCAGCTGAAATGATGGGGCGTTCCCAAAGGCAGTTTGCCTGTGGCCACCGTGACTTGGAAACTGGCAGTGGGTAACAGGATGGACACAAGTGCTTCCGTGCCTGGGAACAGTCCCAGGGATGTTTTAATTGCTGTAGAGGTGTAACCATCTTGTGTCTGGCTTTGACCAGAGCTAAACACTGAGCAGAGAAGACGACCCTTATTTCTAGCCAGTGCGAGCTCATCTGCCTCATTCATCGAGCTGATGTTTGCCTGATGCAGCAGTGCCAGGACTGTGTCTGGGCAACATAACCCTGAGGACCTTTCTCATGAGCATCACACTCCCTCGTGACTAGGTGAAAACATCTGATAGTGCATTTTAGATTCGTCTGACACCAGTTACACTTCACACCAGGATTCATCCCAGTTACTCAGAGCCAGCATGCAGATGCTGTAGCCCCTGCTGGAAGTAAATATCTGTTTTCCATTCCCCTTAGAGGTACTGGTGACACCCCTGCCTTGGGGCAAGAGTTGAATTTGAGGCCCTGTCACCTGGGACTTCATGGAGGAGTTTTCTGTGCTTCTCTCTTTTCAGAAGTCCTACAGAAGTGAGCTGAAGATTAACATTTTCCAGAGCAGCCAGCACCTCCAGCTGCAGCTCTCGGGGCGTGGGCTGGAGCCACAGCTGGAGTTCAGCCCCCCAGTGCTCGAGCTGGGACCGTTGCTGCCATACAGCTGTGAAGCAGAGGGGACGGTGGTGGTGAAGAACCCATGCGAGTTCCCCATCGAGTTTTACTCGCTGGAGTTTGACCAGCAGTACCTTGCTGAGGAGCAGGTGAGAGGGAAGGTCTGGTCCCCATGTGCACGCTCCCGTAGCTTCAGAGTGCTCCAGCATTCCCGGGTTTGTGCCAGGGAGATGGAGACAGTCCCCAGGGCAAAGTCTGGTGGCATTTCAGGGTTAGCCAGCTCTGCTGGCAGACTGTGGAGGGGCTTGGATAGTCCGTGTTGTTAGAAACACGTCCTGCATATGGCTTCTCTTCCCTACGTGCACAGATCCTGCAGACGCTTAAAGACTATGACTGCCGCAACACCTTATTGCTGCCTCCGCGTGCCCCGGGTGAGAAGCTGCCCCCTGAGGTGCTGGAATATTATCAGGACCAGAAGAGGCTGCAGGATGAGCAGACGAAGTCCAAGACTGGGGAACCAGCAGGCCAGGACAACGGTGAGGGTTTGGCATTGGCTGTCCTGAGTGTGGACACAGCGGGGAGTCCAGCCCACACGCCCCGAGCTCTCCACGGGAAGCCCAGGCTTTTAGCAGCCACCCATTCCCCAGCTGGGTGGAGGAATTCCAGCGTGAAGGTCTGTGGCTTGTAACACGCATCCCCTACCAGCCTTGAGTGCAGCCAAAGCAAGCTCATATCTGCCTGCCATGGACCGGGGAAATAATCATGTTGTCCTCTTGTGTCCCCTAACCACAAAAAATAGGATTGGATGAGTTCTTCAGCCAGCAGGACCAGGTCTAATACCACCAGCTATCTTATATTTGCTCCTTCCCAGCACCAAAAGCACAAACTCAAAATCCCCCCGAGGGCAGAGACAGCTTGGACAGACTTCTCCTTGGGAAACTTTGCACGTGGCCATGCAAAGTGGCAAATGGCAAAGAGCAGATTGCCTGGCCATGTCCACCCTCTTCTTCCCTCCCCATGTCCTTCCTCCTCAGCAAACTTTGAAGAAGTCCAGTCTCTGTCAGATCAAGGAAGAAAGTCCTCTGCTGGGGTCATTCACACTGTCTCATCCCAGAACTCATTCATTTTTCCCTCCGTGTTTGATGAAAGCCAGTCCAACAAGGTGGACTCTAAATCTGAATGTGGAGGAGGAGGAAGGTGTTGAGAAAAGACAGGGGATGGGTAATGTTGCAGACAGGGCAGGGACAAGTGAGAGGCCAGAGAGGTTCTCCCCAGTTTTGCCAAATGAGCACCTTTTCCCCCAGGAGCTGCTGGGATCAGGATGATGCTGTTCCCTTTCCTAGGCAGGGCAGCGCGCTCTCTGTCCTGCGTGACACTGCAAGCCGAGATGGCTTTTGGTGACCTCCTAAGGGCAGAGGTGGGAGCTCTTTGCAAATGCTGTTATGGTGAATTCAGAGCCCAGCTACATCTCCTGGTATAATACTCCTAAAGCATCCAGCTTTTGGATAATCGCTTGATCCGTAAATGGAGCCTCTCCCTTGGGACAGTGTAAAATGCCTGGTTCTGCCTGTCCCCCCCTTACTCAGCAGGACCTGGGACCAAACTCCCATGAGGACCATGTTGACAGGGCATGGGAGATTTGGCCCAGTCCTTTTAGGTGTTGCCAAATGCTTGCTCTTTCCTCTTTCTGCCACCCCATTTCCTATACTCTGAACAGGCACCTTGACCACCATCTAGGGCAGACCCTGATCTGCACAAGCCTAAAGGAGGGGCATGGTGAGACCTCGGTGTGGTGTTAGTTTCAGCAAAGTCTTCTCTCCCAGAATCTGAGGGGATGGGGAGGATGATCAGGATCATAGGTAGGCAGGAGGCTGACTGTTCTATCTGGTTCTGCACAGCAGAGCATCGGCAGAGCATCGCCAGCAGCAAGGCGGCCGCGGGAGAACTGGCCGACAGCCCTGTCTATAGGGCCATCGCCCGCCACCTTGGCATCGATATCTCTGCAGAGGGGCGCGCGGCCCGAAACCGCAGAGGGATCGTCGTCATCATCCATGGGGCACCCCTGACAGGTAGGTGAGCTGCAGCCTGTGGCTGCAAGGAGGGGGGAAGCAGGAGAGACACATCCTGGAGGGCCGTGGTGCTTGGTTGACCAGTTGAAGCGAAGCGAGGTAAGCCGCAGCTCTGCTGGTACATGAAATGGTCCCAGGCCTTCACCAGCTGGGGCAAGGGCTGTGGCTCACCCTGTGTCCACACAGCTAGGCTATCGTTCCCCCACACAGGGTGGCCATGTCCCCGTTGCTTCGTGGGAGCACAGTGCCTAGTGCCCCTGTAGCCTCATGGGAGCAGTCCCTCGCCCACGCTGACCCCCAGACCGTGCCCAGATGTTGCCTGAGGCAGCGCCGGCCAGCACAGGCTGGCGAACGCTCTGAGTGGTGGCGGGACAGGGCTCGAAACAATGTTCTGGCCCAGGGTTGAGGTCACCACGAGGGACAAAGTGCTCAGCTGGATGTGAGGTGGAGGTGATCCTCCTGGCTCTAGAGGACAACGCTTCTAGCCATGCTCAGCTACCTCCCTCACGGTCTCCCCTAAAGGGGCACTTGATTTCCGACTGTCCTTGAAACTTTGAAATCCTGTCTGGGGACTTTCTAGAGCCTGTCCCTGAAAATGCTTCACGTGTAAGTGTCACCAAGCAGTCTTCCTCTCTCTCAAGGAAAGACAGCGGCAGCGGTTGCTCTGTCCAAATATTACGGCGCTGCCTGCTTGTCCATCGACACCGTGGTGAGAGAAGCCATCTCGGACAGGAGCAGCTCGGCAGGGCTGCGCGCCCGGGAGCTGTGCATCAGGGCTGCCATCGAGCAGAGCTGCAAGGAGGCAGAGGGTGCTGGTAAGGAGAAACGCTGGACCCAGAGCAGCGCTTCAGAAACCCACCATGACCATCCACTTCTGCTTGCTCCAGAGAGGAACTCTGACAGCCCTTGGGTCTCCTAGGGAACGTGGGTGCAGCATGTAGCAAAGCCATTTCATAAAGCATCTCATGTTATTAAAAAAAATAATCTCTGTTTTAAGGGCTCAGACAGGGGCACTTTTACTGCCTCTGGGCTTCTCAGCACATACTCCTTTTCCTAAGAGTGGTGAAGCACACCTGTATTTTTCTCAGGGTTTTTTTATATTTCCTTAAAGCTGAATCCAGCTGGCTCCTCGTGGCCATCAGGCAGAACTGCTGCCCACTTTAACAACCAAGAAGCCCTCTGAAGCTGCTCATTAAGCACTAGACAACTGACTTTGAGTGTGGCTTCAGAAACATGAGAGGAAGGGAAGAACAACCTCCCAGAGTTTCAGATGAGACATGCTGCAGATGAGCTCTTTTCTCCAGAGGTTCTCCTATACACACTGTCAGGTCACGCAGCTCGTGCATGTGGTGCTGTTCTCCACCTGAGACCAGAGACTTTTAGAAAACCTGGTTGGGCAGTTGGTGCCCCGTGCTCTGCAGGGTGAGGCCAGACCCTGGTTCTGGTGGGGGAAGTTTTGCATTGCTCAGCTTTGAACCTGGTTGGGTTGGGAGCTGGTGGAAGGAAGAAGGGTCTGGGCCCTGGGTGGGGTTATCCCATGAGGAGGATTTAGCTCCAGTGGAGATGGGGGATGCAGCTGGGGCAGGGCTGCATGTTACCGTCTCCATGTGAGAATGCAGGATGGGTGCAAGGTACAGAAATGATGCTCCTGGAGGGTGGAGCCTTGGCTTGATCCATAGGGGAGCTACTGTGCAGTGTCACCTGCGTGCACATTTGTGAGGAGGGACGCAGAGCTGTGCCTTAAAAACTCTCTGGCTTTAAAATCCAGTATCAGGTGGTGTGCTTTACCATGCTAATAAGAGAAGCAGGGCAGGAGCTGCTTCTGGAGATGGGTGCTGCTAGTGCCCAGCAGGCTGGGGAACAATGGCTGTGTCCCTGCCAGGGCGCAGGGCTGTGCCCGTTGGGGTGGAAGGTGCCTGCTTGCTCCCCACTGAGCGTCTGTCCCCTCCACAGGTCACAACGCAGATGCGTCCCTCAGCCTGCAGTTCGGCACCAAGGCCAAGCGCAGCCTAGACATGAGCCGGTCCAGCTCTGTGGACAAACTCAGCCGGCGGTCCGTCAGGTCCCGAGGCCAGGTGAGCGCTGTGGCGGGCAAGAAGAAGACAGATGGCCCCACCCCGCAATCCCAGAAACAGCATCTGATGGATCTGACAGGCTCCCAGGTGAAGCACGATGTGCACTGGTTAATGCCTGGGACCTTTCTGTTGCCTCTGAGAAGTGAAGGGGCCGCTTCCAGTGGAGGCTCTGCGTCACCCAGAGCCTGGTGCGGGGGTCTGTAGTGCAGAGAGCCAGCTGGGCAGGCTGGGCATGGCTCAGGGTGGGAATGAAACCCTGTGCTCTGGCAGAGAAACTCTGCGGCATCTTAACAGATTGTTGGCAAAGTGCAGTCCTGGCTAACGTGGCTGCAGCGGTGGGCAAAGCTGCGGGATGCTGCGCTGGGGGCTTGCAAGCTTGGGTCTCTGCTGGCCACGGATGCACCCTCCAGCGTGGTCCCTTGGAGCTGCTGGCCTGCAGTTTTGTTCTAGTCTCCTGCTAGTGAGAAACCCCAGCTCCAAGCCCAGCAGTTGGAATTGTTTTGGGGGTTTCCAAAGTGGTTGATTTTTCTTGTGGTGTTCAACATTGCAGGGCTCATCAAGTTCTCACCTCTCTCCCCTTCCCTGCGTTCCTGCGCAGCGAGAGCTGAGCATCAGTGGCAGCACATCAGGAGAGCTGGGCTTTAGGAGCTGCGTGCTGCCCGAGGAGCTGCTGGTGGCCATCCTCTCTGAAAGGCTGCAGGTACGTGGGGTGGGGGCAAATGGTACATTCTTGCTACAGAGAGACAGGCAGCGAGGTACAATTCCGAGAGGAGGAGGGCTGTGCCTGCTCTTGGAGGAGTCCTGGGCTGCGTGCAGGGATCCGTGGGTGAAGCTGCAGATGCCATAAGTTGGCAGAGCGTGGGGAAAGATCAGAGCTTGTCTGAACTGCTGCACTTGGAACTGTGATGGCTGGTGATCTCTGACATCAGGCTTTAGTGACTAGCTGAGAGCCCAATGCGTGCGACAGCTGACTTTCTCTTCCTTTTTGACTTTATCTGCAGCTGAGTGACTGCTACCAGGGAGTGGTGTTTGATGGCCTGGAGACCCCCTTTGCACACAACACGGCGTCTGCTCTCCTCTGCCTGCTCAAAGCTGTCAGAAATCGGCCTCACATCTATTTTGTGAACCTGTTCCAGGATTATGCTTCTTTGAAAGCCAGGGAGATGGCCGCAAAAGAGCAGGAAGGTGAGACTCTTCGTCTTCGTAACTCTGAAATCTTCTCTCTCAAGCCCTCAGCCTTACCCGTGTGTATCTGGGTTACCAGCAGAACTTGTAAGAGATGTTTTTATTAATCCTTCCACCTTCTGCCTCGGTGTAGCCAGCACTCAGCTCACAGTTGCTTAAAATACAGCAATGCTGAGGCTGACCTCAGTCTCTAACATTAAAGACTGGGCACAAGTGCAAGCTGTTGTGGCTCAATAACTAATCACTGGCCAGCTGTCCACAGTGCTGGTGCATGTGAGCCAGGCAAGGCATGGGAACTCACTGACCAGCCATAGTTTGGGGCTTATCTGAATTCTGAAGCAGGGATGTGAGCTCGCCAGTATCTCCTGGCAGGATGATAGGCTGGGTCAGGACACAGTTGTGAATCCTGGCAGCTCACCCAGAGCAGCAAGCTCTGCTTGCAGGCACTAATGGTTTCTTCTCTGGTCTGTGCTGAAGGACGGGAGCGGGAAGAAGCTGCCAGGAGGGAGAAAGCACGTCTCTGGGAGATGGAAGAGGACGAGTATGATGCCCTCACCGAGGAGGAGAAAATTCACTTTGATAACAGTATACTGCAAGTCCAGCGTGAGAGGAAGAAAAGGTCTGTAAGCCTTCTATGGGTGCCTCCCCAGGATAGTGTCTCCAAAGGGTTTCCCTGCTCCATAGACCTTGGTTGTGCTCAGAGGGGTTACCAAGGCCAAAAGCATTAATTACCAGCAGCACAAGGATTGCCAGTTCCACCTCCCTGGTTCCCAGCAGAGGAGGGACCTTCCTCCGGTGAGATGAGAACATCTTCTCTCCGTTTTAGTGGTGAGCCCTTCGGCTTCGACACTGGCTGCAGGGAGCTGGGCTTTGTGCTTCCCTTGCCACTGTGCTTACCAGTGTCTCTAAGTTAATTATGTTCATTCTCATCTTCATCGCCCTTCTTCACCAAACCAGAGGGGTTGTGGTGTGGGTTGGTGTGAGGCGCAGCTGTGCTGGCTTGGTTTGGATCCCAGTCCTGCCGTAGGTGAGGCCCTTGCACTGCTGAGCTCCCAGGGTTTTCCTTACTGAGTGACACCAGCCCCAAAAGCTGGTGTCTCTTAGGCTCACCTTCAGCTGCAGCAGCAGGTGAGCCTGGAGAAACTCTGATCCAGCAAAGCAGCCCTGTTCAAGAGCATACACAGGATAAGCTTAAGCCTCTATTAACCCCTGCCTGAAACTTGGGGAGGGACTTGCTTAAAGCGAGCCTGTGTTTCAGCACTTCTTTCAGCCCCAGCTGAAGTTTGTTTCCCTGGGAGGAGATCACTAGGGCTGCTTCAAACTGTGATTTCCAGGACAGGCAGCCCAAGTTTCCCATGGTCCCAGCTGGGTTCCAGCAGGAAACCTGGTTGGTTGGAGCCTGTTTTGCAGGAGGGCAGTTACTGCAGCCTTTGCTTTCTGATTGGTATGGCTAGTCTCACTAAGGAGCAGGCTGTGCCCAGGGAGAAGGGCTGGATAAGCCAAGTATTGGTGCAGGGATAAGCAGGTGTTAGTGATTTGTGAGCTGGATATTGAGAACTTCAGGCTCCAGTGTGGAGCAATGGTGGATCAGTCTTTGGCAGCATGCTGGAGGTGTCCAGGTGGACCTTATTGGAGAAGTAGTGCAATTTAGACCTTGTGACAGCAAAGCCTAGATTTGGCAGGCCCGGGAGGTCCCCTCCCACTTCCCTCACTTTGGATGTCCCAGCCTCCCCAGGTTGAGGGAAGTCCACAGAGCTGGTCTAACAGTTGTGCCTGGCCTTAGGGTCAGTGAATGAAGTGCGGGACCAGCTAGGATTGCAGCGAGCCCAGATTTCTGGTGGTGACTCTCGGGGATGTTTTCTGTTTGTATTGCTGAAGGGAGATGGAGCGGCTGGCTCGAGAGCTTGAGGAAAAGCACCGGTGGGAGCTAGAACGCTTGAGGGAGGAAGAATTGCTGAAGATGTTGTCTAAGTGGGCCAAGAGAAAGCTTGGAAAAGACAAAGAAAATGCTTCAAGGAAGAAAAGCCAGCCTGGAGTCAGGCAGGTGGGTGGTTGTGTTTATAGAGATGAGTGAAAGCCCTGGGGACCCTCCTGCTGAGCCGTACCATTCCTGGCAAAGCCAGCAGCCCCCCGCAGTGCTGGGGGTGGGTACCTGGCTGTCAGCAACACACGGGGCTGTGCTGGGAAACAGCAGCTGGTGTTTGATCGTGCTGCTGCTTCACCAGGGGTATTTTCACATGGGTTTGTTGGGTAGAGCTGTTCTTCTAGGGTCATGCTGCCTTTGAGTCATAGCTTCACGTAACTCCAAGCCCTAGATAGTTTTAGTCCAGCATTTCTCCCCGTTCTGCATGTGACTTACACCTCTGAGCCATGACCCGCCTGGGATGTGGTGTCTTTTGCTACCTGTCTGGCAGGAGATACCACCAGGCCCTTTAGGAATTCATTAGCAGCCAGACTTCCCAAAGTGTCAGCCAGACACAGGGATGGATGCTCAGCACACCAGAAACGTGCCCGGAGGACTGCACAAGAGTAAGGGGGTGTCTTAAGTTCCCTGTTTGGGTTGGGGAAGCTGTTCTGTTTCTCAGCTGGTTTGCAGGACTCCTCATCAGTCTGACACTGGGGAGTTTAGTTTCAGTTGAGCTCAACTGGGTACCAGCTGCGTTCTGAATTGGGATTTGTAGAGCACCTAGCACAGGTCTCAGATGAGGCGTGGGGTGCTATTGCAAAGATCGCCGCTGTCCTACAGCATTTGAGTTGGTGCTTTGAAATGCTCACCGCTTTGTCCTGCTCCTCCTGCCCAGAACACGAACGCATCCACTAGCAACACCAGCGCATCCACCGGCAACCTGTCCAATGTCACCGAGGGGGGAGAGAAGAAGGGATCTGCAGAGGAGCACCCAGACTCTCTTGCAAGTGACAAGGAAGATGAGAAGAAGCAGAGCAAGGCTCCCCCAACAGAGGCCTGCCCCCTGGAGGTTGTGCAACCTGCAGACCCAGAACAGGGGGAAACCAAAACCGAGGCGCAGAGTGACAGCGAGAAGAACTTGGCCCTGAGGTTTAAGAGCTACGAGGCATCGCAGAGGGATGTCACACATATTTTGTCATCCTGGGACAGGGCTCAGGGTATCCTGCTGTCCCCTCTGAACCAAGAGGTGGTGCAGCACCAAGTACAAGGCCAGCGCCAGCATTTATCCAGGCGGAGGAGCCGAAAGGACAGAGAGAAGGAGCATCTGGAAAAACTGAAGGCTCTTGAGGACTCCAAGTTATCTGGGCTGGAAGGGGAAGGTGCAGAAGGGTCAGCCAAAGGCCAGGACGTCGGGGTGCCCTGCTTGGACATCCAGGTGCTGAGCTCTGCAGATGTGACTAGGGCAATCCTGGAGAGCGGCAAGCTGCCAGCGGCAGAGCAGGTAAAGCCCTTGTGAGGCTCAGATGCTGAGCCTGCCGTGGTCTGGGCCCTGGTGCATTGTGTCCCACCAGGTGACAACAGCACAGAGCCTTGTCCAGGCCACTGATGATGTTCCGCGATGGCTTCACAGCAGCCACGTGGCTGGGGAAGTTCTTGCCATCCCCCAGATGGATGGAAAGAGGGAGGGCTCTCTGTTGGAACATCCTCTCTTGTTTGGAGAGTTTCCCAGTCTGGAAATCATTAAAAATGGTCCCAGGGCAGGGCAACTCCTGGTCATTGTTTCCTTCAGCTGAGTCCCTCAGAGTTGAGATTTCTCTCTAGCTCCCACTTGTAGGTCCTGGCACTGCTCTGGAGCCTGCCCACCCCACTGGGCATAAAAAAGCACTGTGCTCCATCTAAATAAAAAAACCCATTGCCAAAAGCTCGGTGCCTTTCAGGAAGTGTGAGGATGAAGGCGACGGGACTATAAACAGGGTTTTCTCTTATGCTTTAGATCCTGGATGACCTGGGACTGGGTCCCTCGGGGCCTCCCATTCCACCTACTGCTTTTTACTCTGTGATCCGCTACCCGGAGAAGCGGATGGTCCCTGCAGCAGGAGAAGCCCTCGAGCACTTCACCTTTGTGGTGCCAGGAGGCGCCACTGCAGAAGAAGGAAAGAAGAAAACCAGAAGTTTGTTGGATGTCCCCGTTGTGCCTGCAGTGAAGGTGCCAGGGCAGGGGCCAGGCTGGATGGGGCCATGGGGGGAGGTGGGATGGAAAAGGATCACTGTGGAAGGGCAGTGAAGACATGACGGGGCCCCGTGTCTGCAGGCATCCCTCCTCTCTGTTTAAAAGAGACAGCTCTGCTTGAGACATCGGGCAGTTCTGTGAGATGAGAGAAAAAAAAATCAGCTAAAACCTTCAACTTCCCTTGAGGAGAGGGTCCTGGGCAAGGAGGGGTGTTGTAGGCGAAACAAAGTCCCGTAAGGAAGACCAAATCCATGGGCAGAGGGGGTTGGTGGTTTATTCTCTCTCCTGTCTGTTACCAAACCTGCGGCTTTCTCTCCAGGATGGGGGTGTCTCGGGGCAGGTCTCACCTCTCTCCCTTTCCTCTCTCCCTTGGTGTGAAGGTGTCAGAGGAGCAGGTCACGCCAAGCAGGGGCCGGTCGGGGAAGGAGAAAGCCGCGGGCAGGCGGGAGGCTGTGAGGCAGAAGCGGAGCTCCAGCCGGGGCAGGAGAGGTCTCCAGGCGCCGGGCACGGGAGCACCCACGCGGCCCCCCGAGGGGCACCAAAGCGACGTGGACAGGGTCCCATCCCGGGGGAAATACGTCAGGTGAGCTGTGAGGGAGGAGGTGATCCCTCTGCTTCACGTCCATCTTGCCAAACGGGCTCCATCATCCCCAGCCCCGCAGGGACCCTCTGCCGGTGCCTCCACGGGATGGCGAGTCCATGAGCCTCCTCCTTCTCTCGTTTGCTCGTTAGCAATGTCTGAAGCCTCCTCTTTAATTGCCAGGCTGAGCAGCTGCCGGTGGATAGTGCCTGCCCACGGGGAGGTGGAACTGAAGGTCCAGTTCAGCTCCACGGTGCCGGGGCAGTTTGACCAGACGCTGCATTTTGAGGTCCTGGGGACAAAGCGACAGTACCAGGTGCACTGCAGGGGTACCTGCCTGTATCCCACCGTCAGCCAGGACCCACGGTAAGGCTGGGGCGTGGGAGCCTCCCCCACTGCTCCCCCCTGAGCTCGGAGCCAGGGCTGCCCCTTGTGCCCCAGTGACCTTCTGGCTTGGGCAGAGCATGCGGCCTGAGCCGCCCAGCATCTCTTCCGTGCTTGGAGCTGGGAACCAGTACTGGTACTATGGGAGACCTCGGCTGGTCCGAGGGATCAGAATGTAAGTTTGATATTGACCTTGAGCAGATAACCACGTACCCTTCAGAGGCTGGAACGTCCTGAGAGGAGCTGCGTGAACAAGAGTAAGGAACTGCCAGACTGGAACTGCCTGACCGCAAGGAGAGGAAGGGTATCGGGGTTGCAGCAGAGAAGAGCTCATCCAACCATGAACTGTTAGTCTGTAATTAAACCAATCAGATATGGACACATACTCTTCATAAAGTTATAAAAAGGCTTGTTAGAACAATAAAGTAGCCACTTTTGCACAATTCAGTGTTTGTCGTGTCCGTCTCAACAATGACAGTGGGGGGCACTGGGATGGTTACTGGGACGTACTGCAGGGCACTGGGACATACTGGGATATATTGGGGAGCACTAGAAGAGTCACTGGCACATAGTGGGGTGCACTGGGCAGGTCCCTGAGATGTGCTGGGGGGCACTGGGACATACTGGGGCACACTGGGAGGGTTACTGGGACATACTGGGATATATTGGGGAGCGCTAGAATCACTGGCACATAGCGGGGGGCACTGGGAGGGTCTCTGATATGTACTGGGGGCACTGAGACATACTGGGGCACACTGAGGGGGTTACTGGGATGTATTGCAGGACACTGGGACATACTGGGATAATTGGGGAGTGCTAGGAGAGTTATTGGGATATACTGGGGGCCACTGGGATGGTTACTGGGACATAGTGCAGGGCACTGGCACATACTGGGATATATTGGGGAGTGGTAGGATAGTCACTGGGACATACTGGGGGCATTGGGAGTGTTACTGGGATGTAGGGCACTGGGACATACTGGCACGCACTGGGGTGGTTACTGGGACGTACTGGGAGTGCTAAGAGGGTCATTGGGACATACTGGGGGGCACTGGGACATACTGGGATATATTGGGGAGCACTAAGAGGGTCACTGGTACATAGTGGGGGCACTGGGTGTCACGGTTGATAGTATTGACGCGGTGATGGTTTAGCAGGAAATCTGGATTTATTAATAACTAACAGCAATTTATCATTACAAAATAATTCCGAGATGCTGAAAGAAGGAAAAGCGACTGATTCACAGACTCTGAACTGCCCAGATTCACACTCCCTCCCTCACCGGTGCCTTCACTGACCCATCGATCCCTGCGCATCCACCAACGGACAGACACCCGGAAACGAGGGTCCGTCCCCCCATGAGCAGAGACCGAGCGGGTGACAGAGCAGCGAGCTCAGAGAGCATCTCCCTCCTCTCGAGGGCAGAGCCAATCCTCCCGAGGCCTCGGCATTCCCCCGCGGGCCATCCCTGAGCCCCGAGCGGGGGCACCTCGCCCCGGCCTGCCCTCAGCTCTGGCAGCAGACGACACCTCCAGGGTCTGGTCCCGGCGAGGCTCCAGCTCAGGGGAGATGCTGGTCACAGGCCGCTGGGATCCAGGGGAGCTCCAAGGGTCTCCCTGGGGGGCGCAGTTTAGAGGGTCCAAGATCATTGACTTTTGTCAGGTCCCTTCTGGTGCCGCCCAGCAGCTGCACAAGAACTTGATGAAGGTGCAGCTCTGTTCTTGTTCCCATCTGGCCCCATCCCAGGCCCAGGTGTGCCCGGCCCTGAGGAGATGAGGGGCCGTTAGAGCCGATCCCCAGCAGGCGGGAGGGCAGGAGCCAGGCTCGGTGACGTTCTCAGTCCTTATCTCCACAGATGGGGCACAGCTGGGGGAGGTGGGGGGAATCACACCCAGCACCAAGCACCCGACCAGGAGGGGCGGGGAGGGATGAGAATTGCACCCCCACACCCAGTTATCCCAGTTGTTGAGACAGGAGACAGCAACAATCAGTCACAAACGAGCTGCCGGAGCGTCACAGGAGCTCATGGCACTGGCACCAAGTCCAAGTGCGCTCTCTGCCAGCCCTGTGCCCTGTCCCTGCGCCAGCCCCCCGCTGCAGAGGATTCCCTCGGACCAACGGGATCGAGCAGCTCCCCACCCCTGCCCCTTCCCTGCTCCCAGTGAACACCGCCCCAGCACACCCGCTCCTCTGAGCTCCTCACCCAGCGCAGAGCCCAGCCAGTGCCCCAGGAACAGCACTGCGATGGTTCCAGCAGCGTCACCGCCGTCCCTCTGCAGGACGGGCCATGGCCTCGGGTGAGCCGCGGCTGATGGCACCGAGGGACTCCTGGTGTGGGGCTCTGCCTGGCTTTTGGAAGGACAGAGGGTGAGAGGCTGATCCAGGGTAATTCAGGTGGTGTAACACAGAAGGAAAATAGCCCCCTTCGAACCACATTAACGCTTCATATTTAAAGTCACGTGGGTTGTTTGGATTTAAATTATCCTACTCAGGTCTGAACGCTCAGGCCAGCAAAACCCCTCTGCACCCCACAGCTTGTTCCCCTCAGACAGCACCAGAGCACCTTTCACAGCAGTAACTGATTGCCGCGGTTCTCCAGAAGCACTTTTGCTCTGAGGCTCACGACATCACCCTAGAGACTCCTGGTAGCTGATAACAAAGGGGTCCCACCGCCGCGCGTACCCGGGGGGGCGGGCAGGGCCGGGCAGTGATCCCTGCTCCAACCATCCGCTGCCCTCCCCGCTCTCTCCTGCAGCGGGGCAAGAAAACCCAACCCCAGCCCGGGAAAGCGCTGCCCGGAGCGGGAGCAGCAGTTCAGTTCCCCCCGGCCCCGAACTCACAGACACGCCCGCAACGAGCTTCGTACTTCTACCCGCCCCCCCGCGGCACCTCCACTCGCGGCCGGCACCGAGGGCACGGACGGGGCGTGCGGCGGCACCGGCTGCGCGAGCGACGGCGGGGCGGGAGGGCCGTGCCGGGGGCGGGGAACAAGCTTCCCCGAGCCCGCTGAGCCCGGCTCCGACAGCCTCGGCCGGCGCCTCGACGGCCCCAGCCGTCCCGGCGGGCTGCCCCCGCCCTCCCCGTGCCGGAGGGGCCGCGGCACCGGGGTCAGGTCCTGGGACAGGCAGCGCCGTCGGGGTCCGGTCCCGGCAGCGCGGCACCGGAGGCCAGTCCCGGGGCGGGCTGGGAGGCACCGGGGTTCCGTGCCGGTGCGGGCAGGTCCGTCGGGTACCGGTCCCGGGGCGGGTAGCGCGGCACCGGTGTCCAGAACCGGGGCGGGCACAGACGTACCGGGGGCGGTCCGGGGGCGGTCCCGGGGCAGGGACCGCGGTACCGGGGTCCGGTCCCGGGGCGGGCAACAAGGCACCGGGGGCCGGTCCCGGGGCGGGCAGCGCGGCACCGGTATCCGGTCCCAGGGCGTGATGGGAGGCACCGGCGTTCGGTCCCGGGGCGCTAAACGCCTTACCGAAGGGCGGTCCCGGGACGGGCCGCGCGGCACCGGAGGCCGGACCCGGGGCGGGCAGCGAGGCACCGGGGTCCTGTCCCGGGACAGGAAGCGCAGGCGGTATTCGGTCCCGAGGCGGACAGGGAGGCACCGGGGGCCGTTCCCAGGGCGGGCAGCGCCATCGGGGTTATATCCCGGGGCGGGCAGCGCCGTGGGGGTCAGGTCCCGGGGCGGGCATTGCGGTACCGGGGTTCGGTCCCGGGGCGGACAAAAGGGACCGGTGCCCGGTCCCGGGGCGGGCAGCGAGTCACCGGAGGCCGGTCCCGGGACAGGCAGCGCCGTCGGGGTCCGGTCCCGGAAGCACGGCACGGGGGTTCGGTCCCGGGGCGGGCAGCGAGGCACCGGGGGCCGGTCCCGGGGCGGGCAGCGAGGCACCGGGATTCGGCGGCGGAGCGCGGGGCCCGCGGGAGCGGTTTGTCCGTCCTGCTGCCGCCCAGAGCCCGAGCGCGCCCCCCCGGAACCGCCACCCCCCGCCCTACAGCGGCCTCGCCGCTCCCCCCCCTGCGCCCCCGCGGTCCCGCCAGAAAACCTTCCTCATTCAGCTGAAAAAGGAGCATCGGAGCCGCCCGGGGCCCTTCTCCGGGGCCGAAATGGAGCCCGACACCCCCGGGCGGGGCTAATGAACCCCCGCGCCTCGGCCGCGCCGCGGGCAGAGGGTGCTCGGCGCCGGCTGCCCTCAGCTCCCCGCAGAGCCGGGACCATCCCCAGCCGGGGGGGCCGCAGGCTGCTGGCGCCTTCCCCCGCCAGCCCAGCCCTCCCCGCAGAGTTCCCGCACCCCAAACGCTGCTGCTGCCGCTCCCGGCACATCGCGGGGGAATAAAGCAACAGCGGGTCCGGCGCAGGGGCCGTAAATACCCGCGGTGGGGCTGCTTCTCGGCGCCTATTTAACTCGCCAGGTGTCTTTAGTTAAACTCGCCGTTGTGTTTCCATCTCCCCCCGCCCCCCCTTGTTTCAGCTCCGCCTGACGAGAGATGCGAGACGCGCCGCGGAGCCCCAGGAAAGCAAACGGAGACTGGTCCGTCCGTCCCTAAATACGGTCCGTTTGGGAAAAGGGAATTCTGCTCTCGAGCAGCTGCAGGAAAGGAGAACCCCCGTGTTCTTCTCTCCCTAAAAGCCATGACCCTTGTTTCAAACCCTCGGAGCCGATTCTGCAGGACCGTCACTGAGCGAGGGGCGGGGCCGAGCCCCGGGAAACCCGTTTGTCCCGCGCTGAACCCGACCTAAGCCCGGACGGCACCTCGCTGGAGTTTAGTCCTGACGGCCCCACAGCCGCTGCCGCGGCGAGGCAAGCGGGGCTTGGGGGGGTTTTCTGGACGCGACCAGGCACGGCGCGACCGCCAGCCCAGCCGCGGCACGGCCCGGCCCGGCGGGCAGAGCGGGGGGGCCGGGGACACCGCCGGACCGTCCGTGACCGGCGGAGCTGCGGCGCCGGAGCGGTCGTCGGTCCCCGGCGGCAGCGCGGAAGACGAGCCCCGGGGGGTGCGGAGGGAAGCGCGGCGGGGGGCGGGGGCCAGACCTCGGTAGGTGGCGGAGGCCGCGCTGCGACGGGCGGCAGCTGCGCGGGGTTTCTGGCTCCTCGGCCCTTTTTCCGCGCTGTCAACGAGTCCGTGCGGGGCGTTCGTGCGCGCTTCGCGGAGGCTGCGGGTTCGGTTTCTATCAAATCGCTCCCTTTCTGCACGCCCGCGCCTTTCCTCTCTGAACGACACAGCAGGAGGCGCCGACGAAGTCAGTCCGCGCGTTGTTCTCCGCGGAGATGGCGAGCGCGCAGCAGTAATTCATGGAGCGGCTGTTGGAGGGAAAACAGCGTGCGGGAGGTTTCTCCCCGTTTCTTCTTGTTTTCGGAGCCGGGCGACGGGCGGGCGCGGCGGGCACCGTGGCTGCGCTGGCGGCCAGGGGAAGGCGGCCCCCCCGCCGCCCCCCCGCGCCCTGCGGCGGAGCCTCCGCTGCCGCGGAGCAGCTCTGGGGAAGCGCCCGCGCGGTGCGAGGGTCTCTGCGGCGGAGAGGGAAGGGGGGGGGGGGGCGTGGGGGGAAGGGGGGGGAGGGGGGTGGTGCCACGCTTTGGGGGTGCGGGGCTTGGCCGGGGCCCCCCCGAGGGCTGCGCGGAGCCGAGGGCCGGGCGCGGGGGGACGGGGGGACGGGTACCGCCGTGGCCGGGGGTGCTCCGCGAGAGGGGAGAGTTTTTGGGGGAGAGGCGCGTTATTCCCGGAGCGCGCGGGGCGGACGCGGAACGCGCAGGGGCTCGGCTCTGCGGCTGTGCGCTTCCGTCACCTCCCGCCACAGCCCGGCCTAAACGGCCCCGGTTCGGTTACGCGCCCGCGGTATCTCAGCGAGCGCCCCCAGCCCCGTGTTTTGGGGAGGGGAAGGCGGGCGGACACGCCGGCTGTGGGGAATTCCCGATTTCTGCGCTCCCCCGTCCCGCGGCCGCCGTCTCCCGGCGCACCGGAGGGTGCCCCCGGCTCGGACGCCGCTTTACTCCGCGCTGGGCCCTGCGGAACGGCCCCGCGGGGCGGAGGGGGGGTGTCCCTCGGCGGGGAGAGGCGGGAGGGAAGGGTGCTTCCGCAGGGCTGTCGGGGGCCGGTGCCGCTGTTCTCCCGGGCGGGACCCGCCGCGCCCCGCCGCCTGCCCCCCCTCCCCGCCCCTCTGCCCGCTCCGCGGAGGTGAAGTGCGGGTGCTGCCCGCTTTGGCGGATGCCCCGTCTCGCAGGAGTTGCGCCTGGCACTGGGAGGCGACTCGGAGGGAGGAGGGTCTCGCTGCGGACGGAGACCTGCTGCCGGTGGTGCTGAGCCCACCCCCCCAGCATTCGCCCCGGGCCCCGGGCCAGCGCTGCCCCCGCTCCTCTCCGCGGGGTTATTAGTTAATAATAATTCGCCAGTGAGGCCAAGGACGAGCCTCCCGTCTGCCGGGGAGGGGCGCGGGGCCCTGCGGGGTGGAACCGCAACCGCCGCCGGGGACCCGGCCCCGCGGTGCCGTCGGAGCCGCCCGTCGAGCCGCTCCCGGGGCCGCGGCGGTCGGAGGCCGCGTCCCGTCGAGTCTCGCCTTTGCCACCCCCGTCCTCCCAGCGCCCGGGCTCACGGGGCAGCCGGCGGCGGAGGGGGGGGGGGGGAGGGGAGGGCCGGCGCTCCCCGAGGGGTATGATGGCCCGAGGGGAGTGTGAAACCCGGCGGGGGCAGAGCTGGACGCGGGAGGATGGCAGTGGGGGCGGTGGGGGGCCGGGGGGCAGTGGGGACCGTAGGAGAGCCCGGGGAAGGGGAGGGGGGGCAGTGCGGGTCGGCTCACGGTGCCAGGCGGACCGCAGGGCGCGGAGGATGCGCGCAGCAGCGCGGACACGCTGACCGCACCCCCCTGGGGCGGGACTTCGGCCCTACCGGGAGGGGGGCACCACGAAACGGGCTCCGCGGGGGCAGCCGGGAGGGTTTAGGGTCTCCGCACCGCCTGACCGATGTCCCGGTGCAGGCCGCCCGCCGGGCCCCGCTGCGTGCCGCAGGGCGATCTGCGAGGAACCGCCGGTGGTCCCCCGACCGCAGCCGGGCCGCGCCCCAATGGCCCCAGTAGAGCGGGGATGGGAGCGGCTGTGCAGCCCGCGGGGGGGCACGGATCGATCCCGGGGGGGACAGGGAGCGATCCCGGGGGGGGGACAGGGAGTGATCCCGGGGGGGGACCCCTCCCGCTGCCACAGCCCCTCGGATGTCTCGCCAAAGCCCGTCCCAGGCGGGGGTTCCTGCGGTGCGGTCCCCCCGCAGCCCGCGGGGGTGAAGGGGGCTCAACGGGTCCCTGTCCTCATCGGCGGCGGCCCAAGGAGCTGAAAATCCGTCGAGCTGATGCGGCCGCGGCTCCTCCCCCCACCCCCGAACACGCGTTGCCGCCCGACGGCCCCGCTCCCCTGCCCGGTGTTTATTCACCGCATCGACAGCGGTGGAAGGAATTGAGCGGGCAGATGGGAACCGCTGAGGGGAACCCTTCGGGCCCCTCGCACGGGGTCACCGCGCTCACCCACCACAGGACACCCCTCCGGCTGCAAACGCGCAGCGAGCTTTGGAGCTGGGTGGGTACGAACAACCCGCCGCGGTTCTCGGTCGGGGTTTGCCCTCCGGTACGCTGAAGGCAAAATGCTCTTTGACATCATTTGGTGGCAGCTTTCTTCTCCCCTGTCCCCAGCACTTTCCCCAGCTGAATGCAGCGTGGCACGGTTAGCGCAGGCGCTCAGAAAGTCACCTTCTCGACACAGTGCTGGCCGCCACCCCAGCGGTGCAACGCTTAATGCCAACACGGCCAGGTTTCACCCAGACAGTCTGTCCGCAGCGCAGGGACCAAGGGCTGCAGTGAGTGGAGCCGAGTCAATGAAGCAAAATTACTGCAGTTACACAGCAGGGTGCCGGAATGACTCCCTGCGCTGCCTCCCGCAGTGCACGGGCCAGTGCTCGGAGAAGATGCGGGGCTGCATCCCGCATCACTCCCTTCTTGCCCTCTGCCTCCCCACCCCAGGCCCCAGTTTTCTTCCTGTAGGGGGAAAAAAAAAAAGAAAAAAAAAGTCAAATTGCATCAAGTTCTGGCTGTTGGTGGGGGAACCACCGGCTCAGGAATCCAACTCGGAAATAGAAACTTTGGCTTTTAAGCGATCTGGTCATTCCCAGTGAAGCAGGACAGAGCTCCGCGCTGGCGCAGCCGTGACCAAGCGCCACACGCGTGCGGCTTCGGGACATCCTGGAGCCACGAGAGGAGACAGAGCCCGGCCCGAGGGACGGGCAATGCGCTGCTTTGGGAAACGAGTCGTGCGGAGAGACGGGGTTCGTTCAGCGCTCCTGAAAGCGGCCCAGAAGCAAGAAGTCAGGGCTAGTGCAAACCCTGCAGCTTCTGCCCGTGGCTGGGCCCGCGGGGATGCGAACTGGCGAGGAGCGAGCCCGAGGGTCCTGGCTCGACTCCTGCCTGTCTGCCACAGCCCACGGGGCCCCGCGGGTGGAAAACCGCAGGATTCGGGCAGGTGCGCCGGCACCAAAGGGCGTGTGAGAAGACGGCTGGACGCGAGGGGGGAGTTCGCCTGCAGGTGAACTTTGTGTGGCGATGGCTGCCAGGCGCTCCCCTCCGAGCTGTGTGTGGGTCCCCAGCCGGCTGCTGGCGCGGGGGGGGGCGCAGGGCCCCGCGGTTCGCACGGAGTCAAGTGCAGAGAGCGAGAGCGGGAGCACGGAGGGACGCGGCGGCCCGTGAGCCAGCGGGGAGGTGAGACTGCGAGACGGGGCGTCCGCCAGAGCGGGCAGCACCCGCACTTCACCTCCGCGGAGCGGGCAGAGGGGCGGGGAGGGGGGGCAGGCGGCGGGGCGCGGCGGGTCCCGCCCGGGAGAACAGCGGCACCGGCCCCCGACAGCCCTGCGGAAGCACCCTTCCCTCCCGCCTCTCCCCGCCGAGGGACACCCCCCCTCCGCCCCGCGGGGCCGTTCCGCAGGGCCCAGCGCGGAGTAAAGCGGCGTCCGAGCCGGGGGCACCCTCCGGTGCGCCGGGAGACGGCGGCCGCGGGACGGGGGAGCGCAGAAATCGGGAATTCCCCACAGCCGGCGTGTCCGCCCGCCTTCCCCTCCCCAAAACACGGGGCTGGGGGCGCTCGCTGAGATACCGCGGGCGCGTAACCGAACCGGGGCCGTTTAGGCCGGGCTGTGGCGGGAGGTGACGGAAGCGCACAGCCGCAGAGCCGAGCCCCTGCGCGTTCCGCGTCCGCCCCGCGCGCTCCGGGAATAACGCGCCTCTCCCCCAAAAACTCTCCCCTCTCGCGGAGCACCCCCGGCCACGGCGGTACCCGTCCCCCCGTCCCCCCGCGCCCGGCCCTCGGCTCCGCGCAGCCCTCGGGGGGGCCCCGGCCAAGCCCCGCACCCCCAAAGCGTGGCACCACCCCCCTCCCCCCCCTTCCCCCCACGCCCCCCCCCCCCTTCCCTCTCCGCCGCAGAGACCCTCGCACCGCGCGGGCGCTTCCCCAGAGCTGCTCCGCGGCAGCGGAGGCTCCGCCGCAGGGCGCGGGGGGGCGGCGGGGGGGCCGCCTTCCCCTGGCCGCCAGCGCAGCCACGGTGCCCGCCGCGCCCGCCCGTCGCCCGGCTCCGAAAACAAGAAGAAACGGGGAGAAACCTCCCGCACGCTGTTTTCCCTCCAACAGCCGCTCCATGAATTACTGCTGCGCGCTCGCCATCTCCGCGGAGAACAACGCGCGGACTGACTTCGTCGGCGCCTCCTGCTGTGTCGTTCAGAGAGGAAAGGCGCGGGCGTGCAGAAAGGGAGCGATTTGATAGAAACCGAACCCGCAGCCTCCGCGAAGCGCGCACGAACGCCCCGCACGGACTCGTTGACAGCGCGGAAAAAGGGCCGAGGAGCCAGAAACCCCGCGCAGCTGCCGCCCGTCGCAGCGCGGCCTCCGCCACCTACCGAGGTCTGGCCCCCGCCCCCCGCCGCGCTTCCCTCCGCACCCCCCGGGGCTCGTCTTCCGCGCTGCCGCCGGGGACCGACGACCGCTCCGGCGCCGCAGCTCCGCCGGTCACGGACGGTCCGGCGGTGTCCCCGGCCCCCCCGCTCTGCCCGCCGGGCCGGGCCGTGCCGCGGCTGGGCTGGCGGTCGCGCCGTGCCTGGTCGCGTCCAGAAAACCCCCCCAAGCCCCGCTTGCCTCGCCGCGGCAGCGGCTGTGGGGCCGTCAGGACTAAACTCCAGCGAGGTGCCGTCCGGGCTTAGGTCGGGTTCAGCGCGGGACAAACGGGTTTCCCGGGGCTCGGCCCCGCCCCTCGCTCAGTGACGGTCCTGCAGAATCGGCTCCGAGGGTTTGAAACAAGGGTCATGGCTTTTAGGGAGAGAAGAACACGGGGGTTCTCCTTTCCTGCAGCTGCTCGAGAGCAGAATTCCCTTTTCCCAAACGGACCGTATTTAGGGACGGACGGACCAGTCTCCGTTTGCTTTCCTGGGGCTCCGCGGCGCGTCTCGCATCTCTCGTCAGGCGGAGCTGAAACAAGGGGGGGCGGGGGGAGATGGAAACACAACGGCGAGTTTAACTAAAGACACCTGGCGAGTTAAATAGGCGCCGAGAAGCAGCCCCACCGCGGGTATTTACGGCCCCTGCGCCGGACCCGCTGTTGCTTTATTCCCCCGCGATGTGCCGGGAGCGGCAGCAGCAGCGTTTGGGGTGCGGGAACTCTGCGGGGAGGGCTGGGCTGGCGGGGGAAGGCGCCAGCAGCCTGCGGCCCCCCCGGCTGGGGATGGTCCCGGCTCTGCGGGGAGCTGAGGGCAGCCGGCGCCGAGCACCCTCTGCCCGCGGCGCGGCCGAGGCGCGGGGGTTCATTAGCCCCGCCCGGGGGTGTCGGGCTCCATTTCGGCCCCGGAGAAGGGCCCCGGGCGGCTCCGATGCTCCTTTTTCAGCTGAATGAGGAAGGTTTTCTGGCGGGACCGCGGGGGCGCAGGGGGGGGAGCGGCGAGGCCGCTGTAGGGCGGGGGGTGGCGGTTCCGGGGGGGGCGCGCTCGGGCTCTGGGCGGCAGCAGGACGGACAAACCGCTCCCGCGGGCCCCGCGCTCCGCCGCCTCCGCCGGGTTTGCTCAGGCCGCGGTGTAGGTCGGGTCTTTGTTTAGGCGGGGGCGGGGGGGGGGAGGCTGTGGCAAGAGGGGAAGGAGAACGGCGGGGGGGGGGGTTTCCCGTTTTTTTTGTCGCTGCTGTTGTTGTTGTCGTCTGTGTTTCCCCCCTCCTCCCTCCCCGGCGATAACGCTCCCGCGGCGCGCAGGCGGGTTTTGCGCGGGGAGTGAGGCCGCCGAGGCAGGTCCCCGCGCCGCCGGGCCACCCGCTGGGAAACAGAAACTTTCGCTGCCGGCGCTGGGAGCAGAGACCCGGCGCGGGGTCCCGGGGCCGCCCGGGGGATGCGGTAGGGCCGGGCCGTGGGGTGGCAGCGCGACCCGCGGCTGCTCTGCGGCTGGAGGACAACGACCTGCCCGCGCCCGGCGGCCCCGCGGAGGAGCCGCGGCGGGAGCCCCCCGGGTGCCGGCAGCCCGGGCTGGCGCGGAGTCCCCGGGCGAGGCCGGCGGGGGCCGGGCGCTGACCGCGCTCCTCCCGCAGCCCGCCCCGACGAGGACTCCTGCTCTTCCTCCGCCGCCTGGTCGCCCTCCTGCTCGCCGCGGTCCGTGCCCTCGGTCTCCGGCTGCGGCCCCGGCCAGTGCGTCTGCAGCAGCTGCGGCCCGAGATGGTGGGCAAGGACCTGCTGAAGGGGGGAGCGGGGCGGGGGGGACGCCGGGCCCCCGGTGCCGCGCTACCCGCCCCGGTATCTAACCCCGGTGCCGCGCTGCCTGTCCCTGGACAGGACCCCGGTGCCGCGCTGCCCGCCCCGGGTCCGGCCTCCGGTGCCGCGCTGCCCGTCTCGGGACCACCCCCGGTAAGGCTCTGAGCGCGCCGGGACCGAACCCCGGTGACTCCCATCACGCCCCGGGACTGGACACCGGTACCGCGCTGCCCGCCCCGGGACCGCCCCCGGTGCCTCTCTGCCCGCTCCGGTTCTGGACCCCGGTGCCGCGCTACCCGCCCCGGGACCGGTCCCCGGTGCCTCCCAAGCCACCCCGGGACCGGCCCCCGGTACCTCGCTGCCCGCCCTGGGACCGGCCGCCGGTATCTAGCTGCCCGTCCCGTGACCGGCACCCGCTGCCTTGGTGCCCGCTCCGGGACCGCCCCGGATGCTTCCCTGCCCGCCCCGCGACCGGCCCCCGGTGCCGCGCTGCCCGCCCCGGCACCGAACCCCGACGGCGCTGCCCGCCCCGGGACCGGACACCGGTGCCGCGCTGCCCGCCCCGGGACCGGACCTCGACGGCCCTGCCTGCCCCGGGACCGGACTCCGACGACGCTGCCCACCCCGGGACAGGCCCCCGGTGCCTTGTTGTCCGCCTCGGGACCGAACCCCGCTGCCTCCCAGCCCGCCCCGGGACCGCCCCCGGTGCCGCGCTGCCCGCCCCGGGACCAGACCCCAGTGCCTCCCAGCCCGCCCCGGGACCGGCCCCCGGTGCCTCGCTGCCCGCCCCAGTTCTGGACCCCGGTGCCGCGCTCCCCGCCCCGGAACCGGCACCCGGTGCCTCCCAGCCCGCCCTGTGACCGACCCCTGCTGCCTTGTTGCCCGCCCGGGACCGCCCCCGGTGCCTCGCTGCCCGTCCCGGCAGCGGCCTCCAGTGCCACCCAGCCCGCCCCGCGACCGGCCCCCGCTGCCTTGTTACCCGCCCCGGGACCACCCAGGATGCCTCCCGGCCCGCCCCGGGACCGGCCCCCGCTGCCTCTCTGCGCGCCCCGGGACCGGCCGCCGGTACCTCGCTGCCCGCCCCGGGACCGGCCCCCGGTGCCTTGTTGCCCGCCCCGGGACCAGACCCCAGTGCCTCCCAGCCCGCCCAGGAACCTCTCCCGGTGCCTCCCTGCCTGCCCCGGCACCGGACCCCGACGGCGCTGCCCGCCCCGAGACCGGACACCGGTGGCGCGGCCTGTCCCGGCACCGGTCCCGGTGCCGCGCTGCCCGTCCCGGCACCGGCCCCCTGTGCCTCGCTGCCCACCTCGGTTCTGGACCCCGGTGCCGCGCTCCCCGCCCCGGAAACGACCCCCGGTACCGCGCTGCCCGTCTCGGGACCGCCCCCGGTAAGGCGCTGAGCGCCCCGGGACCGAACCCCGGTGCCTCCCATCACGCCCCGGGACCGGACACCGGTGCCTCCCAGCCCGCCCCGGGACCGGCCGCCGGTGCCGCGCTGCCCGCCCCGGGACCGAACACCGACGGCGCTGCCGACCCCGGGACCGGAACCCGACGACGCTGCCCGTCCCGGCACCGGCCCCCGGTGCCTCGCTGCCCGCCCCGGTTCTGGACCTCGGTGCCTCGCTCCCCGCCCCGGAAACGACCCCCGGTGCCGCGCTGCCCGTCTCGGGACCGCCCCCGGTAAGGCGCTGCCCACCCCGGGACCGCCCCCGGTGCCGCACTGCCCACCCGGGGACCCCCCCCGGTGCCTCGCTGCCCGCCCCGGGACCAGACCCCAGTGCCTCCCAGCCCGCCCCGGGACCGGCCGCCGGTACCTCGCTGCCCGCCCAGGGACCGGCCCCCGGTGCCGCGCTGCCCGCCCCGGGACCAGACCCCAGTGCCTCCCAGCCCGCCCAGGAACCTCTCCCGGTGCCTCCCTGCCTGCCCCGGCACCGGACCCCGACGGCGTTGCCCACCCCGAGACCGGACACCCGTGCCGCATATTGGGGTCACCATTAGCCGGGGTCCTTATTTCTGCGGGAACAGAAACGACGCAACACCAATGTGATGATCAGGTCGTCCATCTTTTTTATTACATATTCTATTCCTTTTCTGGTTACATTTATACTCTACTAAGTTCCGTACACGCACTCATCTATCTTCTAATAGGCTACAGGTCATCTACACGCGCTGTTCACGCGCCTCTACAAGCACTTGCATTGGTTAATTGCAATTAGCACGTAAAGCCCAAAACTTGCCAAAAGTCCCTTATCTCATACCCTGTTTTGCTCAGACTTGTGTGCTTTTGCTGACCACAGGTGTTTCTCACTTATCTGCTGTCTTGTGTGTTTTTGCCAGCCTTATTTTGCTGGCCTTGTCTTCGTCCTTGCATTCTTCTGTCTGCACTTTCTCCCAGCGCGGCCCAGACTCCTACATCTCCCCCCCTTTTTTTTTATTTTATTTGCTCAACCAAACTTTGCAGCATCCTCTGCAAACATTGGAACAAGCAAGGAAGAATCAACAGCAAAAGCAGCAATACCATCAATACCATCAATGCTCCTTTGACCAATGTTTGTAACCAACCTCTCAGTCCGAGACCAATGAGCCAATCTGAAAAGGGGCCATGTCCCTCTGTAATATGTTTCATGTTATGTTGTATTTTCGCTAATCGTTGGTGTATGCTCTGTGAATGGTCAGACAAATTAAAGCAACACATTCCTTCAAAATCTTCACATCTATGCCCATGTGCCAATAATAAAAATCTACAGCAGCATGATTTTGCAAAGCAGCATGCCTAACACTATCAACATCAGTAAGCAGCGCACTCAGCGTTTGCGAAGGTAGATTAAATTGCTTTTCACTCCAACATGCTAATCTACGTATATATTTTTGCATTTATGGCAGCCATTCCTTGCGGAAAGAAGAAAGAAGTAGCTATAACAGTGGCTAATGAAGGTAGCCGCACGTTGTCGTTGCAGGTGTCGTCAAAGGTTCGAACAGATCCGCGTGATCTTATCCTTGTGCACCTGCCAACTTCGAGGAACGTTTATTCCAACACCACAGCTCCTATCCACTACCTTATTATTTTGCCTAATACGTTGCAAAGCTAAGCGTTTACAAAACTCAAAACTAATTTCTGCTAAAACTCTTTGCCCAAGATCTTCAATTAGGCTTAAAGCCCTAGAAAACTGCTGTTGTTCTCTAAAACTCTAATCTGTCCTTCTGTACTAACAGCTAATGGCTGATACACTGACCTACCTATAAAATCAGACAGCCAATCTGCTTCGGTAAAAGATAATCCGGTCAGCACACAAGTGACATTTATACACACTTTCCCGATCATGCGCACGCGTGACTCTCCAAGTTCCCCTGTCACACCATGCACAATGTATAAAAACCCAAGGTCGACAGTTTAGACCATGTTCCGTACTAGCTGTGTCATGTTCTTCAAGCTGTTTTATGGTGAGCGGCTGTGTTCGAATAGCCGTGTAAAATGACTACAGATTCGGTAAAAGACACAGAACTTCACTGTTCGCTGGATGTAGTGCCGTTAACAACGGCGTCAGGACCAAGTTCAATCGATGTTGGTGTCTCTGGAGTGCCTCGGGATGCAGGGTTGGTGTTGTCATCCTTTGCGATCCATGGTTTCACCCACTTTGCGGGGACCCATTTGGGTGGATCACTACCTGTGGAAACACAAGCATAACCTCTTCCCCAAGTTAGCAACTGCATAGATCCCTCCCATTGCCCAGATTGAGGGGAATACAATTGCACTGGAATTTTTTGAAAAGAATAATCATGCTTGTTTGTTTGCATATGTATTCGCGCAGGCGGTTCATCTTGCCCTCCACGTATACTAAGCCAATTTAAAACAAATAATGTTTTTGCCAATATCTCATGAGGGGAACCCCCTGTCTCCCCGTTTTTTCAAAATAACAAGGTGATGTTTCAATATACGATGGGCGTGCTCAACGATTGCTTGCCCAGTAGAGTTGTGTGGTACTCCGTGGAGAAGCTGAATTCCCCAATGTTGTAAAAAGGCAGTGGTGGAGGCTGCCCGATATGCAGGACCATTATCAGGTTTAATTTTCTTTGGACACCCCATAACCGCAATTGCTTGCGTCCAATGTTGACAAGCTGCTGCTGCCGAGGCAGAAGCACGAGCAGAGGCCCATATAAATGAGGAACAGGTATCCACTGACACATGTAAGTAGCGAAGATGCCCAAAAGGCGGAAATACAGTGATATCAGTTTGCCAAACTTCCCGTGGCTGTAAGCCACGAGGATTCGCACCACCGTCCTGTAGCGGTGTGAGAGTGGCACAGTCTGGACAAGCAGCCACTATCGCCCGTGCTTGGGTCTTAGGGATGTTAAATTGCTTACGTAATGCAGTTGCAGACTGGTGAAAAAAGGCATGAGATTTATAGGCTTCTGGAACAATGTTATGCGTGTCTGCTAAAGCGGCAACCAACTGATCAGCTCGAGTGTTGCCTTCTACAAGACCTCCAGGGAGCCTCGTATGGCTCTTTATATGCATGATAAAACCCGATGCGTGCGATGATTAACAGTATTTCGTAAGTCGACAAAAGCCTGAAAAAGGGTGGGATTGACAGTATTCGAGCACGTGTAACTCCTTCCTGAGCCGTTGGCACAGTAAAGCACTCCAGCAGGTGTGCAGAATCCATCGCCTGCTGTGAATCCTACCAGGATTTATGATAGACTTATGCAAACAATCCAAGCTAAGTATCTGCTAAAGCTTCCTTGACTATGAGCACTGTGTCTGTCCTCACTCCTGTCCCATTAACACGGTGGAGACAACATTATGCTCTCTGCAAGTGCAGAAGGAAAACAGAGGCCAGCCCACTCCACTGGCACATTATGTTCAGATTCTCCCTTTCCTAACCAGTGTTATTTGTTCTGTAGTGTCTTGGAACGATTCCCACACCACATCTCAGGATTGCCTAAAAAGGGGTAGACTGCGGTTTTAGTGATCTCGACATACAAAACCATCTTCAGAGACTGTCTGACTGAATATCAAATTGTAAACTTGAGTCATTCTATTACGTTTGTCAGTTTTAGGGAGGACAGTAATTCAAGTTTTAACTGCCTGGCTTTGGCACAGTTTATTTACAGAGCCTAAGTCATCTTGAAAGCTGCACTCAAGGAGATGACAGCTCTAGCACGGTTAGCTAAAAACCCTGCGTCCTTGCCCTTCATCTCACATAGATCTGGAGCTCACAGCCCCCCTTCTTGTGATGTGTGCTCACCTGCAAATTGACCCACTTGCCAGTTTGCTGCAAGAGTGCAGTTTACTAAAAGGAAGAACAGATGTTGAGAACGAGTAATGCAAAAGCCAAAGTTAAACTCAGCTTTTTCCAGCTGTCGACCACATAGGTGGCCTGCAGAAACCATTCACAGGATTAAGTTCTCACTTAGCTTAAATCAGAAAAAAAGCAAATGTGTTAATTCAAGTCAACTTGTTGGCTGAGTTCTAGAGCACCAGGAGTTGTCCTCCAGGAACAAAAAGCATCAACCAAATTTTTAAGAGGAATACTAAAGCACTTTCACTATAAAGCTCATTCCTGCTGGTTCTCATTTACTGCCAGACCTCGCTTCCAGGTCATGGGGCACCTGAGCTCCAGGATGTTAAATACCACATTTCAGAGCTGCTCCAGATCTGCTCCAATTACCTTGTCATTATCCAAAGGATCCTTTTGCACAAATGCCTGGACAAATTCTTCTGGTCCAATATAATTGAGTCTCTCCTAAACAAAGCACACAAGCAGCCAAGTCCTACGCTATGTTAACCTGCATTTCAGAAAGAGGGGAAGGATGCAATCGTAGTTGAAGTATGACAACTCACAAGCTCTGTGTGTGTCAGCTGCTGAGCTAACACGTAGGGGTCATTGCAGACTGTGATTATGTCCCTCTGCATGGACTGGGGCTTGGTCTTTAGAACTGTGAGGCGATCTGTGGACGTGGCATTAATTTTTGCAAGTACTTCCTCATACTGGCTAACAGTGGTGAGCTTCCGAATCAGGTTCTGGAGGAGCTGCTGTACGTTCTTCCGATACATCTGTCACGACAAGAAACGATCCGGAGACGTTTTCGAAATGTGCAAAGATAGTATTAAAGTCTGCATAACACCAAAACAGACTGATGCTGATACCTGTACTTGTTGCCAACTGAAGATGTGTTCCACTATGTGGGTTTCTAATATTAGCATTTCATCAGACCAAAAGGAATCCAGCCAAGAATTTAAACACTGATTGTCTCACAGATTCAACAGTGACCTGGTTAGCTCAAGGAAAAGCAGAAAAGACATGCACAACCTACTGCAAGAAAAGTACCAACAATCACCAGACAAAACACAAGAAATGAAAATACTCCCATCTTCTCCTGCTTAAGACCACAGGAAAAACAATATATGATCATTCAATGATGAAAAAAGGGCCTGCTTCTCTCTGGAGTAAATCAAGACCAATTTCATTGAAGTCAGAATTAAAACTTGCAGTAAATATGAGAAAAAGGAGAAGATAATACAAACATCTCTCTTTCACCTTGCAGGCCTTTCCATGTGGCGGTTTAAGTTAACAGGAGGGACAAATTTAGGTAGGAGCAGGACTTGACTCTTAAGTAGATAGATCTGTGTAACTGACCCCAAGGTGGTTACCATTCCAAATTCCAGATACCATCCTAAAGCCGTTAAAGCAAAACCTAAGTGGATGAAAAAAGGAGTGTCCAAAACCTACTGGCAGCACAGCACAGGGTGATCGGTCCAAGGCAGGAATGTTTCCCATATTCTAATGAAATTCTCATTCCCTCCAAAGCTGCCATTTACATGGATTTCCAAATTTACTCAAATACAACAGCACTATCTTGGGTCAGATTCATTCTTGAAGTCAGTTATGTTCAACCAAGGCTGGATTTGTCTTGTTACTTGGTAAATAATTGCTTTCTGCTTAGATGTATTTTGATTTTCTAGACAAATACACACGGCGTAATTTTTCACCAGGGTGGGTGGGAAGAGCACAAGGGGATCTACATTTTCCTCAGGAAGACACAGAAGTATTACTTCAAGTGCTGCGCTTCCATCACCAGGTGTTAGGTGACACACACACAGACCTGCTTCACTGACCCATTCCCTCCCAAATTCTTTGAAATTTCATGTAAGAGAACTTTATGAAGCGTTTTCTTGCCCAGTTGGTACTCACCTGAGAATGAAAAAAAAAATCTAAAATACTCAGGATGAGTTCTGGCTACTGATGGAAATCACGTAATACCAGTGGGTTTAGCTTCAAAGCAAAAAAACCCCAAACCTTGCCTTAATTTGTGGTTCATGTCAGAACTGACAAAATCAGGGAGAAAAGGCAAACTGGCAGATACCCTCCAAACCAGAACAAGAAATCAGGGTAGTTACCCACATCTGGTCTAACAGCAGTTCAGCATAACAAACATCCCTCTGCCCAGTGATGAGGCAAAACCCTCTTGGCACAAAGGCAGAAGGAAATGCCAGTTTCCTCTCACACCTCATAGGTGTAGCTGAGCCCACAAAGCCAACACCCCTCTGCTCTTTTGAGCTTCAGCCTCCTCTTGAGCGAAGGGGCAGTGACCTCGAAGCACTGTGTGTGAGGATAAGTACGCACTGCACTTTGCACACATAACAGGGATTTGCTGCTGGGCCATTACTTCATCTCAGGCATTGCTTTAATTCCATATATATAGAGAGATATATATATTTAACAACACACCAATGAACTCACTGAATATGTCTCTTAGATACTAATTTGACTGTAGTATGGCTCCCAGTCAGCCTAAACATACAGTCTTCATCTAAATTAGGTTGACCCTTTCCACTTATTTGTCTTATTTTTTATTCTATTTTCACACTGACAATGCTGATATTTATTTATATTTAAAAATCTCTGAGGATTGGACAGCATGGGAGAAAGTGACGGGACACTTCACCTCAAGGTCACTCCTTTGTGTCCATCCCACATGGATAGTGATTGGAAGTACCATTACTACCTGCTAGATCTGGAATACCACACGTTAAATGAGTTTCCACAGTCAATCTCACTATGTGATATCATGGTGGGGAAAACAAAAAGAGAGGTCAGTGCAATGATGTTGGGCTGCACATGAAAAAGAGATCAGGCTACGGGATGTGGCTTTGGTCTGACTGCACACAGCCATCAAGTGTTTCACAGAAAAAGCCTCTGCTAAACGTTTATATGGAACTAATCAGGAAATGGGGGGCAATGGCTGATGGGAAAGGTTTCAGATATACCTTGAAACAAAGGTCAGTTAAGTGGTAAAAGGGACCAGAACAATCTAGAAATATCTCATGAGCATGATGACCTCTCAGGACACAGAGGGAAAAAGTGGAAGGAATGGAATTAAATTGAGGGAGAAGAGGGACAAAAATAACCCCACCAAGGTTTTTCCCAAGACGATTTTCTGATGTTAGCATGGTGAAGGGTTTTAGTTATACTCCTACTGACAGCTCTTAATAGCAGTGGAGCACGATAATTTGGGAAGTGGATTAAAAAGCTACAAGTAGAAGAGCTGTAGTGGACAGCAATAGCAAACACTGCCTCTTCTGTGTCCTTCAAGGTGGTGACTCACACAAATCCAAGCAATCTGTAGAAAAGCAAGGTCAAGGAAGTTGCCACTTACTGTTCCAAGCAGTTCACAGTAACACAAGTCAATTCACTGCAGTGCTTGCTTTCCCTTTGTCTTTCTAAAGGAAACCTCAAAGTCCAAAAAAGCTCAAAGCTAGAGCTAGAAAAGATCTACAGCTGGCTGCCAGAGTAAGACTGCTCCCTAGCGCTCATTTTCTAGCAATTTGTACGTTTGCCTTTCTCCTCAATAGATGACTTCACTGTTTAAACTGTCTGCAGTGCCAGAAACTTCACTGTAGACAACCCTTCCCTGTTGCCAGTTCACTCTCGTATCCACCAGCCCAACTGGCCCAGGCTGAACAGCTCGCTCTCTCTTTTTGTGCCAGTGGGTATTTTTCAAACAGGTGTGAGTCCTCAATCTTATTCCTTTTCCTTGAACCGAACTTCAGTTCCCTGTCTTCCTATGAAGAGTACCCAGACACAAAGCAACGGTGCAGAAGCGCTGTACAGGGAAAAGTTCCTCCTGGCACCCCACAGTGAAGGCAAAGCTCCACAGCCCAGAGCCCCCGTAGCTATCTCGCAGCAGTTCTAAGCTTGCTCATCAAATCCGGTATCATTTTCATTTCTATTCCATACTGCACCTCACTCTCTTGTCCCATCTTCTTTTGTCCCTCCCCATTTCCACAACACCACAATGTATTTTAGCTTCCAAACTCGGTTTAGGTTTGTTCTTTTCCAGCCTTGTTTACAGTCTCTCAAGACCTTTCCAGGCCTTTGGTAGCACTTGCAACCCCTCCCAGTAAAGCTCACCTAAATGCTTGTTAACATGCCCTTGGCATAAGGTACTAAGGAATAGCAGCCCCTGAGGAATGCTACAAACACGATGCCATTTAGCAGCTGCTCTTTGTGTTTATAGTTCTTCCAAACGCCACTCCAGTGCCTTTTGTAATGTGAGTATTATGGCAGCTACGCATGATCTGCTCATTGAAACCTTGGTAATTGCCTTGCCACTAAGTGAATATTAACTTTTGGCTTTTGGCTGAGTTTATTTCAGTACTTACAAGACAACCATCAGTTAAGCATCAAAATATTTCATAATACCTCTGTGAAACTTTACTTCCACCTGAGAATGGGACTTAGAAAAAGGTCAGGTGATTTCCTTGTGTGCTCCACCCAGAGGAATGAATACGACAGACTCCCTCTCAGCCCATATCTGATGCTTTAAGTTCAAGACAATTCTTCCTGGTCCAGTTTTTTTTTAGAAACTTTTTTTCAAACCTGCTATAACTCTTCCACTGACCTGCTTCTGTAGCTGGAAAACCCAGGCCCAGTGCCAGCACACTGTACTCACACAAATCGAAGAAATTATCAACATCAGTAGGGATTTCTCAGATATGCAAGGCTTCCAAGCAGAATCACTAAAATGAAAAATACCACCAGCCAGCAAGCTGTGTCTATCTGCACAAGATGCGATTATATTACGGGTTTAGGGATGGAGTGAACCTTACCTGTGCTTTGAAAAGGCTCTGCTTGTGCTGCGTGGTTTCCTCCTAGGCCTAGGTAGCAGGCAGAACTTCTTGCCTACCAGCACCTTCATACTAAGCTAGCTTAGCCACCCAGAGCCGTACCAACAACAAACCTACAATATCAGAGCGTTAAAGGAATGCCTTTTTATCAATTAACTTTGTACACAGACAACTCACCTCATCACCACTGGCTATTCTTTGTGCCAACTCTTTTAAGTTCCTCATCATTCTTTCATCTCGGAAATCATAAGGAAACGTCTCTGTCCATTCAGTCAACAACTGTAGGATTTTGGGTGCAATTTTTCGTATCTGATTCTATTGGAAAATGGCAAGGAGGAATGTTACAAGTAACAGCAGTACAGCACATATCTAACCCAAAGGAAACAGAATTCCCTTCTATAGGATACTGTGAAGCATAAGGGTATGAAGGTCACTTAAATTTTTAAGCTTAACTTAATTCAGCATTGGAATAAAGGCCAGAGCCAATACCCAATGAAGCCAATGAAGAGATTCTCATTGGCTTATCTGATGTGGGAATTAGGCCCCAGGTAGGTGGAAATCTTAGAATGATTTTCCCCATTATCAGGAGTGTCTCAGCGCAAGACATTTATTAGTGTTTCTGTAACTTATGGCTAACTGTCAACAATGAAAGTGGTAAGTCCAGTTCTGCCAGGACTTACACACACACACTATACCTTATAGGGAGAAAGCAATGGAATTATTCAAGTATCTGAATTTAATTTGTGTCATTTTCTACTGGCGTGGAGGTTCTCTCCAAACATCCACATCCCGTCCCCTTTCAGCTCCAGCCATGACAGGCAAAGGGGCCAGCGATCTAAGCCACTCTGCAAAGACTGTAGCAAGAGCGCAGCTTAAACATGTGAGACAGGTCAGTGTAATCCCCACTGACATGCTCAATTCATCATTACATCTTTCCAACATTTTGGCATTACATGTCAAGACATTCGGAGCCCTGAAACAAAAGCAACCACTGCAGGGCCAGTGCGGGATATGTCATTAACAGCAGCACTTTCATTTCTGGGCCGTATGTTGGTAAAACAGTGCAGCAGCAGCAACAGTCTTCACAGAGACAGGCTAAGCAGTGTGGAAATTCCACATGAATGTCAGCAAAGAAAGGGTCACATTCTAGGTGCTCGTATCAGGTTTTCAATCTGTTTAATCCTACTGAGGACTCTCTTGAGCAGGAACATTTTTCCGCGGGCAGGGAGGAGACATTTGAGTGGAAGTAACAGGAGTCCCTGAGAACGAGGGACCTCACCTTGTCCAGGCCAGGCTCACTCAGTCTCTGCTGCTCAGGGCACAGATAGCAGACTCTGGCCATGAGCTCACACGGGTGCATGAACAGGTGTGAACTGAGAAGGAAGGTGAAGATGTACGTCCTCTGCAAACAAGAGGAAGACAGAGAAAGGGATGAGGATAAATTACCACCAGCTTTATATTTTCTCCAACTGTGTTCCTGGCAAATCCATTCCTAAAACTTTACTATCTGCAGAAGAAAACTCTGCATGTGACTGTGACAAGAGCTATTACTACAGCAATAAGCATTTAATTTAACACTTGTCATTGCTCCAGAATCAGTGTTATAAATTCGTGCTTGAGCCAAGCTATGCAAGATTTAACCAGAACAAGGTAGAGTAGGGCTGGTGTAGCTCTCCTATTGCACACAGCCTCATTGCAAGCTCAGTACCTAAAATTACTCAGAATAAAATTTCAACTCATCTTCTCTTGCTCTACAGTAAATCTTTGTGAGAGCCATTACCATGTTACATAACTCTTTGTAGGCTGACAATGGAATAAAATTCATGCTGCAAGTCCAAGATACTTAGAATACCAACAGAGAAATCCTGTCTGCTTCCACACTGATAGTGAAAGTAAACAGTCTTCAGAAAAAGAATAAAAAGAGATGCCAGTTGACCAGATCGCTGAGCTGACTCAATTTTGCCACGTACACCACCTTTACCATGCTGTGCTTGCCTGTCTGACCTCAGTGAACCGCACACTATGACCTTGTACTTCCTTTAAGAATCTCCAAATACTGTTCATTTCCCACAGTATTGCTTGTCTCCTGGGTGAAAGCAGAGGGAACTGCATAGCTTAATTTTACAGAACAAAAATTAGTAACTCATTCTGAGGTTACAAGAAGAGGCTCCTTATTTTGCTTTAATTTTCCATATATCATGATTTGAACTCACTGTGAGATGGATATACAAAATAGCCACTCCACTCTCCACACTGCCAGTAGTTAAGTATCTGTGGCACCCACAAGAAAGATTCTACAATGTTCCAGTCCTAGGAACTTGGAATAAACATCATGTTTGACCAACTGGTGTCTAAATTGCTACATGTTTGAATTTTAAGCATTAGTGGATAAGCACTAGCTTAAGCACAGTCCTGTGCTGCTACTAACTCCGACCCAAGTTAAAAAAGATCCTGTCTTGGAAACATGAATAGATCTACGACAACAACAGAAACTGAGTATAAGCAGAGTTATGTCTTCAGCAAGAGCCTTTCAACAAGCACAGATGCAGTTTCATCATCCCTCAGTCATCCCCAACTGCCCCCCCCCCCCCCTTTTGATATCATTCTTCTTCTCTAAGAATTATATAAAATGTCTCAATGCACAGATGCATCTAGACAGGCCAAAAATTCTCAGATGACAGATGTTCCACTCTCACGTCCAGCATCTGTTGATTCCAAACAGGGTGGCACTAGTTCAACTGGTTGCTAATTGCAAGATATGTGGGGACCTCACATGAGCAATGGGAAATAACCACTAAAAACTGTTTTTAAACTAAAGACATCCATACTGTCACGCTGGTGGTCACGTCTTTCTCCTCAGCTTGCCTGACAGACTTTAAAGGGTCAATGGTACATACAACCCACCGAACAGTAAGCCACACTAGGTACTTACTTTATAAATGAGACCAGGGCTGTGCACCTCACAACAGGAGTAATAAAGAATTAGACTTCCTAGGTCAGGTGAGCTACTGCATGCTGCACTCACATGAAGCAATAGTTATCCTGTCATTGCTACCTCAGTCACTTGAACCCCTTCCTTGGCAATCTGATGTGACACGTTCTGCTTTGGCTGTACATGTGAAGTTCCTCTTTACGAGATGCGTGAGGCCCAGCCATACAGCTAACTGGGGTACAGACTTACATCAGGGTAGCAGTCTACCCTGGGTACCAAGTGCTGGATCAGAGCTCCCAGAGACCCCGACAGGAGTTGTTGTCATGGTAACAGAGCCCTCCACAGTTGTCTTCTTCTGACTGATACAGGTTCCTGTTGTAGCCACTGCTGTCAAACACAGCTGCAAAGGGAGGTGTCTGGGGCATCCTTTCCTGAGGAGACACACAAAAAGATACGGGGTAATTACCACAAGGCACAACAACGTAAGAGGCTTTCTCCACTGCAGAGATAGGAAGCACTAGAGCACGAGGAAGAAATCCTAGTGTCATACCCTGGGTTGCCTGAACACAGCAGTAAAGATTGTGCCGTCTTCCAGCCCGTGCAGATTTCTCAGGGAAGGGCAACACAGGCTCTCATCACTGCCTGTCTACTGCAATTGCCACGTGCTTATTTTATATCTTGCTGTTTCTTCATTAAATGACAGATAAGGGGTCAAGGTTAAGAGTTAGAAGGAGCGTACAAGAATCCTGACAGGTTTGGGGAACTCAAACTTTTTGTAAAGCTTTTGGGGACGTGGCATAACGTTCATTGACAACTTTGGGCAAATCCTTACAGCAGCTACCTAAGAGCAGCGCTCTGATGGGGAAGCGTGTTCAGGCTGTCATGGGCTGCCACAGCCCCCGTCAGCGCAGAGGGAGAGAGACTGAAGCGAAGCCCAGCCCTGAAGAGGCCACGTGTGAGGACAGTCTCCTTATGCAACACGACAACCACGTAACTACAATCGAAAGCTCCAATTTCCCAACTCCACCCTGGTAAATCAGTGCTGGGTTTTTCCAATTCTACCGTGACAGGTGTGACCCAGGCTAAAGACCGACGCTTCAGGGCATCTGTCTCCACCTACCCTCTGAGTGGCTTCACAGAAATTTGGAAAAATATGCCTGTGTATAGTTGCTTATCAATGTTGTCCAAGCTCACCAATGATATCAAAGATGTGAGCAAAGTCAGACATCTGTTAAACGCTCTCTCCAAATTCTGTGACAATATGAAAAATCCAGCCCTGTGTCTTCCAGCTTCAGATTTTCTTAATACTTAAGGAAAAATAAAGCAATTACTCATCAGTCTGCACCTCAGTGCCTGTGGAATAACCAATTTCCTTGCTCTTACCAAGGAAAAGATCAGCCAGTGCTGCAGGCTGTTCAGTCATCCAGAGTAGTGGGTGGGCAGCAAGGGGGCTGTGAGCACCCAAGAGCTCTTTTGGTGACAAAGGCCAAAAGATAAAATCTCTCTGATTATCTGAGAGCTGAGTTCTACCCTCCTTCCCTCCCCTCCCCTCTCTCCTTCCTTTTGGGAGTAGCGGTTCTTGTCAGTTTAAGGAACCTGGGTTTTACAGCCTTGACTGCAAGCCAAGTTTGTGCTCAATTTTAACCACAAATATGTGCTGGTTTTAACTCTACTACAGCAGTTACTGGACCGTGAGTACTAATGGGCCAGGCACATTCGGGGAGCGGACAGATCAAGTGCAGAAAGGTATTGCACACTGCTTCCCCCCTCCCCTCGCCTTGGGAGGCAAGGGGGATCAAATTGAGAAGATAGTATGCCCAGGCTGCCCTGCCTGTGTGCTGACAGAGCGTGTGCATGTGCCTGAGAAAAGCATTAATGCCCTCGAGCCACCATTGTCAGTGCAGATGCTGTTGCTTTTCTCTCCATTGTATCAAATCCTATTTGGGAAAAGGCTCTGTAAAGCCACAGACTTCAGCAAACACCAGCCTGTGAAGGCACCCCGTTTTGAGAACAACTGGCAACGTGACAGCCTGGAGATAAACAGCATGCTGCCATCTGTGTGCTCCGCAGCCCACGACAAAGAACTGCTCAGAGTGAGCTCGGTGGGGATGACGAGCTATTAAGTTATTAGCTAGATTCCTGGGGACCTGAAGCACCACACACACCACAGACTTGATGCTGCTGGCAGCATGTCCAGACAGTGGAGGCATTCAAACCAGCACAAGACTGAGGGATTCAGTAAATAAACAGCAAGAGAAAGCCCAAAACAGTTGCAAAGACAGAGAGGGACAGTGAAAAGAGCCTCTTGGCCTGTGTGATGGGTGCTGACCCCACTTTGCGAGATGCCAAGAGATATCTGCATCCAAACGGGAAAGAGTGAGGAGTCTCCGTGTCTGAAAAGTGACATGAGTCACTCTGTGCAGCTGTTCAACCAGTGACTGAATTCCATCCAGCCCAACGATTTGGGAGAACAACAAAGTCAATACTTGTGCTGCAGCGTAAGAGCATGAGGGGCAGGACTGAACAAAACAAGGTTCCTGTACAAGAGAGTTCACATCACTGGGCAAGTGAGGAGCAATCCAACCACAGCCACACTCTGCAATGATAAAGCATCCTGATGCATAAAGTCTCTTGGGCTTTCAGGCTCTTTGCAAGGCTGGCAAAGTTTGGGAAACAAAGCATTACCAAGGAGCTGACAGGAACGTTCTGCAGCAGTTTCTAGGTTTTCATACTGTTCAAAGCTCACCATGTTTTAATCACAGAGACTTGAACAAATCCAAAATATTCTGCAGCCCACGGCGCTGAAAGATGTCCCGTTTGCACACAAATTCAGAAGTCTCTTCAGCTACTGCAGCAAAGTTTACTCAGCCATGAGGCAAGTGGCAGTGGACAGTGTGTAAACACTTGCCACCCACCAAACCTTATACTCTACAAGGGAATAATACTCTACAAGGAAAGTGAGAAAGGCTAGTCTGCGTCTGCAAAGCAACTTGACGTCAATATTGTCACTGTAAAGAACCAAGGCGAGCAGTGGTTTCACTCCAGATTTTTGCTTTGGGTGGTGAGAGTTATGTGAAATCACAACTAATTGCTGGCTCGGCTCGCTAAAACGTCTATAGATTCCAGTTTCACCCTGAACTGGGCTGTTCTGGTTAATACAAAGCAGACTCGGGCAGTATCTCATTTCATGGGTGATACAATGTTTGGGGAAAAACCTCCACTTCCACCACACCACCAACTTCTGTCAAGTAAGAACTGAAACAGGTGTGAATCACAGCAGGGTTTTCCTCCCACGTATTTCACACATGCATACTACGTATTACTGCCTGATAAAACACAAGACTTGGCAGAAGGTCTGCAGGCAGTGCTTAAACTCTAATAACTAATTCCCAAAGGGAATTTGGGTTTGCAGCTCCGGCTGATCTTTTCCTTGGTAAGAGCAAGGAAATTGGTTATTCCGCGGGCACTGAGGTGCAGACTGATGAGTAATTGCTTTATTTTTCCTTAAGTATTAAGAAAATCTGAAGCTGGAAGACACAGGGCTGGATTTTTCCTTTTCAATTTGAAGTTGCAGTCCCCTAACGCTCAGCACAACACTTACTCCCACAACCATGTGGATCCTTCTTCAGAAAAAACTAAATTTGAGACACAGAGAGCCTCCTAGCCTCAAGAGGAAAGGAAAAAAATCATCAGGTCATTAATAGATACACTGATTCATAACAATAAAATAAAATTCCCAAAACTCTGGCTGCGAAAGGTACATATTGGCTCACTTGTTTGCTATCTATTTCTGGATGCTGCTTGACAGAGATGGTTCAGTTCTGCTCAGTGAGACACCAAGCTAAGAGATGTTCTGTACGCTCCACGTTCAAACACTGTCAACAAGGCACAGGACACGTTCTCGATGCAATGAAAAGGGATGATACCAAAGTGTGACAGAGATAAATACAGCATAGCCAACAGGATGATTCATCCAACACATGTGCTTTTCCAGCAGGACTCCTTTATTACCTCGACCTTGACTCTTCTGTTGTATTTTATATGGAGGTGGAGAAACAAAGCAGCATGCTCAGTTCTAACTAGCTCAGGAGCTAAATACAGAACACTAAACCGTGTCTTCAGAACGACTTGAGTGGAACTGAAATTTGGTCACTGAGCAGAATCTGGACCACAAAGCCTCAGCATATAGAGCAGAGGCATCTTGGGACCTAATAATATTGATAAACCACAGCAACACAATATCTGACAAGCAGGAATTAGAAAAAAAGACAGGAAATCTGATTTTAGTGAAAAACATGCTGAGAGTTAAAACTGCAACTTTTTAACTGGGCTTTGAAAACATTTGGCTGTCACTAACATGAAAAACATTTCTCTCTCCTCTCTTTTTTCTTTTTTTTCTTTTAAGAAGGAAAAGAGTGGCTTTTTTTTTTTTTTTTTTTTGTTAAAGACCTGACTTGAAGGACAGAGCAATTAGATAATTTCCTTGCTCTATCAGTGATGTTCTCCTATGACAGAGTGAAGTCAGTGACTCCCTGCCTTGTGCAAAGAGGAATAAACATTTTTTCTGCATTTAGTGTCATTGTGGAGAACGTGAGATCTTGGGCATTAAGGTCCAGATTCTGGCTTTGAGTAGCCTCTGACAAGGAAGAAGTCCCAACCTTCCCAGTAACAGCAGTGTAAATGGAAAGCCAGAGCCAAAGACAACGTGCTCAAAACCCCACCGGTTCCTGCAGGAGATGAGTTCCAGTTTGGCAAAACTAAAAGAATCAGACGTAGCTTCCAGGCCGCCAAGGTCTTGTCCAAACCTCTGTGTTCAGCAATAGGAGAAAAATCTGTGTTCTACTAGCAACAGCGGAAGGTTGCATTGGTTCGTTTTCTTTTCATTTATATTAGAGAGCTCAGTCTGCCCGCCGGGTGTATAAAACAGAGCCAGCAATAGGGACAGCTCGTATCCTTTACAGAAGCACCCACTGAGGGCTTCAGTAGTAGCCACGGAAGGTGCCTTTAAAGACACTGCCAAACATTTTCAGCTCCTTGGTTATGTGCAGGTACCTCCCATCCTACATCCCTCAGCCAGAGGAACGGTGACTGAATTTGTTACGCGTCCCAAGTCACACCTCCTCACAGAAGATACAAACCTCATGTGTGCAGTTACATCCCCTCAGAGCTGCTTCACCGCCGAATCAGAAACCCCAAACCACATTTAGTAGGCGATTACCATCCTGCCTTGTTCTTAAGGATGCCATTACAAAACTGAGGTATGGCAAAACAAAAGTCTGCTGGGGAAAGGACTATAGACCTTAACGCCTTGCACCAACCTGGGAAAGTCTGAGCAAGTCAGAATGAGCCTCGGCTTTCACAGACAGAAAGGAAGTAAGGACTAGGTGCTTGCCAGCAACACCCAGCTTTCTCTGGAGTGTTTCTGAAAAGTGTGGAGTGTTTTAGACAAGGGCACAGGCTACCCAAAACAAAAGCATAGCAGACACAGGGGCCACCACTGGTTGCATTCCATACAGCTGGGTGTGTTTGCTTTGCTTACAAAAGCATTTGTTTCTGCACTGAAACGTAAAGTGAAATTCTACAGCTCAAGCTATTGAGAAGAAACCTGAAATACTCCCAGGTTGGTGTTTCATATGCCTTACTTGTAGAAACGAAGACCTTATAACTATCCCAGCTCAAGTCCTCCCGCTCCCATTCTTCCATGCAGAATTTGCCACACAATTCCAGCAGTGTGACTTCAGCACAACTTTGACTTACAGTTCCTTCCTATATATTGTCCTTCCTAGAAATACTTCTTCATAACTGCACCTTGTAAGAGGCAGAGCACAGAACAGTATTTCATACTCACACAGGAGATTGAAAGAGGAGCGATACGGGCTTTTTCCTGGCTGAAATCGAGAGCAAGACTAAGAGCAACTCAGAAGGAATCCACCCCAGAGCAACAGGAGCACTAAAACTATCCACAGGTGATACTGCTAGACAGCGACATAGCAACAGAAACGCATCTTGCACACAGCAGAGACCAGTGAAGTGCAGTCCCTGGCAGGGAAGGCAAAGATCTGAGGCAGGCATAACAAACCCCACTGAGCCTCGAGAGACTTCTTCATTTTCACGAAACCAGCAGAGGAACAATTTTGTAAAGTTCTCAAAAAATTCCCCAGGCAACAATGGGCTGCAAAGGGAGAAGGAAAACCCCAGTAAGCAAAGAACAGACCAGGGACTGAATTTCAATGAAAGGCATCTTCCTCCTGAACGTGCAAAGGAACTCCTTGGATCTATAGACAGATCTCGCTGATGATGCGGAAGGTCAGATGCAGCACTGCTGACTGATCACTCACATCGGAGAACTCTGACGCAGTAATTAAGCAGATCCTGAATCACCCGAAACTAAAGACCTTGGCTACTGAACTGCAAAAGCGTGATGGATATGAATGCATTTGCGTGTATGCTTGGGAGCCTTAGGAAAAGTGCAGGGGGTGTAAGAATGCCTTGAATTTCTCAAAATATGTCAGGGTGGAAAAAGGGAGGAAAACAAACACGTTCCTCTTGCTGCTGATGTGCTGTAAATCCATGTCCCCTGCTTAAGCCCCAAGAACCAACCTCCCTTCTGCCCTTTCCCCGTGCTCTTCTTCTGGGGGGCAGAAGAGTGGCGCAGGTCTGATGATGCTGAGGGTGGCTGTGCCACAACGATGCTGCAGTGCCACGCAAGTACACGGGCAGACTGCACCACTGCAAAAATCCCAACTGCGGGGAAATGACCTGGGCCAAGGGAGAGGGCAGGGCGTATGTTCCTCCCAACCAAAACACACGGAACAAGCTGTATTGCTGGACACACAAAAGCAGCTGCCTGGAAGCACAGAACATGGAAAGAAGACCACGTGTGTAATATATTCGCTTTCTCAACACTTGTACCTTACCTTGATCACAACGCAGCGGAGATTTTTATCTGCAGGTTAAAACTGAGGCGGCCACAATTATTAAAAAAGATACTATATGAAGTGTGCTCCGTCACTGACTGATTAATCTTTTTATTAAGTTCATTTGTAAGTTATTTTTTAATTTATGGGCAATTTCTTCACCTGGATGATGTCCTTTTAACATTTTAATTAAATTTTCAGTTAAAATAAGGCTGTTCTCCCATGGGGTTTTTTAACCCTGTAAATTTCTTTAATAATCCCACTTTTTTTTTTTTTTTTCCTGGTTTCAGAGGAGAAGTTTAAAATGAGCCATACAGGGTAAGTACCTAAGTGCCATGATGGATGAGCACAGCAGTGATTATATGTCACAAGCCATCAGAGATTCTAGAAAAGTTCAGTCCATTGCACACTCCATAGCAACTCCTGTAAAGCTCGAGTGATTTACAGAATGGATGGAATGGGAAAGGGTGCAGAAAGGCCTCAGGCCAGCCAAAGCCTGCAGTGAAGTACCATCCATCTTAAACAACACACAACACATGTAGCGACTCTTTTCTACCAAAATTTATGAGCAGGCAGCTGGACTGAAAGCAAAAGAAGTTTTGATAGACAACTAATACTGGGATCGTATTAAGAAACAACTTCCCCCCACCCCCTTCCTGGATCTATTTTTGTTAAAAAATTCATAAATGGTCCGTCCTCCAAGCACTTTGTTTAAAACCAAACAAATGCACAAGCTGAGTATGATCTCCTCAGTCCTACGCATTAGATTTCATTCAAAATTAGACACCACCAGGAAAGACAGACCGCTACTGGCTGGCCAGCACGGAGTGTTAAGAAATTGGCTGGAACTGCTGATGGCAAAATCGAGAGCTTTGAAATAGGAGTACAAGTGTATTAAATGCAAAGAAAACACAGGCATGCGACTGAAGCCTTATGCTTTTTTAACTCCCTGAAGCAGGACGGGGTTTTTAGAAGGACACAGCATTCCCCTAATTGCACCGAGTGAAATACAGAAGAGTTTTGCCAGCTGTTCTGTTGGGAACAGAGGTCTTTTAAATATTACAAACCCTAAAATGCCACCTCTCTATTCAGTCTGTCAGGGCTCCCATCCCCAGCAAGGCACAGAGCTCTGCAGACCCAAGCAGGTTTCCATCCCGGCCTCCCGCGCTGCTGAGCAGCCAGCTGAGTGCTGCTCATCAATCAGCTGATGAACTGCTGCGGTTTGCAGTCAGGAGTTTTAAGGCAAGCGAACAGCAGTGATGATTTACTTCAAAACATCACGCTGTAAACCAAGTGATTCAGCAGCTGACGCACGGTGGCTCAGCTGTCCAGGAACGGGGTGGACCTGCGTGTCATCCACGCTATGCCATCCCCACCAGTGAGTCAGAACCCTGGCACTCTGTCATTTCTGCAGCATGCTTTGTGCCTCCTGTGTGCTTCAGACTGATACAAAATTGACGCTGTCAATAGAGAAAGGAGCAGTTTCCCCCATGCTATCATCATAACAGTACCACTGATTTCAATGTCGTATCAGACTCCCACTAACCTTGGGGAATATGACCCATTTCGCCCTCTACAACTCCCTGAAAGGAGGGTGCAGAGGGGGGGGATGAGTCTCTTGAGCCAAGAAACCAGCGCCAGGACAAGAGGGAATGGCCTCAAGCTGCGCCAGGGCAGGGTCAGACTGGCTCTTAGGAAGGATTTCTTTGCAGAAGGGGCTGTTGGGCGTTGGAATGGGCTGCCCAGGGCAGGGGGGGAGTCCCCATCCCTGGAGGGGTTCAAGAGTCGGGCTGACCCAGCGCTGAGGGATCTGGTGGAGTTGGGAACGGTCAGGGTGAGGTTAAGGGTTGGACTGGATGATCTACAAGGTCCTTTCCAACCTAGGTGATTCTGTGTGATTTTATGTGACAGGGATATAAACCTCTGTAATCCTAACCCATCTGAGGTGACCATAGGCCAAACCATACACATTTTCTATCTGCACGGTCAGTAGGTAAGTGTGGGTCCGAACTAGTTTGGAGTGATAACCAGCTTCATCAAGAACTGTTCACACATTCGTCCCCAGCCAACAGCAGAAGCATCATTTCAGTGCTTAGACCTGGCAGGTGGGAGCTTGGATCTGCTTCTGACTCTGCTACAAGCTCCTCACGTGGGGTTAGTCAAGTCACTCAGTTTCTCATTACTGCATTCCTCTGCTTGACAGTACAAAGAGGGATTAGTGTGGGGTTATTTCCTTTCATTAAGTTCCAAGATCTTTTTTCAAAAGGGGTACAGTAGGTGTATCACACTATATTGACGCCACAAGCACAGTACTAAGCCTTAAGCATGAAGTTCTCTTGACACAGTTCCTTCTTCAACCTCACCAAAGCACGACACCTTCAGAATCCAAAAGCTGTTGCTCTTTGCAGACATCCACGCTTGGCCTTCTGCTTAAACCTACGATGCACTTCAGAAGAAAGAGCCATCCCCTTTCATGATCATAATAGACAGGCAAGTTATACTTTACAACAGCAAGCTGTAACATTGTTAAATAACAGTACTTGATTTCATTTAGCTGGTTCTACCTAAAATGTCATCGCCAGACATCTCTCTTCTATTTAGAAGACGCAGAAAAAATGCTGGTTTAAGGCGAACAGTTCACATAATACCTGTTTTTCCATTTACCAAGACCTTATGTTTCCATGAACAATACAGAATTTTTACTGGCCCTTGCGGACGTACAGCAAGTTGAAGGCAGTATATTTAGAGTTTCTGCGGTAGAAATACTTCCGTTAAAAAACCACAACAACAACAAAATAAACTTTTTATTGTTTTGGTTGAAGAAAAAAAGGGATGGTCCCACTTTGGCAGTTAAGAAAGCAAGTACAGCTCTGTACCTGGGTCAGTTATACTTTCCTCACACCCATTTACACCTGGGCTGAATATCAGCCAGTGGTTGCCAGCCCAGAGCTGGGTCGGAGGCACAGGGCACTTGTACAGCACTTGGCTCCAGCTTGGCTGGCTCCTTGGGAAATCACGGAGAAGAACAATGTAGCCAAACTGAAGAGGGTTTTTTCCCTAGTCTAGGCAGGGCCCTAGCAGAAATATCCTCCACTCACATGCTGCATCTGCTGGTTCGTGTCAGCCTTTAAGACCCAGCAGCAGTTCCCACGCTCAACCGAAGGTGGACCCTTGGGCTCTGCAGCGATGGGTCAAAGTCTCCTCGCCTTGAAACAATTCGATCTCTTAAGTCAACACACAGTAGGTATGGTATTGAGCAAACGTATACCGTCTGGGATTGGGAAAGGATCATTGTAAGCACAGGCTAGGAGTGTCTGAGTCCCTGCAGGATGTTTAAGGGAGGATCAGCCCTCACGGGCAGGTACTGTCAGGTCAGCACGCTGCTTTCATGCGGAAAGCACCTGGCCTTGTATCAATGAGAGCAATTATCTCAGAAAATATCCTGCTCCCCCGTCTGACTCAAGCATATTTATCCTCTGTCTTATTGCTTATGGATCTAAACGTCTCATTGTGCTGGCTGATGCAGACTCACAGCTTCCCAGGCTCATCTCTCTACTGGTGTGTGACCTGGTACTTCTGGCCCCTATTTCCAGATGTGACAAGACGCAAGCAGAGTACCTGACCCCATGGGAGGGGCAGGTGACCTGGGGAACGTTTTACTGTGGGGAGAAGGTGCATTTTAATGAATCAAACCCAAACGAGTCAGAATACGTGGATCTGAGTCATGTAGTGCTATTCCAGAGCCACCTCGGAAGGCTGAGCTGTATTGTTTCTGCGATCCTGCTCACTTTCTAATTAAAAACACAGCCACACCGAACACCATCCTCACTGTTCCTCACTGCAGTGATCTCGGTTTTTTCATACTGCTTCTCACAGCAGCTATCATTGAGGAGGAATTAGCAAGAGCTTTCGGCTTGAGGTAGAGTCTTTGCCTCCTGTTGCAAATTCTGTATTGTCCTTGCTGTGGCTGCAAAATGCACTCTGGAACTTTTGTTTGCAAGCTCATTTTCTAGCAAAGTGTTTATTAGATGATGTGGCTCCGTCCCACAAACCCACAGCAAGCAAAGGGCACTTGTCAGTGCTTGCAGAGTACACCTGTGTATCTACTAACATTTGGGAAAAGATGCTTAAGCATGAGAAAACACAAATTTTGTCTCCTTCACTGAAACACAAGCATCCTATTCCAACCCACAGCTTCTTCCTGTATTGCCCAACATCTCCTGAACAGCAGAACAGTGCTCAAATGACTGAAGAAAAGGAAGACATGTTGAGACAAAGGCAAAACTAGCTTTTCATTCAGAAACACTGCATAAAGATACAAGGAAATAAACGGTTCAAATCACCTCTACCTCAGGAAATTGAGGGCTGTCTTCTGAAGACTATGCTTTAAATTAACTCTCCTGTGACAGCTACCCGGCTCCGTGCTGGAGCTCTGACACTAATCACGCCAAAGCGGTGACAAGGATCACAGTTAATGGAAGGAGCTCTACAAACTGAGCAGGGACACAGCTTCAAAGAGCAACACACCCACACGAAGGATGTGTAAGAGCGAAGTGAGCACCACAAGCTTGCTCTCTTCCAAGTCATTCACTGAGCTCCCACCACTTCTAAGCATAATGACACTCCAGTTAAACTCAGTACTAGCTGACTGACTGCAGCCCTGCAGAGAAAGAAAAGCTTCTAAACCCTTTGATATGGTAGGAAATCTTTGGAGTGTGAACGACCCAATACTTCTTACACCTCCTCTCTTTGCACAAGAGCCCTAGAGCTTGATAGTCAGAAAAGCTTAGAGCCACAGTGCATCCCTGTTACCAGGAGTGTTGAGCTCTTTGGTCCCAAACATCACTTAACCCTTTCAGAGATGATCATTTCACAGGCGTTAATGTCCAATCAGCCATGTAGTCAAAGGTAGCCAAGAAAGATCCCACCACACAATTTTGCCAGCTCTAGTAGGTGTCATAATGCCAGCGCTGTAGCACAAACTGGCGATATGACCCTCACACAGCTCGTTCCTATCCTCACCCCAAGAAAAACTCACTTTTTATCTACTCTGGGTTATAAAAATAAGCTCCCATGTTTTGAGCTTTTTCAGCTTGTGTTCCTTCACTGCGAAGTCCAGTGTTGAACTGTGCCTGTCATTTCTGACACGGCGTGACAGCAGCTCACCCTGCGGACCACCAACAGGTATGGTGACTCACTGATTCCCCAAGGACTGTTCAGATACAACTGCAGCACAGGCAGCAACACACCGTGCTGTTCCCAAAAACCTCAGCAGGAAGAAACCACGAAGAATGTGAACCAATGGGGATTCATTTTACCATCCAAAAAACCATTTTACTTAGTGTGGGGCACCGCTGTGCACTTAACCCCTGATAAACCAACGTTTTCTTTCCTCTTTCCTATGAGGTCTCTGCACCACAGCCCCCCAGTTAGCTACTTGGCTTTAGTGTACTTGGCATTGATTTTCAACTGATTACCAGCTTCTCTCCCAGACATCTCATTTGGAAGCTGCAAGACAAGCCTGAGGGACTCATTCCTCAAACATTGTTCTTGGCTTTCAAAACAAAGACACAGAGAGGGACCCAGTCCTGCCTGCACAAGTCCCCATTTCCCACAGATGACACATCATCTCAGCCCACCGCAGCCGTAATCTTACTGAAAGCAACCCCCCCAACACTCCTCGCGCTGTGTGAGGTACTGAGCATCCCTTTGCTCCTAGCTCTTTAGATTTTTCAGGCCATATTTCCCCTCCAAGAGGAGTCAGCCTTCCTCTGTTTTATTCAGGAAAACTCTCCTTAAGTTTTCCTCACCTCTCAGTGCTACATTTAGCTTTACACACAGGCAGGCAGGGAGGCACTGCTTGTTGTTAGAGCTGCCTTAGTTTACAGCCCGGCCTAAGCACAACACAGTAAACATCGCTGACGAACAACACATCGGTCTTGGGTCATTTAACAGCCGTTTTGCTCCTTCTGCCCCTGAGCTGCTCCCACCTCACTCAGCACAGGCAGGGGCCTGAAGTTTCACCAGTCACACACAGCAGATGCCCAGCAAAAGAGAAGCCCATAAACACACCTGGGTGACACCCCCCCCCCCGCCCACCTCCCCGTTTCACGCAGCCCTACAACCACAATCTGGCAAATTAGTTCTTTTTCATCTCTCCCATCCAAAAAACCAGCCATCAATTGAATCGATGGGCTTAAGCAAAAACGGGGAAAGCTTCTCTGAGGGATTACAGCCACAGAAAGATGACATCGTGCAGTTTTAGGACCCTGTTCCATCGTTATACAGGGAAAGGAACAGGTAGAAGGACCCAACCACCGCACCACCAGGTGCTTTTTCTGCTGGGCTGAAGTCTCTCTGCCCTCCCCAGCATCCTGATCCCCCAGAAACGAGCAAGCTCGGGCTGTACAGAGCTGGGGAGCTAGAAAGGACATAAACACCAGGAGAGAGCGAGCATGCTGCCGGGGCTAGGAAGGGGAGGGAGGGATGGAGGGAGGGATGGACGGACAGACGGACGGACACTCGAGCACCGCAGACGCCCCGGACCGTACCTGGAAGTGGCTGCAGGCGCTTTACTGCCCGCAGGTACGCGTCGTCCTCGGCTGGGCTCGGCTCGGCTCGGCTGGGCTCCGCTCGGCTCGGCTCCGCTCGGCTCGGCTCGGCTCGACTCGGCTGGGCTCGGCTGGGCTCCGCTCGGCTGGGCTCCGCTCGACTCGGCTGGGCTGGGCTCGGCTGGGCTTCGCTCGGCTCGGCTCGGCTCGTCTGGGCTCGGCTCGGCTCGGCTCGACTCGGCTGGGCTTCGCTCGGCTCGGCTCGGCTGGGCTGGGCTCGGCTCCCCACGCCGCCGTTGCCCTGCCCGGCACTGCCGGGCGGAGGCGGAGCGCCGGGAGGTGCCGCTGCCCGCCCCGCCCCGGGCCGCGGGAGGGGCTGAGCTGGCCCCGCCGCCGCTGCCCAGCCGGTTCCCGGGTGCCACCGGCGGGCCGGTGCCGCGGGCGCTGGTTTGAAACCCGGGGCTGAGCCCGTGGGCGACTGCACGCGGCTGAGGTTGCCCGGGAGCGGGCGCTGCCCAGGCGGCCCCGCACCTTTACAGGCCCCGCGTACACGACGCTTCCTCCCAGCAGCCTCCCAGCTTGTGTTTTCAGCACTGAGGATTTCCCGAGCTCAGGGATGTTCGTCTGTTCAGCGACGCTCAGCACATCTCTCTTTCCAGTACTCATCCAGTTCCCCCCGCAGCCCATCCGCAAAAGTCTTCAAAAAGGACTCGCGCAGATCCACCAGAACTCCTCGGAGAGCCACTGTCCTTCATCTCACAGAACCCCAGAACCATCTGGGTTGGAAAAGCCCTTGAAGCTCCTCCAGCCCCACTATGAACCTCACCCTGACCGTTCCCAACTCCACCAGATCCCTCAGCGCTGGGTCAACCCGACTCTTCAACCCCTCCAGGGATGGGGACTCCCCCCCTGCCCTGGGCAGCCCATTCCAACGCCCAACAACCCCTTCTGCAAAGAAATCCTTCCTAAGAGCCAGTCTAAAAAATTTCTCTTGAACTCAGCTTACTAGCTTCCATCTCATGTTCCCTTCTCTTCCATGAAGTGCCAAACATTTCACTCCTACGCACTCGCTCCAGAGCACTCTGAGTTTTCTCCATTTCTTGCACAGCATCCTCAGTCACCACTTCTCCAGGCTGGAAGGCTTTAGTTGGGAGAAGAGGAGGCTGAGGGGAGACCTCCTGGCCCTCTCCAACTCCCTGAAAGGAGGGTGCAGAGAGGGGGGATGAGTCTCTTGAGCCAAGTACAAGCGCCAGGACAAGAGGGAATGGCCTCAAGCTGCGCCAGGGCAGGGTCAGACTGGCTCTTAGGATATTATTCACAGAAGGGGTTGTTGGGCGTTGGAATGCTTGAAAGACAGGAGCCTCTGGCTACTACTTCTGCACACAAGCATACAAGGAGCATGTAAACCTGAGCTCCTTTGGCCAGGATTATTTTGGAGGCAGGCACACAACCCTACCTACCTGCATTTCTTTAAATTCAGTCTCTAGAAAGAAATGCTTTAAAAATTTACTTTCAAAATAATTGAGCTGTCAAGATAACAAATAGGAAAGGGACCCCAGCACAAAGGGCCTTTGCCCACACAATTCCCTTTCTGGAACTGGGACTTAAAGGCTCATGTGATCTCACTGTGAATTTTAGAAATTACTTGCAAGGCTTCAAGATCTGGATTCGCACAAAAGCTTGTTCTGTCCGTCTGCACAGTGTCACATATAATGTGCAGTATAACCAAATGACATTGCAGCGTTATTTCTGGAGGAAGCTGACACAATGCCGAGCCAGAAGCCACAGCCCTTGCACACGTACCCTGGGCCTTTCCCACTGTGGTGGGTATGTCAGAGGATGGTGCGACGTATCTTCCCCAGGCTCTGCTCTGTGATGTCTCCTCTCTGTGACAGGTTTCCCAATGCAATAAACTATTTCACTTTATCGATTCCTGTTTACCCCTACAATTCTCTTCATCAGACAACTCTTGCCACCATACCTACAAGAAATCTACTAGAAAAAAGATTTAGACTTCATCCAGATAAAGTGTTTCCCCCTTTTCCTTTCGCCCCTCTCAGATTCGAGGATAAACATGTTTTTCCCTCCCCATGTCTCCCATATTCTCAGACACAACCTTTGTTTAAAGCAGAAATATTTTCCTACAGTAAGTGCTGTTCTCCTGGTTTGTCCTGGTGCAGGCTGACAAGAGGGAGGGCAGCCTGTGTTCTCCTGGCAGAGCAGTGCCAGGCGTGCAGCGAACGGCACGCGGGGCGTGAATCAGCAGCGCGGCACTGCGGCAGGACTGGCACATGCTGCAGCTCAGGGCTGTAAGTCAAGGATCGTGCTAAGCAAGCGAGGTAATTTGTCTGTGCGCTTGGCATTGCTCAGGCCTCACTTCAACAGTGCAATTGGTTATGGATAACTTGGCCAGAGTTGAGAGGAGATCAAAAATTGTAAGGAGGTCAGAGGTATAGCTGTGAGCTAATGTCCCAAACGCAGAACGTGCCCAGTCTGCATTGCTCAGGTGCTTTGCTTATTTACCCTCCCCATTTCTGATATGGTAGTGCTCACAACAGCGATGCAGATTAAGGGAATTAAGCACAAACAAAAACTAAAAAACTAGATGGGGGCTGATTAAACCAATTAGACTGATGTTCACTAAACAAGTTCTTTGTGGGCAGTGTTCTAAAATCCAGGCCCGGGTCCCATGGCTGGGTCTGCTGGCAGGAAACCCAGCATCTAGGCTGGGCTTTAACACGGGACCCTCTCCTGTGGCAGAAACACAGACCCCAACCTTGGGCTGCAAACCAGCCCTCCGCTTTGCCTGCGGGTTTGAGCTGTGGGAAACTTCATCCACAGCCCCATGTTATCTCCATTATTACTGTAAAAGCTTTTTTTCATCCAAATATGAAAACTGAATGTGTTACTTCAAAACAAACTGGATTTTAGGAGAGAAGAGATTTTTGTATCTACAGACACAGGAAATCTGTGGGCCCACGTGTGCAACCAAACTACAGTTCTGGCTGATTGTAACCAGGCTCCTGGGCTTCCAGGCCCACTCCAGAAAAGGTGGGTTGAAACACCAATGCCAGTATTAACCGCTGAAGAAACAGGAGTTTAACTCCCAAAATGTCAATATTTACATAGAAGGAAAATGTATTTTTTCAAGGTATTTCTGTTTACTTTTCTGGTGACTGGTAGCTGAGCTGATAAGCTTCAAATCAACATATTCATACTATCCAGTGTTTCTGCAAGACATAAGAATTAGAAGTTATAAAAAATGGGGGTGAGAAGCATATTTAATGGCATCAGATGACTTGAGGAAATTAAGCTTTAGAAAAATCACCAAGCCTGGGAATACTGAGAACAGAGTTGTTAACTCTATGCAGCCTCCGTTGTGGATTAACTTCCCTTACGTGGCTGAACAATCTGTCTACTGATAAAACAACCTCCCCCCTGCCCCCAGGCTCTGGGTTTATACTGATCCCATGCAGCATTGCTTGTGCTATGTGCCCCAGCCAAATACTCGTAATTTCCAAGAGATAAACCAGAAACCACTTCCCTCGGTTTACCCAGTAATCTTTACTTGTCAGATCATGCAAGCAGGGTCTGTACAACAGTTAAGTGATGCTGGATGTTAAGCATAAAGAGAGAACACACTTGTTTCAGCAAGTAACTGGACAGTTCTCCATCAGAGCAATGTGAAACAATTGCCTAAACTGGTTGCTCTCTGCCTCCTGTAACTCCAAAGAATCATCAAAGAAGAGTAATTAAGAGCAAATAGCCAATACCCATTCTTTTTTCATTATAATACTCATTGCTGTGCAAATAAATCAAGCCTTACCCTGTGGTTTGTAGCACTTCCCTGCATAAAACAGAAAGACATGAGGTTTCCTTTAAGACCTATGTTTATTCATTTTGAACTTGAACTAGGATTGTATTAAAAATAGATTACAAATCATTTAAGAGCTATTAATGTTTGCCAAAACTAAGCTGTGGTTTTACATAAGAGCAAAGTCAGACTAAATGAAAAGTAGCATTTCACTGCGGAGAAGTCCTGTTACACAAAAAGCACACAACTATCTGGCGTTTCAAAAAGTACCCAGCAGAATCCCCCACACAAAGAGCACTCGACACAAACAGACGGAAAGGAAGGATTTAGAGTTTGAAGTCAATTCTCTGAGATTCAAAAATAAGCATTGGCCTGGCAATATTAGCACATTGAAACCTCTGCACAGGACTGCTGAAATCACTGAGACACCTGCACAGGGGCAATTATTTGCAGAACCAGATACCAAAACCCTTGAGCACTTTGAATTTTCAAAAAACTGCTTCAAATTCAATTTACACTGTAAACATTTAGATTAGAGGGATCAGTCCAGCAGATCACTTAAACCTCACCTTAGCTTCAAGTTTGAAATTAAGAGCGTACTTCAGTGATTTGGCAGAGGATGCAAGCAGTCTTCAGTGTTTCGATGGAGGGCTATGACAGGGAATGATTCTGTGTGGAGATGAAGGGATGTACAAGCACTCAGGGCACCTGACTGGTAAGCAGACAGCACTTCCTGTAATAGATTTTTTGTAACGAGACTTTGATTTTAGCTGTTTACAGCTTTGTCAGAATTTAAGCAATCAGAGCTGAAAGTGTTGATGGCAGGTGTCTGCTTCAGGCTAGGGCAAAATTCAATAAAATTATTTATACTCTTCTGAAAAGGTGGTGGACAAAAACCTACTGTTATTGCTCATGTTCCTGTGTTGACTACATCTTTTTGATTTGTTACTGTCACCTATTGAAGGAAAACATTCTGTGACAAAGCCTTGGACAGGGGCTTGAAAATTGAAAGAATACGCTCCCTGTAATTTACCTTTAATGCCCCAATTCAGGCAAGCTCTTAACTTCTGAAAGCTGTTTGCCTTACAAGCACATGTGAGAATTAGCAGAATTCTCACAGACCTTCTCATGACTGCCAGCCTCAGGCAGGAGCTGAGCTGGACTTGCACTGAAGTGGCCCCCCTCTGCGCAGCGGGCTCCAGAGCTGAGGAGATGGAGAGAGTCTTCTATATTCTCAGTGCCCTCCGTGTTAACACCAAGACAGTGGGAAAGGGAGGGAAAATTGACAAAACTGTGGAAGGATCAAATACTATATGTTGGGGAGAAACAAGGTGGGATAAGGAAATTGCGTATTGTGATAATATAGTTAAGGAGGAACCTCACAGAAGAAATTAAAACTGTAGGAGACATCTCTCACACGGAGGTATCTCCACTGGAGCTCAAGACCCCTTGCCAAGGAGGATAAGCACTGCCCAGATGAGCAAAGCAAAGCACAGAAATATCAAATTCTGTGTCATCTGGCAGGCCAGCAAGAGGAACATGCAACTTCTGAATCCCAGCCCATACGCCAGTGCTTCAGAGACAGAGAACGCTGACAGGAGGACGGACTCCATTGAGTCATTCCACACACCTGAGCTCCACAGGGCATCGTTTACGTGGGTGACAACTGATGTGTAAAAATAGACATTGAATCTTTAAAGCCACTGACACTGGAGAATGACAAGGCCAAGCGCTGGTGCGGGTGGGGAACAGAGGGGAAAGACAGCCATCCTGGAATAGTGTTATTTTCTCTCCCAAATGACAAAGCAAGCCAGTCTGAACCATTGCTCACGTGTCCTGAGGCTGTCCTCTGTAAGCTGTCACACAGCCCTGCCTTCTCTCCTGTGAAGCCCCTGTGTGAGGCAAGCACATACCAATGGCTTAGCACAGGCTGGCCTAAGGAGGACACCAGCTTCAGTTTCTCTTTCATCTCATCTAGCTGTGGATCATCTTGACCCTTCCCCAGGTCTGGCCAGCATGAGAGTGAAGTTGCATAAATCAAGCCAGATAAGGCTGAAGTTATGTTGGAAAAGCACCTTTAAGCTCTCAAGGACAAGCAGCAACTCTTTCATTTAGGACAGTTTATAGGCTGCTGTTTACTTGAGAGTCTCACTGAACCCTTCAATGTCATGTGGAACCACTAGCCATGGTGAAAAGTGTCAGCATTTGGCCTACCTTAAAAATGTATTTTTGTAAGGAGCAAATGGCTGTGTCCTTTTGAGTAAACATAACTGCCAGTACTATTGGGGCACTTTACAAGTTCAAAGCCATCAAAAGAAGTGCAGCTGGATGCGTGATGTTTCACTGGCTCCTGACGTCCCTTACAAGCTGGGAGATACAGTAAAGTCGAACCCAACTCAGTATGGCTTAATCCTGACTTTTATCTCTAAGAGATGTTGTTGATTCATTGCAATCACTTGCATTATTGATGGCCTCTATTTACCTGTCCCCAAAGGAATAAACTGTCCAGAGCACAATAATTAAGTTTCCTGTTTATTTACATAAAACTTCCCCAAAGTATTCAAACTAATAAATCTTTACAGCTACCTGCAAATTTGAAAAATATCCCACATTGTCGTAAAGACAAAGCAGATGAGGCATTTCCAAAGGCAGATGATGTAGCACATGAGCAGCCAGCCCCAAGAACAGAGCTGAACCCTGAGTCCCAAGCCCTCTGTGCCCTGGGAGGTCAGAGCGCTGGCGATGGGAAGTAGCCTCACTGCAAACCAGACTGTCCAGAAGAAATAACAGCCCTGCACAATTACCGGCTTTAACTACGGGTAAAAGCTCTCATTTGGGACCTCGACTGATGATGTGCATGTGACGTACAGCTACAGGAGAACTGATGAACGTGACCTGCTGCTGGTGGGTAACTGCAAATGCTTTAGACTGTGTCAGGGCCCCGTGCCTTAAGCTTTAACAGCCCTGAACTCCTCCTTTAGTAGCACCATTCCAGAGCTGGCTGTCGGGGTCTTTATTTCTGTTTAGTTATTGATTTACAGTTGCTATTGCTGGAGGCTTCTTCCTCACCCCCTCAAGACAAGGAAACATTTACAACTTCTCCTGCATCCCCGTTCTTTCAGCCTGCCATCCTCTCAAAGCTCCCTGCCAGCCTGCAGCAATGCCCCTGGGAATGGCAGGTGATGTCCTTACTGACAGCGCCCTGTACTCCGCCATCTGCCAGCACTTGATGGCAGTTGAATAAGCATTAGGACATTAACAGTCTGGCACAGGTTTAAGGTTTAATAATTAATAATTTAATAATTAATAAAGTTAATAATGTTCTGTGGACTCACTACACCCACACAGGCAGCCAAAAAACCCTTGTGCACTGAATTTTGCCATGCCTGGGGCTGGGCAAGACTGCAGCGACAGATTAGCTGTGGGGGTGAATGCCACCTTTTGCTGTTCCAGACAACAAGGCCTGAGCTCTGGCCAGTGAGGCTTTGAAGGTCTTTCCCTGTACTGCAATTGTATATTGGGACCTGGGCTACCAGAAACAGACTCACTGGTTTGGGGAAATAACAGGAAAGAGTAAACAGAAACAAAGGGAGTCTTCAGGAGAAAAAAAAAAATAAACAAACCACCAAAACCAAAAAATGCAACAAACAAAACAAAGCTCCAAAGGAAAACAAATAAACCACCTCCTCCCAGAGCCAAACCCAACCCTTCTTCTGAATTTGCTAATGTTCATAAACCCTCCCTGAACTGCTGAACTGGAACTGGAGAGCTTTGAACTGCCTTTGGGGCGCAGAGTCTTGTACCACAAGTATCACGAGGGCAAAACAGTCCCCATTTGAATGGATTATCAAAATGAGAAAATGATCCTACTATGTTTGCTTGAAGTTTATACTAGTCCTTGGTTTATTTCTCTTGTGTGTATGCCTAGCACGCAGGCAGTCTGGCGCTCTGGTGTAACGGATGATCTATTAGCTTGACAGACATTCCCTTCTGTCCCTTCTAACCATACCAACCCCGTCAGGCGATGTCATGGAGGAAATTCATCCTTTTAACCTGCAGCAGTGATGGCTCTTAGACAAACCTCAAAGCACTGGTTATAGTAAGAAGCTTCTGTACCAGATGACTTGCAGGAAACTTGATACACCTCCCAGATGTTTAATAAACTTGGCAGTGATCTCTCAAAATCTTTGGCTAGAGTTCAGACATCTCTACCCACAACCAGTACACAAAGGATTAAAAGACTTCAAAACCAACAAATGTTGTTTTGAAGTATGGATAGAGTATGCACACACATTTCTCTGTGCTTGCTATTTTGTGAAGGGATCTGGCATTCTTTCCACTGTTATGTGGTGCAAAATAGGCTTATAGGTCAACAGAAAAGACAAGGGAAATGAAAAGATGTCCTGAAAATGAAGAAAATAATGCCTTTATTACTTTTAAGGTGTTAGTTCAGTTGCAGGTCAGTGAAGAAAAAGGAAGATTTGTTATGAATGAAAGCAGTTTGACAGTCTACATGAAAGAATCTGGTGTGTGACCGCTCTCAAGTTCCAGGGAATGATCCACATTTTCAAAACTGTCACCACAGCATCCAGCAGCTGCATGAGGAATAGCCTTCCTATTCTGCAAGTATGTGTGAGATGTTGAAAATCCCTCCCAAAAAATGTTGAAATCACCCCAAAAAATGCATGTTCATGAACCAACAATCTCAAACATAGTTCAGACTGAAAATTTTATTTAAATATTTTTGAAAAGATTAAATTTCAAATTCAAAGCTTTGTATTATTTAAAACCTTATTTAGTAAATTAACCAATGTGTGAAAACAAAGGTTGGCTTGAATAAAAAAACCCCAATTTTTGAAATTCAGAAATAACTAAGTAGAAAATCTCAAAACTTTTCCAATTCTCCCCCTGTGAGAAGGTTATCAGATTGTTTTTTCAAAAACTACCCTTTTTCCTGATGGTTTTCAGTTTTGAAAATTTGTCTGGTCACGAGGGGAAAAAAGCGTCACTGGGAAATTTCATACTCTCTCCACTTGGTTGAAACGTCGCCTGTGTGTCCCCAGCCGTCCCCTTCCAGCTTCCAGTGCAGAGGGTTACAAAGGTCTGCAGAATAAAACCTGCCTGGAGCCCTCGACTCCACACACACACACACAGTGGAGCAGCTGCTACACCCAAAGCAAGAAAACCAGCTGGTGCTCAGCCTTCAGCCCCTTTTTTAGCCCGGTGTATGTCTCCCAAAAGTCCTGGAACAACAGTTCCTGAGCTCACAGACTGCCAGAGGTACTGTCCTCCTGGCAGCACGTGCAAGGCAGAGAACAACCCAAAAGCTTCTCCAGCTGCAGGGTAGAAGCCCTGGCTGTGTATCTCTCTATTGGGATGGGCATCTCTTTGCAGAAATGTGCTAAGGCTTTTCTTTCCTGAAAAAAAGTGGTGGGATAGAGGATAGGAACGGTTACTACTGATGTTTTTTCTGCTGTTACTCTCTGTCACTGCAAAGATTTGCCATCGAGTCAATGCTTCTGATGGGCAGAAAGCGAACACACAAAAGTCTCAAGGGAAACAAGGCAGGTTTAGCAGCTTGTCCTGTCACCCTGTGACTCTCCAGTGTTTCATTCTATTAAGCAAGTAACAGTCATTTGAAACTGTTTAAATGTTACTTCATGCAACAGAAATGGCTTCAAAACAGCCATTCCTGAAACGGAATAAATAGTGAACGCCTCAATTCTTGTCTAAATATGGTTTAGCAGGCAGAGTTTTACACCCATGATAGGCTGAAACTCTTGCCTGCTGTGCCAGTTCACCAGCTCTCAATGGCAGTTGGCTTCTTCACCTTCCTACAACACAATGGAAAGGAAAGGCACTCCGCCAGAAACCAAGGTGCAGATTCTGCAAACCGTTATGCACATGCTCAACGTTAAGAGGAGCTGACCCGAGAGAGAGTCTCATTAAACATTCACACAGTACTTCAGACAGAGCACATGAGTGCAGGTATGTAGGAGACAGGCTGAGAGGAAGGATGTTTACGCTAAAGAGTGCAATTTCCTCCTCAGATTTACAGCAGTGTTTAAATATGATTGCTTTACTGTCATCAGTACTATGTGAGAGCATCACCTCAGCCAAGTAAGATATTTCTCATCACCTCTGACTTTAACACTGGGATGAACACCACAACAGGCAATTAGGAGAATTTAATCGGAAGACAAAAAAAAAAAAAAAAAAAAAAAAAAGAGGCTTTGAGTCTAGTTTGGGGTATTTTTACATAAACTCCTGCCTCTTTCTTGCACCTAAACAATGATACAGCCACAGTGTCAGAATTCAGAAACACAACAATAGTAAAATGCAGAAGTAATTATGAAAGTATCTGAAAACAAGTCTCTGGAAATCAGCAGTGCCACAGTTTCAGCCCTCTGGGTTACTGGAGTAACACTGTGATCATTTTTCATATTGCAACAAAAGCCAGAATTGTCCTGCCGTTTTTCAGCAATTCAGTTCAATTTGCCAGCTCCAAATAGTTTATCAGAAATGTTATGGCATGAAAATATTTGCTTCCTTGCATTGAAAGAAATTTTATAAAGCAAAAAATCTGTTTCCTTTGTTTGGTTTTACCTAAGTTTCATGGCCGTAGGAAGAAGCATGCATGTATGACCCAAATGTATTTTTAAGGCTCAAAAAGCCATGTAAAAATAACCCTGTTTTTACCTCAAGGTATTTCAGCTCATCTGTCAATTGTTTGGGAGAAAGCAAAGGCAGAGGGGGAGGTTCTAGGTATTATCCATGGCACCCTCACACCTCTCACAACCTCGGCAGTAGGCCTTGGTTTGGGCATGGGGAAGCACAGCCGGCCAAACACATCTACTCTGGTTTGGTCTGGATCATGCAGGAAAAAGATTGAGTGATTTCTTTAAAAGTGATTTCTATTTCATATTTTGAAGTAAATAAAGTATTTTCACAAAATTATTTCCATTTGCTTCCAGCTGGAGAATTTTAATACAACATTGATTTTTACCCATTAGTCAAACAGTCAACTATATCCCAGCATAGCTCTCTATTTCTGAAGAATAAACATGAATTATCGTCTTGATCAAGAGCCTGGCCTATCCCTTCCTTTTTCCAGCACAGGGGAGAATGTACCTAAATTCAGATTAAGAAATACGTACAGACTGCTGAGGATAATCTGGGTAAGAGAGTACCTCCTCCTGCAAATTTAACAAGTATTCTTTCAGGACAGGATTAATTTTACAGTAGGGTTAGTCACAATTCGTAATGCCAAATGAGCAGGTGGCATTCCACACAGTCATGCACAATTCTGACTCTCTTGGCAAACACAAATGTTTGATGTGATCAAAGCCAAAAGGGTTTTTGCTTTTGCGTAAGAGTCAACACTGGCTCCCAATTCCAAGGTCTCCTTCCCTTTCCTCCCCTCTCTGTGTCTGGCCAAGGACATATGGGCCTTGTTTCACGCTACTTGCTCACACAGATCAGAGGTTATCCTGACAAGTATTCTGACTAGGGCAGCACAAAGCTCTAAGAAGGTTCCCACTTCTCAAGAAATTCCCTTAAATTTCCCTTTGGAGAAGGGAAAGAGGGGGCGCATTTGGATAAACAAAGGTGGACTGGCTAATAAAGAAGTCCAACCACAAAAGCAACAACAAAACTCCGTGCTGCAGAAGATAATTAAGGGGGATTGTGGTCCTAAGAGGAAATCAGAGGTTGTTATGTGCAGTTTTCACTAAACCATTTTGTTGCAGTTTAAGATCTGCACAGCCGTGCTGTAATCAAGCAGTGTGACACCGATGTGCAGGAAAGCCTGCTAAAGGTGTCTCGGTTGTCCGCACAGAGAAACCCCAAGCCTGTACCAAGCATCTTCAAAAGCAAAGGCAATAGGTGGTTGCATGCTGCTTTCCTGGAGTATACGACAGATTAGTGGACTCTAGTTTCATAAACATCACGGACCTTGTCCAGCCTGCAGAGGGTATAAATCAGAACGGCAGAAAACCACAACTGAATAGGTGTCAGGAAACAGCCAAAGGAAAAGATGTTTCATGAAACCTTGGAGATAATGTTGCCAATGGGTATTGATGGCTCCCATGAACTAGAGAGCAAAGAGCAAAGTTATTCTCTGGGTTCTGTCACTGATGATTTCTGTAGCTGCACGTGCATCACTTTCCTTCTATGCCCCTGTTTCTCTTTTTCTGTTTCCTACAGGATGAGACCTTCAGTGCAAAACTGGGTCATTTCCATGGAGCTGTCAGACAGTCCACAGCTCCAGAGTAAGAGCATCACCATGCACACAGAGTTTGGTGTGCTTCCAAAAAAAAGAATGAGAAATGAAAAGCACTTCCCAAACCAGTTTCTAACAATTAGGAGAATGTTTACGAGCATCCTTTACAACTGCAACCACCGGACATCACGGAATCAAGAGCAGCTGCAGAGCACCAGTAGGACACTGCCTCTTGAAATAAAAACAGTGCTCGCAAAGCAGGGTGGTGGTTATATCATCAGTGAATGACACCCCAATGGTTTTAATTATTTAACTTGATTAGAGAAGGAACTCACTCTGGATTCTGGTATTCTACAATGCCGTGGATTTTGAGGTGAAAACCACGGAACTCATATTTCAGTAAACATCATGGAGAAGAATATAGCATGACCATAATAAAATGAACCTACTGGCTTGAGCCCTATGGGATTTCTTTCCAGAAGTGTTTACCAATAGACCTCCCCTGCACTCTGCAGAATAGATTCTGCTTTCATTTACCTGCACACAACCTCTGCTACAACACTTAGAGCTTTCCCATCATGAGTCTTGAAGGCATGCAGGTGATGCACATAAAGGTGAACAGCACTTGTCCTTCTGCATTGCTGCATGACATAATATGGGCCCATCTGGACTGAGATATCAGTCATTGAAGGGTGAACTCCTGGTGACACTCATTTTTAGAGGCCATTTCAAAGAAGTCAGAGGTGTGAAGATTTCCAATAACCTGGAAGGTAGAATCAGTAGTAAGATGTAAAGAAATTCAACTGGTGTTAAAACTGATATTATAACTGAGTCTTGGGGGTGAAATAATATTTCATTCTTCTTTCCCTTCCATAATTCTTCTGGCACTAGTATCACCCTGAGTGGAAGAGAAACTGCAAACTTGACAATCTTGACAAGCAGAAGAGCCTTTTGCTGTAGGAATAGCGGCCAGTGCTGCAACAAATCACCTATCTGCAGGGTTGATATAAAAATTACTTCAGAGAGCCAGTATGTGGATGATTTAATGTGGTTGCCAGAAAGCTCTTCATAAAAATTCATGACTCTAGCAGCTGGTCCTAGCTGCCATGAGACTCCTTGTGTGTTCTTCTATGGAAGGCAGAAAAACCAAACCCATACTCCACGTCTCATCTAAAGAGCTGTGCCTGGTTTTAACTAAATTGAACGTGGAAAGGCTCCCATCATCGCCCGTTACAGAGATGGCTTTTCCATCACCTGTGGCTCAGGAGCATCACTCCGATCTGCTCTACTCTCTGTAGGATCAGGCAGCAATGGACTCTAAACATTATGATCAGACCCAGCAGAAGCAACCCAGGAAGCTTTAGGGGTTTTGCTTCAGCCAAAGGAACAAAACCCTCAAAGGGGCACTGCTACTCATATTGATGTCTTTAAAATGATTCAAAATTTTTACTCAACAGTAATCACAAATCTTTACTGGGGAATATAAAAATCATGTCATATCATGGTATGCAAACAGTTCCTTTCTGGTCAAGGCCTTACAAACGTTTCTTTTTATACCCCTCTGAAGTTATCCAATTGATCTGCTTTAAAGAGGAGATAAAAATACCCAGGTGAAGCAGAGGGACATAATTTCCCAAACTGCCCTACTCAAACAATGAGAAATAGGTGATAAAGTTTAATTAAAGTTTAATCCAGCACATTAACCAGCCCACCTCTCCAAACACTCTTTAGAGATTACAACTCACTGTTAACACAGTCAGAAACTAATAATCCACAGGGGGAACGAAGCCCACGGCTCCCACACCCTTCTCCTCCAGGGGTGGTTGGTTTGGTCCTGGCAGCAGCAGTCACTGAGGGTCCCAGCTGCTTCTTCAGAAACACCCTGCTCAAGAGATCATTGCTCAGGTAAGACACTCTCCTAGCTGGAGCTCTCAGAGCTGGGTATCTGTATCAGGAAAACACCTTCCCGTGAATCATTTAAGCACTTTTAAGCTCTGGTCTCCTAACGCTAAGGCTGACTTGCTAATGACAAGGTCATCTTCCCTTGGGGTCACAGACCACAAAGTGCTGAACAGGAGAGCCTAGCTCAAGACAAGAAGCATTGGTTTCTACATCACCACCTGATAACGGGTAACTTACTGCTCACAGAAGGCAGGCCAAATGCCTGGGAGTTCTCCTTCTGCCTCATTTCCAAATCTGGCTTGCATCCAGTATGTGAGTTTACAACCCTGCCTTGGATAACGTGCTACCCTTCCCCACCCCTCCTTCCCTCACCACCGTGGGTTATCAATGTACATCTTTGGAAGAGCTACTAGTGCATTTCTGAAAATCACTTTCCAGCCATTTCATTGTTTTATTGGAAAGTGCAACTGAAGCAGAAAGAAAAATGATGCAACACCACACAACAACTCTTCATTTTCAGTTCAGTAGCTGGCAGGCCAAAAAAGTTGCTGAGAGCAGTAGGGGCTTCCTAGCTGAGAACTGGCTCCTGCCTGGAAGCTGTGTTGCTGAGTACAGAAGGTCTGGAAGCCCAGAATAGTTTTGTTTTGCCGTCCCAAACTGCCTTTTCCTCTGTGGTTCTTGTGTGCGGCTTTAACAGGAGAGATCTGTAACCCATGGAGAACAATTGACTCCTGTTCATGCCAGCATTAAAGTTCCAGACGACACTCAGGGAAGGCTTGCTGTAATTACAAGATCGCTTTCCTCCCCTCTGGTTTGTGGCATTGCTGTAACAATGACTATTACTTTAATACAGAGATGCTGAACAATAAATGTGTAAATTTTCCATCTCTCAAAGTGCTTTCAACAGACGAAAAGTACTAATTTGAAGAATTTACCAAGCTGGGATTTAGAAAACAACACAGGAGAAGAACTCATCCTTTTAATTGATATTTCACCACTTGTTAAGTCCAGAATAGCTATACTGATGAGAGATTCAGCATAATATTAATGATCATTATTTTACTGATGTCAGCGTTTCTGATTTTTAGGACCTTAGTGGTCATTCGGCTTCTGTTTCAGAAACAAGAAAAATCTTCAGAAAAAAATTCTGCAGAAAATATACACAACTACATGTGGTGGACTTCTATGGAGTTATTTTCATTGAAACACAATAGCCTATTCAAAAGTAATTTTTTAAAAATAATCTGCTGGCTAGGATTTTTCAAAGCTTTCTTTCACTGACTGTACTTATAAACATTTTCATTTCCAGGGGTTTTTTTTTGGAGAAAATGGTAATAAGGACAATGAAATTTCAAGTTACATAGATGTTCTGAGTTTAAAAATCGTGCAGCACATGAACAAATAATACTATTCAAATTGTTCAAGAATAATAGAAGCAACTTCCAAACCTGCAATATTTTCCTCTGTGGTACTTTCCAGTAGCTCTAAATGGAGCTAACTGGTTTTCTGTGATACACACAACTAGGCAGAGAGAGGTGCAGGGGCTTGTAAAATGCAACATTCTTTGGGGTGTATTTTTCATTAATATACACTAACAACGTAAAAGTTGGCCTCTACTCCACCAAGTATCAGCAAAGTGAATTAAGTAGCATTTTTCTGAGAAAGCTCCACAATAAAACCAAAGTCCCAACCCCCTTCTGCCTCATGCCTTACAAAGTCATTGCTGCCTTGGCAAAGCAGACAGACAAACCGCTCCTTAAGCACAAAAAAGTGTGGATGAGATTCTGAAGCTGCCACCAAACGTTACATCTCCTTATAAAACTGTAGGGTATGGCGCAACGGAATGCTGAGTCCTTCACAAAATCTCTCTCTGATGTGCAGGAAGGGAACTCTCTGATTCCTGGCTAAAAGTGTACCACGGAGCAGGAAAGGGGATTTCTCTGCTTCTAAGGGGCTCACGCTCTCCAGCCACTTTCGGAGACCATGTGTAGCCCTGAAGAAGTAATGAGAGAGAAAAAGCAAGGAAAAGCCACAACAGAAAGGAGCTGAACCCTGACTAGAAGTGAGGTGTTTAAGGTCTGTGGCAATCAGCTCTTCCTCCCCAACTCAAAGGGCCTGTAATCTGCAGAACACCCTGGGGAAGGCTTCTGGCGAAGGGATTCTATGACGGCTTCAGAGCAGTTACAGGAGCTCCCAGAGAGATGGAGCTGAATTCCTGCTTCTGAGGGATGAGGATCTGTGTGGAAGACATGCTGGGTCTCCCTAACGCTGCAGCTCAATCTGCCCACATTTAAGCAGATTTCTTTCTCTCACTCTTTGCTGTGACATGTGGGTCCAATCAGTGTCCTGATCCCTTCTGGATATCACATACTTGCTTTGCTGGAGTTTCACCGTCCCACCACACACTTCCTTTGAAAGCCTGCCTCCCTCTCCATCGCTCACTTCCTGCAGTTTAATAGTTCCCCAACTCTGTCTGCGCTCTGGGCACAAAGGGGAAGTTTTATTCCTGCAACCCAGATCCAGACTGAACAGACAACACACTCTGTCACTGCGATGCTGCAACATCAGTCGGTTCCCAGGATGTGAGATACGGTGGGGCTTAACGGCTCCGAGTCCTGGCGTTAACGCTTTATAGATTTTACACTCAGCTTCAGGCATGAACACTGTCCTTTAGCTGCGGCTGGTTACTTCAGCAATGCGAAGGGCCAGTCTGGATGTGCAAGAAATGGAACAACAGCTGGAGATGAACCTGCTGCTGTAGGAGTCACGCCCAGAGCTGTAAGCTCTGAGGGGTTCTGCTCTGCTCAGTCTCAACACCTTGAGCCCTGCTTAGGGGTGGACATGGAAAGCTGCTGTTAGTGACAGTGCACGTATGTCAGCACCCAGTGAACTGTGCTTTGTCCCAAAGCACCAGCTCAGTTTCTCTCCAGCCTTCACTCCGCGATTGCCTCCCAGTAACCCCGGCAAGTCCCGTGCCAGCTGCCTGCGCCACAAGTGACTGCCGCTGCTATTCACAGCAGAAGGAGGAACTGGTGAACCAGCACACTGGTTACAAAAGACACTCATAGAAAAATTTGCTAGACAGCACAAAGGCAACTTCCAAAATTTTACCGGGCAAAGAACACCCCCCCCTCCTGCACGCAATGACCTCATTTCCCCCTGTGAGCTTAAAGCTGTATCTGCCAACATACGGGCTGGATACAGATCGTCACAGGCAGGCTTGAAGTGCTTCACCAGCTAGGAACACCTTCAACTAACATGTGGGCTTCAAAGAAAATTCAGCAGTTTGCAGAGCTCACTCTTGTAGCTCTGTCCAGTCAGACACTATAGGGAAACCCACCTGTGCCAACTCCCAGGTTCCCTTTGTTCTGTACTATCGTTGTGACAGTAACTACCACAGTGCAGACTAGAGCTCCTGTTTTGAGTTCACGTAGGCTCCATCTATCCACAGGACTCTTGAAATGTAATAAGGCATCCAGAAAGTTAAAGAGTGAATTTGGGAATTAACTGCTTTGCATACATCCAAAACTCTCCAATGCTGTTTGGGATTGAAGTGCAACAACACATTCTCACACTCTTCACTCCTCACCTTATTTTTCAGAGTTCAACTATGACAGCTAACTGGATTTGTGCACATAAGTGTCTGAGGATGCTTCATAAACCTCTGCATGATGTGTGAGCTGATGGCAACTGGATTATGGATCCCCACCTTCCAAGGAAGGGTTTCAAACTGGGAAAGCGCAACCTGATGAATGAAACTCGGACCTACAGCCTATCTGATCCTGTCAGATCCAGCTGGCTTACGGGCATGTAAATCCAGTGATCAAATGAAAAATAACCAGTCTGCAAAGAGTATTCTTTAGTTCTCATTCCTTCTGTACTTAGTGGTTCCTAGGCTCTCTCTAGCACATCTGCTGGGCAGGTAGTCTTTCTCATCTATGTATTTTTCACCTACTATTCCTGCCTTTGGAAGGAAAAGAGACGAGAGGTTTGATTTTCTTCCCTCCAAGCAGAGACCACTAAACATATTGTAAATAATGCAAAGTTTGTCAGAAAATTAAATTTAATCAAACGTGAGTGGTCTCAACTCCCAAATAAACTAAGCTATATAACTCAAAAAATTACATTCTGCATCCTTACCACAGGGACGTTTTTATCTCTTTCCCATCACTTGCATGCTGACATTCATTGCATTACAACTATCATCAGAGAGCTTCTCTATCTATACAGTTCTTTGCTGTCCATATTTTCTTTCTTGAGTAGACCCAGGTCAGTCCAGCGATCAACAAGATCATCGAAATGAGTTCGCTCCAGTAATTTCATGGGCAAAAGTCCTGGATGAGTCTCCTCACCAGGAAATCATTCTTTGTTTTGTGTCATCTGCTCTATATTGAACAACCACATAAGAGACAGAACTGAAAGACCTTTATCTCTGTAGGTCTTATCACCAATTACAAATTGGGATGAAAGGTCATCTAGTCCAGCAGATCTTCAACTAGATCAGGTTGCTCAGAGCCCCGTCCAACCTGACCATGAACACTTCCAGGGACGGGGCATCTACCACCTCTGTGGGCAACCTGTGCCAGTGTTTCATCACCTTACTCATGATGGTAAATGAACTGTAAGTCACAAGAAGAACCTCCCAAGAAAAGAACTGCTGGCAAACAGAGCCACTGTGGGCCTGTGCTCACATGTCACAGGCAGCAGGTGAACCCCCTCCTTACCTATCTCGCCTTCCTAGGTGCCTCTGTACTACAGGTATGAGGCTTTGGATGTGGAAGGCCAGTCAACAGATGATGTGGATGATGGTCCATCTACACCAGAGGTGTTGCCAAGGTCAGAAAGGCCTACCCCATGTATCAAGACCACCTCCACGAGGAAGAAAAGACAGCTTATAGTTGTAGATGGCTCCCTTCTGAGGGAAACAGAGGATCTGATATGCTGGACAGACCCTCCCCTTAGGGAAGTCTGCTGCCTCGCTGCAGCCCAGGTTAAGGACATCACTAGGAAACTTCTTAGACTGGTATGGCCCTCAGACTACCACCTATTATTGCTCTTCCATGTGGGTGGCAATGAAGCCGCAAAGAGTAGTTGAAGGGCAATCAGAAGAGACTTCAGGCCTTGGGATGGTTGGTAGGGGAATCTGGAGCACAATTCATTTTTTCCCTCTATTCTTCCAGTTACAGGCAGTGATACAGGAAGAAACAGATGGACCTGGTCTATTAATACATGGCTCTGTGGCTGGTGCCATTGCCACAATTTTGGGTTTTTTGATAATGGGATGGTCTACATGGCACCAGGCCTGCTGGCAGCAAATGGGATTCACCTTTCTCAAAGGGGGAACAGATTCTTTGCTCATGAGCTAGTGGGGCTCACTGACAGAGCTTTAAACTAGACTTGAAGTGGGAAGAGATAATATCAGGCCTGGTCATGACAAGCTGTGGGATGACACACCAAGGTTAGAGGACCCTCAGCCTGTTGCTCTGAGATGTGCTGGGTACACTGGAGCACACCTGAAGTCTTACAGAGATGAGCCAGGGGCTCCTTAGGTAATAGGACCCAACAGGGAAACACTGGTGAAATACCTCAAATGAATTAAGGTGTGCTCCTCTAAGAAGGTGACACGGCCAACAGCTCAGCTGAAGTGCCTCTACACCAATGCATGCAGCATGGGCAACAAATAGGAGGAGTTGGAAGACAGCATGCTGTTAGAATGCTACGACCTAGTTGCCATTACTGAAATGTGGCTGGACAAATCCCATGAATGAAGTGTGGCTATTGATGGCTACAGGTTGTCCAGAAGGGACAGGCAAGGAAGGAGGGGCAGAGGGGTTGCCCTCTATGTCAAGAAAGGGATAGATTGTGAAGAGCTGTCTCTGAAGAACAGCCACAAGCAGGTTGAAAGATAATGGGTAAGAATTAGAGACCAAGGCAACAAAGGGAACCTTGTGGTTGGTGTTTACTACAGGCTGCCCAATCAAGGGGAGCCTATTGACGAAGCATTCTTACTCCAGCTACAGGAGGCATTGCGCTTGCAGGCTCTCATACTGCTGGGGGACTTGAACCACCCCAACATCTGGTGGAAAAGTAGCACAGCAAGCTGCAGGCGATCCAGGAGACTCCTAGGGTGCGTTGAGGACAACATCTTAAGCCAGGTAAGAGAGAGCCCTACCAGAGGGGATGCAATACTGGACCTGACGGTCACCAATGCAGGTGAGCTAATCCATGACGTCAAGATTGGAGGTAGTCTGGGCTGCAGTGATCATGCACTGGTGGATTTCATAGTCCTGAGGGATATGGGTCAGACAAAGAGTAAGGTCAGGACCCTGAATTTTAAGAAATACAACTTCCAGTTGTTCAAGGAGTTAGTCTACAGGACCCCCTGGGAAACTGCCCTCAGGGACAAGGAAGCAGAACAGAGCTGGTAGATCTTTAAGGATGCTTTCCATAGGGTGCAAGAGCTCTCAATCCCCAGGTGTAAGAAATCAGGAGAAGAAGGCAAGAGACTGGCATGGATGAGTTGAGACCTGCTGGTCAAACTGAAGAGCAAGATGAAAATGCACAGGCAGTGGAGGCAGGGACAGGTGTCCCAGGAAGAGTATAGGCATGTTGCCCGGTTGTGTAGGAATGGGGTCAGGAAGGCCAAGGTGAGGCTGGAGCTGAACTTGGCAAGGGATGCAAAGAATGATAAGAAGGGCTTCTATAGGTATGTCAGTCAGAAAAGGAAGGTCAAATAAAGTGTACCTCCCCTGATGAATATAACTGGCAAACTCACATCAACAGATGAGGAGAAGGCTGAGGTACTCAACAACATTTTTGCCTCAGTCTTCACTGACAACCTCTCTTTCTATACCTCTTGAGTGGATGGACCACAAGACAGGGACTGGGGGAGCAAAGTCCTTCCAATTTCAGAGAAGGTGGTTCATGACCACCTGAGGAACCTGAACATACATAAGTCTACGGGACCTGACGAGATGCATCCCAGAGTCCTGAGGGAACTGGTTGACATAGTTGCCAAAACACTCTTCATGGTATTTGAAGTCATGGCAGTCAGGTGAAGTCCCCAGTGACTGGAAACAGGGAAACATTGCACCCATTTTTAAAAAGAGTAGAAAGAAGGACCCTGAGAACTACTGACCTGTCAGCCTCACCTCTGTGCCTGGGAAGATCATGGAACAGATCCTCCTAGAAGCTGTGCTAAGGCACATGGAGGACAGGGAGGTGATTCAAGACAGTCAGCATGGCTTCACCAAGGGTAAGTCTTGCCTGACCAACCTAGTGGCCTTCTGTGATGGAATGACTGCATCAGTTGACAAGGGAAGAGCTACGGATATCATCTGTCTGGGCTTCTGTAATGCCTTTGACATAGTACCCCACAATATCCTTCTCTCTAAATTCGAGAGAGATGGATTTGATGGATGGACGGCTCAGTAGATGAGGAACTGGCTGGATGGTTGCATCCAGAGGGTAGTGGTCAATGGCTCAATGCCCAGATGGAGATCAGAGATGAGTGGTGACCTGCAGGGGTCCGTTTTGGGACCACTACTATTTAATGTCTTCATCAGTGACATAGACAGTGGGATTGAGTGCACCCTCAGCAATTGTGCAGACCAAACCAAGCTGAGTGGTGCCATTGACCTGAGAGATGGGATGCCATCCAGAGGGACCTGGACAAACTTGAGAAGTGGGCCCATGTGAACCTCATGAGGTTCAACAAGGCCAAGTGCAAGGTCCTGCACATGGGTCAGGGCAACCCTCGGTATCAATAAAGGCTGGAGGATGAAGGGATTGAGAGCAGCCCTGCGGAGAAGGACTTGGGGGTACTCGTGGATGAAAAGCTGGACATAAGCCGGCAGCGTGCACTCACAGCCCAGAAAGCCAACCGTATCCTGAGCTGCATAAGAGCAAGTGTGGCCAGCAGGTCGAGAAAAGTGATTCTGCCCCTCTGCTTCACCCTCGTGAGACCCCACCTATGTCCAACTCTGGAGTCCTCAGTAAAGGAAAGACATGTATCTGTTGGAGCAGGTCCAGAGGAGGGCCACGAAATGATCAGAGGGATGGAACACCTCTCCTATGAGGACAGGCTGAGAGAGTTGGGGTTGTTCAGCCTGGAGAAGAGAAGGCTCCGGGGAGATCTTATTGCAGCCTTCCAGTACTTAAAGGGAGCTTATAAGAAAGATGGGAACAGACTTTTTAGTAGGGCCTGTTGCGATAAGACAAGAGGATGGTTTTAAACGAAAAGAGTGTAGATTTAGACTAGATATAAGGAATAAATTTTTTATGATGAAGGTGGTAAAATACTGGAATAGGTTGCCCAGAGAGGTGGTAGATGCCCCCTCCCTGGAAACATTCAAGTTCAGGTTGGATGGGGCTTTGAGCAACCTGATCTAGTTGAAGATCGTGTTGGACTAGATGAGGTTTAAAGGTCCCTTCCAACCCAAACTATTCTATGATTCTATGTCATGCGGTCTCCTCTACCAAGAGGATAAATGCAAACAGAAGTCACCCAGCTGGTTTAATATGACAGCCTTCACCTTTCAGAGCACCACCTTATCTGTAACTCTTCACATGACTATTGGAATATCCATTACTAAATTTCTTTAATAAGATTTTATTAATTGTCCTCTCCAAATATCGAATTTGGCAGGCCCTTTTGCAGTAGCTGAAATGAAGGAGACTGTTCCAAAGGTATCAGTGCTTCCACATGAGTTTAGCCCCGAGCCTCTAAAGACACTGTTGCTAGCTTTTATGGAATGGGGCCATGATATGTCCTTTTGCATTTCAAAGAGAAGCTAAATGCTTAGAGGAACGTTCAAATATGATTTGAATTTGATGACATCTAGAACTGTGTTGCAACAAATAAAGAAATGCTCTCAAGCAATCTTCAGATGCTCAGAGCAGTGTCCTTGCAGTACATACACACCCATGCATGTGTGAGGGAACTGTACCACCAAGTAAGACAGCCTGCAGAGTTCTCCACTTGTTATTCCACAATAATGCCTGTGGACAAAAGGTAAGGAGCTTTACATCAGCCCCCATGATCAGGAGATTCTGGAGACCAGAACTTAGAAATAACAGCCAAGTCTAGCTGTATGCGGCGTTTGTGGAAAAACAGGTTTGAAAACTCCTTGGAGTCCCAAAAGCTGAACTGAGCGCAGGAATGCTAACCATGAGCGGGTCTTGCTGCTCAAATCCTGAATCTGAGAGGCCCTCCTTTTTTATTTATACTTGTTTCAGAGAGCTCAGGATCAAGTTTCTGAAGGGAATCCATTTGCATAGGTGTGCTCTGATATGTATCTTCAGAGCGTGGAAAACAGTCACATTTCATAAATGGAGAATAATTCTTTGCTATGAGGCATCTGGCAAATAAAAGAGTTTCTCAGAGACAATGAGACCTTTTCACAAAGGGAACATACCTATGTGGAGTGCTGAAGAGCTGCAGTAATGCCCGTACTAAAGACTTCCAGTGCAGGCTTGTGAGAGGGAACAAAGACTTTGATACGCTGGGTATCTTCTAAGTTATCCCAACACATTCTTGAAACACTGCAACAGCAGTAGGTGGGATGCAACCCACCACTGACCTGAAATCTGCATGAGATCACAGCGTGGGTGCAGAGTATCTGTGGGGGGAAGGCTGAGTTCTTCCTAGTGCAAGTTCCTGCCCCTTTTGGTCAAGTTACCTGATGACTGTGAAAGCAGTGAAGTGCAACCCATTCCTCTGTGAGCTGCAGCGAGGGATAACGCAGCGTTCAGCATCCCACCCTGCAAACTGACAATACACCCAGGCATTCCCACCCCAGTGCAGGCAGCACAGCCTTGTTACGGTGTAGTAACTCTGAGAATTACTTTGGCAGGGAAGTTGATACACATATGTTCATAGAGAACTTCCATCAGCACCAATTGTTGACCAGGCCTCTATAAAGCTGGAAAGAATTGTGCGCAGACCAAATGCAATAATAAATAGACTATGCAGCCACAAGTCGAAGGATAACATCGGCAGTAACCAGGAAAAAACAAAACCTTATTACAAAGGCAACCATTTTGCCCATTCTCCTCCTCAACTGAAATTCCCCAAACACAGTTTAAACAGAAGAAATTTCTTCTTCTCCGAAAAAATATTTGGTTTTTGAAAGCTGGTATTTTGGACAAACTCTGACAGCAAAGGAAAAGCTTTATCTAATTACTAGTATCTATTGGAAAAAAAATCCGTTTCATGTTATTATTCTAGTCAAATGATACAAATGGCAGTAATGAGGCTGGGGGGGAGAGGGATCAATGGAATACATGCCTTGCAGTGGAGTTTGCTAAGACTCCCATGGCTGAAGGGAGATTATACAGCAGTGCAGGTTTGCTAACAAACTCTAAGTAGTTTTTTACATTCATTTTCTTCCACAAAGAAAACTTGGCAAAACACTTAGCAGATAGGTTTTGAATGTGTATTTACATCACCGTGAAGAACTCAGCTAGGGCACAGGAGCCGTGCCCTGACACAGACTGGGCACGCAGAACCCTGTAACTAGTGGTGCGGATAGGGAATCGGGAAGGAGTCTGTCTGGCATTTCAGGAAGACCCCACTCTGAAGTTCTCAAGGCTGAAGATTTGAAAGCTGCTCCTTTACTTGTCAACCGCACGTGTTTCATCCAGCACTCAGGATCTCTACACAGAACCGTGCACGACCAACACCACACCCACCGAATATACCCACGCTCAGTGCTTCTAACTAAACTGCAACTTGGGTTTGCATCACAAATGATGGTTTCAAGACTCTGTTGCCTGTGCCATCGAGTAGAACAGCTGCTAAACTGGTCCACTACGTGCTAACAGCACCCTGAGAGCAGACTGTGCTTGCGTCCTTCTTTGTTGTCTCATACAGACTAAACTTCTCACTGAAAATTATTTAAGTGGCTGAAAGACAAAATGGTTTTTCTTCCTGGATTTAGAATGGGTGTTTTGGGTTAGATGACTTATTATTGAAGAACATGGACTATTTTGACACCCACCACCACCACACACCCTCTCAGTATTTCTGTTACAGCAACAAATGTGAGATTTTCTCTTTTTTAAAGTCAGTGTGCTTTTAGAGATACAAAGCAAAGAGGAGCTTGCTTCATCTTCACCTCAACATACCTCCTTTCCCCAACCTACTGAATGAAAGTAAAGGAAGTTCCTGGATCATGGGAGAGAGCTGAAATGCCAACCTCTATGATCCTCTTTCCCTATACTTTTCCCTCAGGTAAGTAAGGCAGAGGAAGTAATATTTCTGTATTATTTATTGAAAATTTCATTACTGATAATATGCAAAGGGAAATGATAAACCATTGAAATGATTTACGTCTAAACAGACAAAAATCCTTTTCATTGAAGAAATCCACCTTGGTGCCCCTCCGTTTCTCCAGGTGAGAGTCAGGCCCTGACACCCAGCTCACCTCCATCTTTTCCTTTTGCCTTTATTAACACACGCAGACAGGTTCTTTCCTGAGCTGTAATTCAGGCATGGGAAAAGCTCCTTCTGAACTCCTTCAGAACTAATGTATTACTCTTCTTCAAACCCACCTCAAAACTCTTCTTTGCAGTGACGAGTAAAGGAAATTCAGAAGTGCTCAGGCCACTGGTGTGCCCTGATGTGCACAGACGGCTGTAGCTGGTACTGACTGGTGGATCAGTTTATTCTGCATTGATTCAGATCATAAGTTCCCCAGGGCAAGAACTATGTTCATACCGTTCTGAGCACCATCGTGTCATGAACCACGATGCAAAGAAATGCAGAAAATAAGGTTCCAATTAATAACAGTAACAAGAGCTCTACCTGCAGAAATCTGAAGCACTACAAGACATTCCAGAAGCAGCGAGGGTTTTTCCAGGCTGGCAATATTTAGCACCATCCACACTCGTGACACAGTAGAAACATTCATTCTTACAGGAGAGCTGTCAAGAAAAGTGGTGTCATTTGGGGTCTAAACTAGGTGAAAAATTAAGACTTCCATGAGGCTTGTGGGCTGCCTTAATTTAGCTCAGCAGCTAGAAGTTTCTAAAATTGGATGCCAGGCTACACTTAGGTATCCCTCATGTCACAGGCAATTCTGTCCTGTAGCAAAGACAAAACCTAAATGGTACCTGACGTGTTGCTTCAGCCATCAAACTTCTGTTTGCTAATTTGTTCTGTATTTTTACTACAGCAGCTTTCTAAGTATTCAAACAGCACTTAGTTTTCATTTTATACGACACTAAAGTGATGATTTTCCCCTATGTTAGGCAAAACACTAATAAAAGGCTCTGGATTACTACTGGAATACTTGATGGATCCGGAGCGCCCTGCTCATTCCACTGATGGGCCGCTGCCATGGAATGAAGTAATTGTGTGTCTTCCTAGGGGAAGAAAACCCTTGTTTGTCTTATTGGATCCTTAACCTGAGGTATTAAAAAAGTCCCTCTGATGAGGTCACACTGATGATAACCCTCGCAATAGGTTGCTCATAATCTTGAATTTCTGCAGGTGCCTCCCATATCAGCAACAGAACACTCCGAAGGCCTTCTCCCCGCTAAATAACTGCCCTGGCTTAAGAAACAGAGGTGAGGCTATATGCTACCCAACTAACACACTTTGGTCTCCCCTTGTAACTTCATGATGTTAGTATGCAAGGCAGGAGCAGCTCCCCAAAGCCACTGAAGTGGATCACAAACGGTGGAGTAAAGTCTCAATTCAGCTCTGCCTAGTTAACAACGCGCTGAACAGAGAATCACCTTCTATCCAGCTGTGCCCCTACGCTGCACGTATTGAGAATATTCACTTGTCAGAGTCAGTGGCTCTAATAAGAGCAATCTCCAGGTTGCTTTACTTTATGCTCTAAATCCAGAATTTGAGAATTAGAATGCATTATCCCTTTTCCCCTAATCCACAAGGCAGAAGCTTCTTCAGGGACAGCACACACAGACATACAAGCCACAGGACACTGAAGACATCTGCTATCCTGAGAAAGGCGCAATTACAAAATGTCATGAGAGATATGAACCAACAGGATTTTTAACCAAAGAAGGTGCCATGAATTTCATACACAATTGGACTGCAAAGGTCCTCAGGAGCATGCAGTCCATCCCAAAACAGGTCCCACTCCACTATCATCATTTGAGAACTGAACTTTATGTCAGAGGTAACTTGAATGAAATCTTTTTGAGAACTCATAGTGAAGTAAAAAATAAAAAAAACAAACCAAACTCCCCCCAAATACCAACGAACAGTAACAAACACCAAAAACCAAATAGCTGATGCAACAGATGACAGTACAAGAGCTACCTCAGCAGTTGATCTCCTAGCTAAATAAGCTGAATTTTGATTTCCAGCTGTTGAGTCAAGTCTTCAGCTAGAATAAATTTGCATAACTTTGTGGAAGTCAGTGAAAAGGCTCCGATTACTATCCCTGCATGAGAATTACCAAAATGCAAAGTATTAAGCAAGATTATTCATAAATCAAAACGTGACTACATGCAACCCTGCCCTGCATCTCAACTTCCCAGCCCATGCCCCTGCCATCTATCCCTGGCCACACAAACATGCTTGGCCCTCAGAATCTCCTATGAAAGAACTAATAATCCTGCACTCCTCAAAATGGTTTGGGGAGGGAAGTCTTTCAGCTGATTTCCTAATTATTTCTGCAAGCAAGTTAAGACTGTGTCCTGAGGAATCCTCAATGAGTTAAAACAAAACTTGGAGGAAGAGGAACTGAAAAGAAAAGCAGATTCTGAGAAATACAAAAGCAACACAGGCTGAAACTTATGACAAACTAACTGTGAAACAATGCCAACGGCCTTAGAGAAAGAGAGCTAAACCGGCCAAAATGTTCCACAGTACAAGAAAACTAGAACTAAAACAACATTTCTATCAGTCAAAAAGATTAAGGAAGATTCACAAGAAGCAGAAGCTGGAGCCTGATAAAAAAACCCCAAAACTATTTCTTTTCCTTACTTTTTTTTTAATATACATCTAGTCACCTAGTCATCTAGTCACCTCTAGTTTTGAGGTTTTCTAGCTAATAGTTTGGAGACTTTTAATGCCTTTGCTGCTCCAGAAAAACAAAACTAAAATGTAAACTAAGATTCTCATGTAAGTTTATGATTCCAGGAGCTAAGATTTCAAGAAAAATACAATTTACCAGGAAATTCAAATTGAAGTCAGCAGAGCCTGCACTGCCTCAACACTGAGTCAAAGAATTGAGGCCAGGAGCTGTGTATCTCGTCTTTTTAAGTGGAATCCCAGAGGACCAGAATCCGTTTTTCTCTCTTATCCCCTCAACTATTTGACATTGAAACTCTTGCCTTTAGCTGAACTGAATAAAAATGTATAGGCTGCTTTGCTACCCCTTCCATGTCAGAGCTTGCCAGCCCTACAGATTACCCTCTACAGATAGAGGTACAAGGGGAGCAGTAAGCTCTGCAGAGCTCTTCTGTGAGAACAGCTCCATCTGACACAGTCTCAAGCCGCCCTGTCCTCATTCCTGCAGCAGCAGCAGCTCCTCTCCTCCATTCTGCCAGGCTGCTTGCTCTTGAGGAGACTGCACCCTTGACATCTCCCCCAAACATCTTTTCAGCAGCACTAGAAGGAAGATGGTTCCTCTCTACCCCTGACTATTGTTACTGTTGTGGTTGGAATGAACACACAGTGAGAAGTTAGCGCTGATGAAAAGACAAGACTTCTTGCCTGACCTCAGGTGGGTGAGGTCTACAAAGATCAATCCACTGCTGCCACCTGACAGGGGTTCCTACCTGGTAACACCCCCAGGATTTGGGCAGGAGAGTATCAGCTAGGCAGGAGTTCACCCAGAATCATGCTGCCCCTTAAACTCTGTGGCCTTAGTCTGAATCAGTCCAGACCCCATTAACTTGCCAAGTTTCAGAAGCATTTACAGATGTTGGGGAAAGTATTGAAGTTTTTTCTGCTTTTGTCCAGAAAAAACAACATGTTGTCCCTCCAACAGGGTTCGGTACCCAGTGTGCAACAAGCCGATCTTACACAGAGCCAAGATATTTATTTATTCCAGGTTTGCACAGAGGGGTGCTGGGTGCTAATTCCACAGAGCCAGCACACCGCACAAAGGAACTTCAGTGTACTTATACACTTCAAACTTCACCAATACACATTTACTGTAATCACCATTGGTTAGTTTCTTAACACTTTGTCCCTTATTGGTTAACAACAGACCTCATCACAATTTAAAGTTACAGTGTCTTTTAATTACTCTGTGCAAACTCGAAGGGGGGGGGGGGGGGCACATCTTCTTGGTCTTAAATTGAGTTGGTGGTGGTGGTCTCCCCCTGCTGCCTTTACCTTTCCCCAGTTACTGCTGATTTTTGCTGACTTCACGCTTCTCAGGCAATCATCCAGCCTCTGATGCCTTCTGGGACAGGATGTTCCCCTCTTACCAATCTTTTAGCTCCTCTTCAAGGCTACAGTCGTTAACAAGGCCTGCATCGCTTATACCAAGCATCAGGCTTACACAACAGAGCCAATGCTTAGTGGTCTTCCTTAGAAGATCAGTGCAATACGTTCAATCCTAAATTAACGTGTCACTTGAGCTTAGGCATTAACCCAAACAGATGGTTTTACTCAGTCTACAAACAAACAAACACATTCTTAATACTAAAGCGGGAAAAAAATGCACATCTCTGCTCCATATCCTTCTCTGGTTGTTTTCACCAATAAAAATTCTCTGTCTTCTTGGCAGGCATGCTATTTTTATGTTTTGAAGTCTGTATTTCAAAGGGAAGGATTTTCTTTGACAACATACAAGAGAAGCAAACTGACGGAGAAAACACATGGGTCACAGGGACCAACACTGACATACGCTTTCAAATGAACCTTGTCTTAGCGTTGTTTCATCCTTTATACAGGAATTTAATTCTATTTTTCAAAAAGTGTCTTTGGGCAACTACACAAATCCCATTGATTTAGTGTAATTGTACTAATTTTAATCACAAGCATCTTGTAATCTCTGAAATACCTTCGGACTAAAACTATTAAAGCATTTGACAGTGATGCATGCCAAACAGCATCCTGTGATTAGGCTGTGTCATTAGTGGGAGATGTTTCACTTCATATGATGATTAAATCTTCCTGACAGTTGGTATCACATTTACTGTGGCTGTTTGATCGTGCACTCTCACAAATGACAGTGAATCTGCACTCATTCGGATGAGCTCAGCGGTGGTCAGCACAGAAATGCTGTAAACAATATAACAAGCAGCCTTGTATTTATGCACATGCAGCAGGTACAGAGAAAAAAACCTGTCTTGAAGCTCATGAAAAGAGCCAAAAGCCTTGCTGCTGTGGCCACTTCTCTCAGTGTAAGCACCAGCTTGAAGACTTTCTGCCCCCAACAGCTCACTCCCAGCTCATCCCTGGGCTGCAGTTGTACCAGTACAGCTTGTCTGGGAAGCTGCTGTGGGAACACAGCTCGGACATGGAAGAGAACTGACAGGAAAACTTCTGGGTCAGCCGCCCGAGCCTTTTCACCCTTTTGTCTCACGAACAGTTGTACTGCCACAGCTGAGGATGAACAACCAGCCTGAAGCCACTTAAGCTGGCAGAGCCACTGAGAGCTCCAGAGCTACATCCAGACTAATTTAAGGCAGCCATGAAAGCACATTCGTACTTAAAACGGTGGCACGGATGTGGGGACAATTTGTTCTGGGCATGTTCTCCCTGATATCCAGTAAGCTGCAAACTGCCATTTACATCTCCCCAATGTCTGACCAGAATCCTGGTACAGCTGGCTACTCTACACATCTCTGCCATACAGCTAAATTACCAAAGCTGTGAGGTGGTGACACCCCCACTCAGTAGAGAGAAACCCCTATTTAGGCACAGTTACACTGTCAGAAGAGAAGTTTTAGCAGCACAGACTGCACTGGCAGAGGATGGAGTGAATGGAATTGGTTCAAAGCACAGATTTACTTTTCTCTGAGCGTACCAGTCTAGTTAAAGCACTTTTGTTAAATTCCCACTGCATACAGGGCACATAACTGCAGCAGGAGCAGGATTTTCCCCTCAAAACCATAAGCTCTGGCACAAGAAACTGCTCAGTTCATTCCCACTGGGAAGCAGCTGTGATTTGAGAAGCCTTTCATACCATCAGTTTATTCTGAGGAAGAAACACACAGCCAAAAAGTCTCCACACGCAACTCCACTGCACACACTGTCATTCTGGAGGATGCAAAGCTGTTACCAACAGGTAGGTGACAGATATGTTCTGTTTATTTGCACTCAGAGGAAACTTTCAACTGTATGTATGACCCCAGAAACTCTTTTTCCCCAGCAGTAATACCTTAGCAGAAACACGCAACTGGCAGTGAACTAAAGGCAAATTTTGCTCTCAGGGGTTTCATGTGAAGTGAAAAGTAACGTGACCACAGTAAGCATCCTTGGATTAAAGGTAAAGATCCTGAGAAGATTGCTATAGGCAGGTCAGTCTCCTCAAACCTTTTCTCATCCTAAAGCAATTAATTCCAATTTCATTTGGTTTCAGCCAAGAGACAGCACTGACCTATAAATATTTAATTCAGACCTTTACATCAAGTATGTTAAATGCATGCTGACAATATTTACTGACCCAGAAGGGTCTCCCTCCTCCTTTTCACTCTGTATCTAGCACTCCTCTGTCCATTTTTTAAAACTTTTTTTTAAAGGAAAAGCAGATAGACCAGCCAGGGTGAACCAGCTCACAAGAGGATCAGATGAGCACCAGAGCCAAAGCAATGGAATCAGGCAGAGAAGGAGCACAGTGGAGATGAGCGCTTCGATTGACTCATTCTTCCTCTCTGAGCAGGGAAAAATGAGTCTTCAACACTTCAGCTCACTGCTCAAGGGCCTTTTTGGCACTGAGCTGCAGCATTAAGTATCCAAGTGCCTCTAAAAATTCCATTTAAAGAAGTCCTTATTCCACCCTTATTCAACTGGACTTGCAGTTGTTCTGCCTTTTCTCTGTGCACGTAAATAAAACGAATCAATGTTTTGTCCTCCAAGTCATTCAGCATTCAAGCTTCAATCCAGCCAAGGATATCCTTCTAACCTAGAAGTACGGTTTCTGTCTGTAATGAGATCTCTTGGGTATTTTGTGTATTCCTGGAGTGCTTTGATGGATGGAGGCCAGAACATCCAGCACCTAGCGGGACTGATCCTGACACAATCGTTCCCGGGCAATGGCTCCTTTTGCCTGGTCAGATCCTGCAATGCCAAGCTTCCTTGAGACGACTCACAGCAAAGACGGCCTATCCCATTCATTCCAGCCCAGTAGTATCCAACACTCAAAGCTGAATAGTATCAAACACCTAATATTCAAAATATAGAACCAAAGTGCATTTTAGGTTGCAGAAACTTTCCCCTATAGTCAGAAAACAGCATAGCACCAGAGAACACAGGGAAGGAAAAAAAAACAGCAACTGCTTTATGTTCTCGTGGAACAAGATTTTGGTTTGCCCTTTGCTTCTCTTTGCTCAAAGGGTGATAACAGATGGTGCCATAATAATATTTCACTATTATTTCCAAGCACAGAAATGTTAGTTAAATTGTCAAGTTAAATATCGGGGAGGCAGACAGGGAACTTAACCAAACAGGTGTTTTCCACTGCGTGCTGTGGTTCTGCTGTAACCCTGATATTCAGTCCAGATTCAGTGAAATCACCTCAAAACCTGAGCCCAATTCCACATGAACTTTTACTGAGTTTCAGATAAACCTTAGATTAATGTTTTTGGCTAGAAACCATGGGAAATATGTTAACTTCATATAATCAAGCCACAAAAAGGATGAAAAAGAGCAGTTTAATCTGAGTTCTGTTTCGAAAGGTTTGGTTTCATCCAAACGCAAAGCAAAGCTCAACTACTGGGAGTTCACATGATTCAAACCCAGAAATAAAGCCTACACAAAGTTCCTAAGAAATGCAACAGCAGTATTTTAACAGTGTTCCTACCCCCCTTTACGTGTTTCTAAGTGGAAATTACAGTCTCGTGTACTCTGCTGGCTATGCTTCTTTTTCCAAGTTTATACATGAAAGCTCAGCTCTCCCTCACACCTCTACCCCTCTGCTGAGAGATGGTGGTGAATAAGCCTTGGGTTGGATTGGTCTGTTTCTTGCTTGGGTCTGTTGTTTGATGTTTTTTAATGTACAAAACACTAGAGGGTTTGTTTTGCAATCAAGTGCTTGTTTTTGGCAAATTTAAGTTAAAAACTGAATACAGGGACTCACCAAGCCAATCTTACCATAACCAATACTCCTGATTGTAAGTACAGACAGAAAACAGTTACGTAGTTCCCACCGCTCGTACCCAGAATCTGCAACACAAGCCAACCAACATGGACCCAGTGCTGTGTCCTACCCCGGGACATGGCAACGTGCCACAGGTAGAGGGGGCACAGACTCCTGCATTTAAAAGAACGGCCATCCAAGCCAGACTGCAAGGGGGTGCCTTGCCCAAGCTGTCAATCAGGTGGAAGTTTGATCATTATCATGTTTGATCACATCCAAGTCTCAGAAATGAGCTGCATTAATTCATTCTTGTTTCTGGCATTTAGTCTTACAGATGATATCAATATTGATAGAGACATGATGATCAGTTCAAGGGATACACGCACTGTTTGTATATTCCTGAGAGTAGGTGTGGGGGGTAAAACAGAGAGTTTAACCCCTTGTGGAGTCAGAAAGTGCTTAATACAGACAGAAAGTGATAGATGACATTCCAGTGAACTATCTAGATTTGCCAGGAGGTATCACAGTCATCAGCTGTCAGGAGTGAACAAGGTCTGCTGAAAACGGACTGAATGTGAATGGAACCTCTGGAAAACTTCTGAAAGGCAGAAGGACTACAAAGCAAACATGCTGCACCAGGAAACAGTCTTCCCTGAGAAATCTAACTAGACTACAGCCAGGCCATCGGCTTCCAGGGCTGTAGGACCAGAAAGCACCTGCAACACAACAGCCAAATACAGGAGGGACAGTTTGTAGGTGTTATCCTGGTATCAGCAGATAAAACGTGCCTTTTATTTCTTTGCTTTTTTTCCCAGTAGGCTTTCTACACTTTAATTAAATACTTTTAATCTGTATTTGATCTAGTTTGAATTAAGATCACTGCAAGGTCATTGGTAATATCAAAACATTACTCAAGGGAAGGCCTTGAACCACATCTGTGAGCGAGGCTGGCGGAAAGCTCCTGCAATGCTGCACTTCCAAACAGCCAAGGAGAGACAGGACGTGGCATGGTGCCAACTGCACAGCCCTGGTGGGTAGCTAGTATTGCTGGAGATGGACCCAGAAGAAATGCTTCCATAGAGGCCAGAGATCTCTGGCATGTACCAAGTCTTTGGGGATATGCTGAAATCCTGAGGCCCAGAGGAATTTTTGACAGAATACAATCTACTGCATGGAGAGTGACTCGGGAGCTGAACATCTCCTTGGCTGCGATTCCAATACAAACCGGGCTGTCCCTGCCTTTTGCAGCATTTCAAATGTTTCCTCAACATCACGTGATGGCGCTGTCTATAGCGGAGGTCATCTTAAAACTTAGATGCCAAGAGTGCCTTGGGGTCTTACAAGTTCCTACAGAGATCCAGGCTGAGACTCAGAGGTCCCCTGGGACCTTTTCCTGGAACGGAACAAACCAGCACTCAAAATGCCACCTTCTCCTCAAACACGACCACTCCACTTCGTGCACCTTCTCAGTCACTTCCATGTGCCGAATGCAGCGTGCTCCGAAACCCTGTTAGAACGAGGTTTAGTGAAAAAGCACATCTCAAATGCACACCCATTAGGAGTTATGCTTGATGTCTCCTTTTGTGACGTATTTACTTGGCTCTGTAAATATCCAGTGCCCACGACTAACCCTCGGCTAATGATAAAACTGACCGATACAGTCGGTACACGCAAGTTTACTGACAAGAGGCTGGAACAGTCTGATGCTGTGGAAAACCACAAACCAGACACCAGCTATGCCAGTACTTCCACTTCAGAGCCGCTTGCTGCCACACAGTATCTTTTACTCAGCACTCACCCAGGGGGTATTATAAATACAGCTTGTCAGAAAGACCCCGTGCTCCTTTTATCCCTTAAGGACCCATTATGCTCCAGGTCTCCAAGCCAAAATTTGCAGAGACCTTTCAGACAGAATGACCTATGCTAGACATTAATTTAAATGGTGTTACCAAAATCCGAGGAGTTAAAAGCCCATCCTGACTTTGAATAATTTTTAAAGCACTCAAGAGCCTGCAGCTCCTTCTGACCGTGTCATTAAGTACCATCATTCCTGAACTAGCAACGAATTCAGGAAGCTCTGTCCTTCAGAGTTTTAGCTTTGGCCCGTTTGCTGGTTATTTACTGTACATTAGCTCTCCTCACTAGGAAGCTCCCAGCCAGGTCAATAAACTCACAATATGGTTGGTGGTTGGACTGGATGATCTTCAAGGTCTTTTCCAACCGAGACGATTCTGCGATTCTGTGAACAACAACTGCAAGGCCATAAAGGGCTACATCAGCCCCCCAACAACTCCCAGAGGATCTGGCCCCAAATTAGCGTGACAAGACACTTCCAGGGCTAGGAGGACCCTGCCAGGCCACCGAGGCACATCCCACGGGGGCTCTGGAGGGGGGGCTTTCCCCAGGCCAGCGAAGCACCACTCCCCAGGCCAGGGCTGCAGCCGACAGCAGAAAGGTTCACTGCTGTGAGGGGAGACCTCGGGGTCATTATGGCCCGGGTGTGTGGCAGACATACAACAGGAAAATACAGCAAAGGGATGAAAAAAACCAGCAGCAGGTGAGTGTTTGGCATCAAATCAGGCGTGGTTTTGCCTGAGCCAGTCATGTACATGGTCTGCTGGTGCACGGCCCTGTTCACATGAAAACTTCTCACACCGAACTGAGGCTTCGGAGTTGTTATCAGTGCTAAGAGGTGAAACCAGATTCACTCAGCTCTGGGGGGACTATGGTTGCAGAACATCTTGCGATTTGCCAGTGAGGCTACCACAGTGCTAAGAGCCTACTTCACACCACGAGTTAACTCATTTTAAATTGTTAAGCAAGAAAGTACAAGCGGTAAAAAGAATTGTGTGTTTGAATGGGGATTTCTACAGAAGCTAGAGGATCTGTCTCAGCTCTCTCACAGAGCAGGCTGGAGCTCCGCCACTCACTTCAGTAGAATCCAAACTGGGTTCTCTCGAAATTCCCTGAAAACCACAGGATTAAGCTTGTAAAAATTATGGGAGGGGGATTACCACAGAGGAAATGAGAGTAGTACCTTTTCTCCAGAAATGCCTACAAACGGGGGGGGAAGAAAATCCCATAAACTTCATTCTGCTCCAATAGACACGCTGTAAATACAGTATAGCTCACCAGCTTAATCAACTGAGTAGCCGTGCCCTCCCTAATCCAGAAAACAAAACCACCTAACCAAACCTAAGCCTTCTGGGCTGGGGCGCTTCACATTCCTGGTGTCAGGGAAACTTTGACACAATCCTTACCTAAAGACACACACACACAGACCAAGAATTTGTGTAAGCTAGCCAAAAGTTTCCCTAAGCAGCTGAGCTAGCAGCAGTCCAAATTCTTTTTTCTTGTTTTACTCCTACATTAGGGCTGTGTTTTGATATTTGCCAGTGCTCCAAAAGACAACATTTGCTCCCTATCAATGACCAGTAATGCTAAAGACCCTTTTCAGAGTAGCACCAGACTGGTCAGAGCACAAGATCTGCCAACTGTGCCAGCTCCTCAGCTAACTGCCAAATCCCACCTAAAGACAATCCTGGTGCAGGAAAGTCCAGCCCTTTATGTCCTTCCAAAGGGACTGACACGGCTTTTTCCAGGTGGCTGCTCAGGACTTCTTGTGTCTACTTCTCAAGCAGCTCCATTTCTGCTGGGTACTATCCACTTCAGGGTATGTATAATACCATTAATGCAGGTAATATTGTTGGGGATATGCTCTGATTTGAGAGAGTGCAAGCATTTCTCTGTATTTCTACATCAGTGAGAAAGGAAACAGCTTGTTTTCACCTAGTATGAATACTTTCAGAAGCCGGGGGAGGAGAGCTGGAGGAGTGCTTCTGTTACAGCTCACTGCTGTGAAGTCTCACAAGAGTAACATCGAGTCCTTCAGCCCATAAATATCCCACTCAACATCTGAATTACCTCAAAAAAATATGAGAAGTGCACTCACTGGCTTCATACTTCATAGCATAGAACAGCAAGATGAATACGAAGACTGAGAGATTCATACTCAAAGGCAGCACCAACAGCCACTTCTGCCATCAGGAAAGATGAAGTTTTTCTGTTCTCTCTCACTGAGAATTTAAAGCAAGTTAATCATAAGTGAAGTCAAAGGGGATCTATGTGCAAACCATGCAGGAACTGCACCTCAGCTGTTGGCTTGCTCACAGTAAATTCAAAATCAATAAATTGGTGCTCAGAATGAACCTAGTGCTAACAGTCCATGTGGGAGGCACCCTGAGAACTTTGTACCATATTTTCCACATTTTGTTTTTCAGTTTGGGGTTTGGTTTTTTTTTTGAGGCAGCTAATTTTATGATATCCCATCATGTTCTTCCCCATCCTACAGTGACAAAGCTTCCTGCTGGTGGGGTGAAATTGTTGAGAAATTCTTTTACCAAACAATGTTTAACTTTGTAGTTAACGAGGCCTGAGTGATTAAAGTGCACAGAGAAGAAATCCTAACCTTGAGAAGAGACACATCCTGGCAGAACTGCTCAAACAAGGCGGAGAAGAACAACTTGGCCAGACAACAGAGTTGGGACACATCCAAGGAGAAGAAATTGTCCTCAAAAGGCTCATGACCGTAAAAGGGAAAAAGGAGCACGGGGGTGACTCCCCGAACGACCATCGAGGACCACGTGAGACCCCCGCGCACGCGTGGTGTAGCTTTGCAATGCCAACATTATGTAAATGTAGTAGATAGGCAGAGAGGTGGAGACTTCTTGGAAAATGTATGAATATTCATGTCTTTAAAGTATTAAAGGATGAACTTTTATTTTATTGTAAACACGTTAGGTGGAGCGATCCCCGTGCACCCAGTGCTGTAATAAAGAGAAGGCCTGCTTCGTAATGCTACATTGCTGTTAAGAGGTTTATTCCCTATTTTGGTGACAAAATGAAGATACTTCTCTGAAGAATGTGATCGTTTTGGGGGCTTTCTTTTTCTGGCTAAGGCAGATCTGAGGGGAACCTAGGAAGAATGGCCCTGCAGTCACCAATCTGCATGTGAAATGAGAGCACCTGCAGTCAATTCTCAGCAAATTTAACCCCACTAACAATAGCTCCTGACCAACAAAACAGGAAGAATAACACACAGATTTCCCATCCTTTGTCTACCATCTTGTCTACCAAAAATAGTATTTTGTTGTGGCACACCATCTTCTCCTCTGTCCTTGAAGAGCTTTGACCATGGACGAGGTGGTCCACAACAGAAATTCTGACCAATGCCACCTCCCCCTGCCCAGGCTGAAGAACACAAAAGTGCAGAAAAAGCATTTCTAGAAAAGTCTAAGGCTACTACTGAGGATAATGACAGACGGGGAGCCACACAAAACTGAGAAAAGGAAATGGAATCTCTGAAAATTACTAATAACTATTTTTCCTTTTGAGATTAATCAGCCATGGGAAGCAAGAGATATCCCAGGAAAACAGAGCCGGACAACCTCCTGGTAAGATGAGAGCCACCCTGTTTCTGTAGCAGTGGGCAGACAGTGCCCTTCTGTATCAGCCTCTGGAGTGACATAGTTCTGCTTCACAATTTTTTCCTATTATTTCTCCAGTTTCCTATGGATGGAGGCAAATTTCTTCTCCCTCTGTTTAGCTGTCTAAGTGACCTTCTGCTACACGCAGGTGGCCTTTTTTATGGAGAAACAGGAAAAATAGCTCTCCATGTGGTTTTTTTCCTGCTGAATGGCCTTTCTGTTCACCACATCATCTCATCAATCATGAGGCACACGGGAGTTTGTCTGATCATCTTCTTTCTTTAAGCATGCTTGGTCAAAACTTGCAGCTTCAGTTCCAGCCTGTGAGAACTTCCCATAATACTTTCCAAATTCACAGTTCTTTCAGGCTGCAGCTCCCAAGCGGGCCAGTACACCTGCATTGGTGACAGCCAACTACTGCTCCCAAGCCACTCCAGTCACATTTCTTTTGCATCACAGTTGAGGCTCAAGGTCAAATGTCATGGTAGCTTTGACACTGCAGTGATATTTCACTTCTCTCAGGGTTAGGCTGTTCTTGGCTGAGCAGCACAGACAGAGGAGCCTGCTCACCTCCCTCTGCTTGGTCCCACTGTGAGCACCTACAGCAGGGAGCACTTCCCTGTATCTTGCTGCAATGAGTGAAGTCGGGTGTCCCCCCCCCAACTCCTTGTTGCCCCAGGTACCCTGGGCAGTGATTGTGCAATGATGGGGAAGTTACTTCTACGTGCGGACAAAGGGCAAGCAAAGGAGAAATGGTGGCTGCGACTCAAGTTCACTTCTGTCCTGCTCCTGCTGCAGTAGTGTAACGACACACTTGTGCCTTTCTTGCTTAGGTAGAACCCACCGCTCTGTTCAGTTTAGCATTAGGCTATGCTAGTTGTGTTGGGTGTGTGTGGCAGGCTCTTGGTAGCACAGGAGGGGCTACAGAGGTGGCCTCTGTGTGAAGCTTCTCGCAGCTCCCCCAGCTCCAAGTCGGACCCACCTCTGGCCAAAGCTGAGCCAATTAGCGACGGTGGCTGCACCTCTGCCATAACGTGTTTAAGAAGGGGAACTGGAGAAGAGTTGTGAGGGAGACACCTCTGCAAACACTGATGTCAGTGGAAGAAAGGAGGAGGACGGGGAAGTGTGCCGGTGCAGAGACCCCTGCAGCCCGTGGGGAGAGGGCCGGCTGTGCCCTGCACCCATGGAGGTCACCGGTGGAGCAGATGCCACCTGCAGCCCGTGGAGGACCCCACGCCAGAGCAGGGGGCTGTGCCCGGAGAAGGGCAGGACTCTGAGGGCAGCCCGTGCTGGGGCAGTCAGTTGCTGGGAGGGCGGCAGCCCATGGCGGGGACCCACGCTGGAGCAGTTTGGGAAGAGCTGCAGCCCATGGGAAGGACTCATGTTGGAGAAACTTTGTGGAGGACTGTTCCTCGTGAGAGAGAGCCCACGCTGGAGCAGGGCAAGAGCGTGAGGAGTCCTCCCCCTGAGGAGGAAGGAGCGGCAGAAACAAGGGCTGATGAACTGACCACAACCCCCATTTCCTGCCCCCTGCGCTGCTGTGGGGGAGAAGGTGGAGAAATCGTGAGCAAAGCTGAGCCTGGGAATTAGGAAGAGGTGGGGGGAAGGTGTTTTTAAGATGTGGTTATACTTCTCACTGTCCTACTCTGTTTGACTGTTAGATTAAGTGTTGTTGGTGTGGTGTTTAAATTAAATTGTTGTTCTTTTTCTCCCCCTAACAAGTCTGTCTTTTGCACATGACCATAATGGGGGAGTCATCCCTCCCTGTTCTTGTCTCGATTCCCAAGCCTTTTTTTTTTATTTACTTCTCCCCATCCCTGAGGGGGAAGGAGTGAGTGAGTGGCTGTGTGGTTGGTGCTCAGTTGCCCTCTGGGCTTAAACTATGACACTAGTATGCCCCTATTTTACAGATTACTACCTCCTCCTTTTAGGATCTATGCTATTAAATTCTCAGGGCAGACACAGAATTCTCTCATCCCCTTAGAATCAAAAGCTGTGTTATTTTCTCTAACGGTCACATACAAACTAGCCAGTTACACTCATTCATTTTCAGCAATGGCTAATTTCTCACAGAGTATTCCTCTGCAAGTGATTCTGCCTAACAATCTGTTTGCTTACTTGATTTAAATCCTCCATTTGCAGGTTTGATTCAAGACCTTTTGCTTTCTGAAAACGTCTAGCCTGAAGATAGCAGGTCGCTAGGTACCCCTGGCTTTTCAGGTCAGCTTTCTTATGTGGAAGAGCAGCAACAGCATCATTACAAATCTGATAGATAAAATACAGCCTGTCAAGCTGAATGAAATCCATCTTCCCTGTTTGTTTCCATTTACACTCCCCTCCAAGCCCACTGTTCAGCATCCCTGACATGAACAGCTGAAGTTCCTCATCTGTATTCTGCCAGTGGTGCCCTCTTTTACCATGTCTTTGTCTATCACAATAAACTGTGATGAAGCTGTTACCACGCAAGCTCCTTTACACTCTCTAACTGCACTTACAGAATCCCAGAGCTTGTTCCATTTTTCAGGCTGCAGAGCCATCAGGTCGAGGGACTTGCCTCCCAGCAATATGCTTTTGTGGCAAGCAACCCACTCCAACAGGTTACCTTATGCTGTGTAGCAGAGAATAAACTCCCTCCTGCTTGTCACTAGTTTTTCAGGTTGTCACTAAAATAAATAAAGTGAAAGTGACCCCACTAGCATCAGTAAGAATGTATCACTGATATCTACAGGAAAATGTTTTCACCAGATTTTTGTTTGAAGAACAACAGCTGAAACACAGCCTGACGTTTAAAGACTCCCTTACGTCCACTGTGGGCCTGCAACTTCAGTAAGGATTCACTTCAAAGTCCTAATTTGCTCTCCTCTGACTTGGCAGCACAATCCTCTCATAACACCATCACCTCTGCTAAAGCTGTCCACAACCCAGAGGGATGCTTAGGGTATGCTATTTTGTAAAACTTCATACTCTGACAGACAATATGCATCCTTCGTATAGCTTCAGCAGTGCAAGCTTAACCATATACAAAGATAAAGCAGCACCACTACCTGATAGCACAAACCCAATTAAACCACAGAGCTTTTTCACTTGGATTTTAGGAGAAGAAACTTATGGCAATATAAGATACATTCCTATCGTTCTGCCTAAAGCCATTCTCAAAAAGCTAATGGAAACAGCAGCAGGGATGGGGAAATCAGAAACAATTATACCCCCGGAGAAGTTACGGGGAAAGTAAATCTGCTTACAGTTTCCAAAGTAGGCACCCTGCTGTCTGGGAAGATTGCTGTTTATCTAATAAGGGGCATTAACCCAGATTTCTTGGTTATATCTGATGGGAACAGTTAGATTAGCAAACAATAGCATTTCATCTTTTGGCTAAGGCATCACAAGCTTTAGGAAAGATCATACAGGATGAAGAATGAATGATGTCCCCTCCATTACACTCGATCTGACGGGTCTCCCACTCATGCTACCCGAGCACAAGATGCTGTCACAGCATCTTTCAAATGCTCTGCTCTGCAGCCATTCCCAGACATCGCAGACACAACCACACGCAGGCTGCGCTAACAGGGCTGGGGCCTTTGTATCTTGTGTTACACAAGCCCACACCTCTCAGTCCTCCAGGCAGGAGACTAACCACCAGGGAAAACAGGATTTCACCTGGGCCCTTTGTTTTTGTTTAACAGCAGTGACTCAGATCTTTGGGAGTTCTCTCTTTCCAACAGGACACCCATTCCTGTTGGGAAGGGAACTGGACTGATGCTCCGAAGGAGAGGAAGCAGCTCCGGTACACACCTTTCCTTTCTATCACCGCGGGATTAGCAGTCACGTGCCCAGCTGTGCGTGTGCCCAGCGCCTGCTGCCCATTTTTCTCTCCAGGGTTTCTTGCTAGCATTTGCATTTTTTTGCAAATTTTGCAAAACTTGCATCTATTTGCATTTCAAGAGCCTTCCTCAGTGGCAGGGGAGAGGTTTTCCTGCCAAGAACTTTGACAGGGAGAGAGAAAGAGGGAAGAAAGCAAAACATGCAGCTGTAGTGACAAAAGCAGAGGCTGTCTTCTCTGAACCATCGTATCGGGTTATTCAATACAGATAGAAACTTCACAAGGTTGGTTGTTGCTTAATTTTTTCATATGAAGTATGTGAAACTGGCCCAAAATAATCTGTTACATAAGTAGATGCGCTTCCCTAAGTTAAAATAGCAGAGATCTATGCTGAGTAGAGCTAAATACACATGCTGCCTTTCAGTTAATGTGTCTCTTCTTTATGTAATTAAGAAAGGCAGTGTATGGAAAGTGAAGAATAAATGTTCCCAAAAAAGCTTCTTCAGCTTCCTCCAGGAGAAAACAACAGCTTTCCAGAGAAGAGCTTTTTCAACCCAAAGTGATACTCAGACACTATCCCATGAAACACGGTATCTTACAAATACGTTAAAGAGTTTCTCTGGAGAATAGGGACTGACTACGTGATGAATCCTGACGTCTCCATCCAGAACAGAAGTGTGCTGAGGTACAACTGCAGCAGCGGCAGATGCAGGTGCAGCGCCAGCAGCTCACAGCAAGGGCTGCCGCACTTCATCCCAGCAGTGAAGCCGGTCTGCACCCAACCTGCTGAGAGAGGCAATTACCTGCTTTCTGCTGCACTGGACAATGCAGGCTCTGTGCATTCTGGACACCACATTTATTATTATGGTCTGGGAACAAAGCTTATCTCAATATGGACACCTGTGGAGGAAGGAGGATGAAAATCCAGGTAGGGTTTCCAGAGGCAGCAATGATATGTGGATTTCTGCAAAGCCATGGAACTACTGCGCTTGGAAAAGCCAAGTCCTTTCTCTTTCTTCCACCAGTCTGCACTGGAATTCATCCTAACTGACAGCCACAGAAGGATGAGGCTGGAGTGTCTGTAATGCACTAGAAAGCAGGGTCTCACCCCTCTCTCCTCTGAACTTGCCTGTCTGAAGGCAAAAATCCCAAACTGCTCATCTTGAGGACGCCAGCCCCTCTCCTCTGGGGAGCAGCCTGCACAGGTGCTCAACACTTCTGTTCCCACTGAAGAACAAGGGGATCAGCCCCTGCACACCAGACACACACCCACAGCTCACGGAGTATGGCTGGTCCTTGGCAGAAACGGCTCTCTCCAAGTACAACACCTCAGTCACACTTACCTTACTACCTTAATTATCTGTCCTGTAACCAGCTAATAGGTGAGAACACAAGAAGGCCAAGACACACATCGGTGCACTTGTGTCCACATCAGTTCAGAGAAATCCAAAGCATTACTCATTTTACATAAAAGCTGAGTTTTAATTTGCTTGATTATGAAAAACAAATCATCCTTACAGCCTCTGACGATCAGGCAGATTCTGAAATGGGCTCGTCATACCAAATACCCTTACTTCCCAGTGTCCATCTGTGGCAGCAGATACTGGCACAGCACCGGTCACACACAGATCCTCACCACCTCCTCTCAGACCCAAGTCCTGAAGGGCTACACCGAGACACCAGAGACAAAGGGAAAGTAAAGGAAGGCCTGACAGCCAAGGAGGGCTCTTTGTCCTTGACATACAACGAAGAGCAACACACTGAAATACCATGGGTAGTGTCTGCACTCTGCTCTGAAAATGGCTCTCTGGAAACAGCAGCACACACCGTGGAAAGAGTAGGTGAGATGCTTTACACAAAGCTCTGCCAGTGCCTCTCAAGGCCGACCTACAGTACCTCAGGGATCAGCTTTAACAAGCACACAGTCACTTCTTAGAGGGTGTGAGGAGGCCTCGGAGCTCCAGAAAAGAGCAGCTAGAAAAAATACGTTTGACCACTAACTTTATTACCAGCACTGCTTGCACAGTAGCCTCATCCTTCACATCAATTTATGTAGCTTAAGCGTGTGCGGGTCCCTTCCACTTCCATTTTGACTCAATCACTTGAGACTGCTAGAACTGATTGAAAGTAATTGTAACATGCATTCTGAAAATCTCAAGACAGGCTGTTGGGATGGTAATATTGTGAAACAATTCAGACAAGGGAGGCTGCGAGGCACCTGTGCACGTCCACAGCATGGTACAGGCACTATACACGCACTCACATGATGGAGAACCTCTGGTTAGTTTTTTGACATAAGTATCTGGGAAAGCATCCTGGGGGCAGACATGTAATTTAAAGTCTAGACCAGAAACTGGGAAAGGAAGACTATTCACCTTATGGAAGGCACTGGGATTTGGACAAGGGACATCTTTCCTGCTCTACAGAACTACTGCAAGGATTAGCCAGCACTTGGATAATTATGTTTAAGAACAGTCCTAAAAATAACTTGCACTGCATGCAGAATGGAAAAAAAAAAAAAAAAAAAGGTGACACATTCAGTTTACATAACACCATAACAAACCCCTCAACTTGCTACAATTCAAAACTGAAAGAAAAAAATCGATAAGGACATAAATGGCTTCTGGCTACCCCACAATAGCCACTTCAGCATCTTCTGCAGCTTTAATTATACTTTGGTTCACAACCTTCAGCACACCTCAGTAATATACAAATAAATAATAGCGATGACCACATCTGTCCCTTTGTAAACACAAGAGAAAAACACCTATACAGCACTTCACCTATTATTTCAATAAAATGTTTTGAAGAACAATACGAGAAGAAAGGTCATTTAAAAAACAAAGTCAAACCACAGCATTTGAAAACTAAATACGCTTCTGTTTGGCTGAACTGATTTACCTTTTTTCATACCTGAAACATTTGTACTGCCATTTGAAAACGCCTCCACTGAAATCTGCTGTACAACTCCACGTGTGCAGGCACTACGTAGGCACCCCCCCCTCACCCACACGGTGATGTGCTGTCATGCAGGTGTGGGCACAGACACACTCACAGCATCAGCCACACTCTCTCAGCCTCTGTTGCAGGCAAACAAAGCAAAGGCCAACTGTTTTCTCTATCAGGAGTCCATTTTAGCCGTTAGCACAGAACTTTCCTTTACAAGGCTTCTCTTCTGAAAGCTCCTTTCGTTCAATACCAATTCTAGTTGCTGCTGCTTTTTCAGCTGGGTCACCTTCTATTTGATCCATTATACAACAAAATAAATTTATGTAAGCCAAAAATGATCTGTTTCAATACCACTAGTTTGCTTCTCTTTCTCTCTCTAAAGAATCTACAGATCCAGCTGACTCCTCTTCCTCTGCTATGAGGAAAGTCTTTTCTCTTTCCGCACTCCAACCTTTGAAATGCACGGTAGCAACATACTGATTTTTCTAGGGTTTAATGCTGAGTCTTTTTGTACTAAGATAGCATAATGCCTCTGTTCTTCCACTCCAAATGGCAGAACAGAATAGTAGTAAGTGACAAAACCTGATGATTAAGATCCCTTGAAAGTAGTACAAAATTACTTCTCAAACTGCACTACCACACGCAATACTCTTCCTATCCTCTTCTACTCAGAATGATCTGGTTCCCAGAGTATGAAATTCCATCTGTCTTGCCCATTCACAGCAATCCTGGCAAAGGTTTTCTTGAGGGACTGATGTTCTTGTGCTCTTTAGCTTTTGATAGTCACTATGTGGTACCTTCCAAGAGATGTCCAGAGAGCATTGCACTGTAACCTCCTTAAATCTAACCCTCTTTGTGAGGTGTCAAGGTGAGAGCTCAACACCTGAAATAGTGAAAAGAGCGTGACATTCCTAGCTTGGCCATTTTGTTCCAGGTCTGTCCTTCTGGTGCGTGAAGGTCCTTGAGGTTTAAAAGCAGTGCACTGAAGGAAGGAGCTTCCAAGAGAGATTGCTCTCCCCTTGGCCTCAGCATAGCTGTTTGCACCTCAGCACAGAGACTGTGAAATGGTTTACAAATAGACATAATTTGCATAGAGCAAAACCACCATCCGGGGCAAAGCAAGAAGGAAATCAGGTGTTTGAATCAGAAAGCACTCTGAAAAACTAACTGCCAGCACCACATCTATCAGACTTCAGTTCCTTTTGAACTGACTTGCACACAGACCGTGTTCATTTCCGACAACACACACAGTTGGCTCAAGCTCAGAACAGCCACACTTGAAGCTTACATTTGGCCCCAAATGGCATGTTGAATTCACAAAAAAGGCTTTTTTCATCCAAGCACTATGTAACTTGACTGACATATTATCAGCATCCTAAAGAAATAACTCCTTGAGAAAACTGCTCCTTAACTAGTCACTACAAATGTTTATTCCCTATGGAAAACAAAGGGTTTCCTGAGTTGTATGTCCTGTATATGTCAATTTTAGGCAAATTTACATGCCAAGAGCATAAAATAGGCTTTTAAAAGTTAAAAAAGGGCTCTGCTCAGAAATTTCTGGTTCATATGAACTTCCACTCTCAGCAGCTGTGTTTGAGGTCTACAAAGCAATCTCAAAGGACCGAGCCACAAACGAAGCAGAGGGCTTTTTAGGTACACAGCCTCCTCACTCGCTGTCATGCTTTTGGGCCTGGCTGAGCATCACAACTTGCAAGCCAGGGTTTCGAAACGGAAGAAAAAAATCAAAAAGTAAGAGCTTTTGAAATGAGAAAAGAACAACTCAGTTCAAGCGACACAACAGGGAGATTCCTAAAACTGCGCCTCACTGCTGAAATGAAGTAGGATTCCTCTCACCTCAACATAAACATGTTCCATATGAATGCTGGAGCTCATCTTTGAGACTCCCCTGGTCGTCCATGGAGAGACATGCGCTCCTCAGGTGTGAGCAACTGCCTTTGAAGGCAGACTTCTAAAATAGATGAGACAAATGGCACCTTCAAAGTGCCCCTTCACCAAACGCAGGGGTGGTCTAGACACTAGCTAAGGTATGGATTGCTGCGTTATAGCCACAGAACACAGGTAAAGGGAGTGAAGTCTGCTTTCCTGCCAAGTGGCACCAGCACACATCAAGAGTAATTGCTGTGAAGTGGCTCACAAATAGAAGAGTGCATTCAAATCTGACACTGCTTTGAGAAGTTCATCTCTGATAATCATGCAATTTAGATCAAGAAAGGGAAAAACAGTTTCCTATCCAGTTCCCTAAAGCTGTATTTCAGAAACCAATTCCTTTTATTAAAGAAAATTTCAAATACTCACTTTAGTTATGGGTTAAAACAGAACTGGAGTTTTTCAAACATGCTTGCCTTTTCTTTTCCAGATTCTCTCTCTAATTTACTCTGTGCCAGGTGCTTGCATTCTCTTTCTTCCTCCTTGCTTATTTGGGTATTTCTCCTCAAATACTTGCACTCTCTCTTGCATGAGTTGCAGCATTGGAACAGTAGTTTCCAAAGAAACTTTTTCTAGTCTCTAGGGCCTTCCTCTTCTCCATCCTGTGCTTCAGAGAGTAGAGCTAAATCTCACCTGCTCTGGATTTCCCACTGTCAGAGATGACAACCCACTGAGGAAGCACGTGGAACACCACTCATGCAGAACACGTACAGTGAGCTGACACAAACCCTGTGATCGCTGCGCCCTAACAGAGACGTCATCAAGCCCTGGGATCTGTCTGCATGTTTTATGTGCTGGGAGAGATCCTGGCGCCAGTCCCTGCTGAACATGCCGCTAAGTGACGTTTGTATCTGAGCCAGGGAAAAGGCACAGGTCTGCACCGTTACTGACCAAGCAGCAGTACTGCTGGGGGAGAAATGGTCGTTATTTTTAGTCTGCAATTACAACGCAGACCTTAAATATACACGGAGTAAGTGTGCACTACCTGCACAGCCTCTTTGCCTGAAAAGCTTTTGTCTGTATGCCGCTTTATTCATCCAGTCCACACGCAAATGACATCTGCAAATCAAACAACTTCAACAGGTAGGCTTGAGACCAACACCCCCAAGGGCAACTTCTCTTCCTGAAAACGCACATCAAAAGCAGGACTACAATTCTGGTAACAAATCACGTGTCTGGGAAGTATTTGCTTTACCTCTTCGTGATGGTGAGAAATGTGGTTTTTGTTGATCCTACCTCCAAATTTCCAAAAATCTATTCTAATGAAATCTACAGAAAGACCTGGAAAAAGACTACGTAATTTCTCACAGGGTTCTCTTGTCGTAATGCTGCTGAACCTGTGGCAGAGAAGAGTAAACACAGGGCTTTCAGGATAACTCTAATCCATAACAACTGTCTCACATTTCCTCCCAGCAGCCAGACCTATATCCTACCACAGAAGGGGACAACTATAGCAGGGAGCTCTACAGATACAACTCTTCCTCACATGATTTCAGTAATAGCATTCATTATTATTGAACACGTAACTAAAGTCAGGGAGCAACACTGCACCCAGTGTACTCTAAGAAAAACCAGTTTCAGGAGTCCATTGTCTTCTAACCCTATGATGCAGGAGTAGGCTTATTCCTAATCATCATCAGGAGATGAGAGATACATTTAGAATCCTCTTGTAAACAAAACCACAGATGGGGAGAATTATGTCCTTGCAGAAGAGGCTGCCAGCACATTTTGTGCCCTTGGAAGGGCTTGGTTTGTTATTTATATCAACTCCAGATGATCTGCTCTTCAACAGTGCTCTAAGTGAATACCCCAAAGTGCAGACACTCACTGCTCAGAGCACAAAAACCAGTGCCAAGGCAGCTCTGCCATTACACGTGCAAAGTGTCGACAGCCTTGACAGGAGAGGGCCTGAGATTTCTCTCTCGCATGGACACATGCATTCCCCTACACACACACCCCTCCTGTGAAATCCCAGCTCATGCCGTGCACCTGACAGTGAGCCAAAAAAGCAAGAAGGGTCTTCAATAGCAGCTAAGAAGTGCTCATTAGCTCTGGTCTTTACGAGGTGTACTGTAAGCAGCAATTCCTGCTGCTGCAAACATCGTCCCTAAAGAAGACAAATGCCCAAATTTTTTGGCCTTGATAATTTTAGCAAAAATATAAGTAAAACCCCAACCATGATTAAAAATAGCTCTTCACATGTTGATCTTGCAGGTCTGGAGAAAAACACAGAAGCTTAAAAAATACCCTTAAATTGGATGGATTCTCCATTCAGGCCAACTGTGGGCTGCCAAGTCCCCTTCCCCAAGCTTGCTCTGCAGCTGCTGCGTGTCCCCCACACGAGAGGGCACAGGAGGCTGCGGAGCCGGGACAAGCAGTGTCTGCCACAACAGGGTTGCCTCAGGCTCACAAAGTCCTCTGGTCGTTTTGGAGTGTTTTACAGTTGATTGTAAGAGTAACTGGTATTTCAGAATTAAGATACTGAAAATCAAATAAATGGGGACCGTTCCATTGGCATGTTTTTGTTCAAATGAAGAAGGTGGAAGAGGTGTTACCAGTTCTAGGCTTTTCACTGATACAGAAATTGGTCCCTTAGAGCTCTGATCCAGCAAATCAATTAATCTACAAACAGCCCCAGCAAGGCATGCTGCTTTGGACCGAAATAGCAGATATAAACCTAGTGTGAAGAATAGGGCGGTGATTCGTGTTAAAATATGATGACTTTGTTAAGAATTTGCCATGTACATAAGTTGAAGGAGATTTGTCATGGTTTTATTGTTGAAAGGAATTTGGAGGTTTTTTTCCTCAGTGACAGATGCTAAGCAGGTGGAAAATTACCGGCGGGACCCCTGTCAGAAGTCCCCGGCAACACCGGATTGCGCAGGTGAAATATGATTGGAGGAACCCCTGCCAGGAGCCCCAGCAACACCAAAAAGCCCGGGAAAGTTTGAGGGACCCTGCTGTGCATGTGAAGGAGGGACTATAAAAGAGAGTGACGTAGCACCACCCGGTGCTCGTCGGTGCGGAGTGGGAAGCCCCCCCTGCCCCCCGGCGTGCCTAGTTTTTTTTTTGCTTGTTCTTATTGCAAATAAATTTATTAAAGATATTTTCGCCTCTGCCTCGGCATTTATAACACTAGCTAGATAGTTATCAGTAAGATTAAAGTGGGTTTACAGCTTCACACTCTCTAGGACCTCGGAACACCACAATACTGACCTGAAGCTGAAAAGCTCCATCTTCCTCACAAACCTCCTGAGCCATCCCTAAACGACAATAACACCCCAAAACCCCACGCTTTGGCCTGAGGAAGGGATTGTGCTAGCTTATTTCTTTCAACTTGTTTCATAAAAGCAGTTAAACCTTCCTTGAATGAGGGCCTGAAATAAACCTGTGAAGGTTTTAATTAATGAATGTTTAATTAATCTCTAAAAGAGAAAAGGCTTTGTCCATCCCATCCCAAAAGAAACAGAGTATCAGCTGCATGAGGTACTTTATTCCTTGAGGGCTTGTGTATATTCTCCACAGCCCTGTTCTTGCAACTACGGTGAATGTTGGAAAAGCAGAACCTTGGGCACGGGTTTGGGAGGAGAAGGATAAACAAACTCCTCCTGTGACTTTCAGTAAACAACATCTTCTGATAGGATGATGCATTGCAGAATGTTTGTTTTAAACTAAACACACTTGAAGTCCTTGGGTAAATTAAGACTGAATAAAGCACCCATTTAAGAATGTTTATTTATTTGTTCCAAACTGTTTACATGCAGGAAAAAAAATTATTTCCTCTATCAGTTGGTTAACAAGAGTCTGAGAGGGTCACACTGGGCACACAAACAAAAATTCAAAGCTGCTTCTTAAAAATAGGAAAACCTCAGTCTTGCCCAAAGCTTTCTGGGCATTTTAGCAAGCAGCACCAAGAGATGACTACAGCCAATAGACATAACAAATAGCCTTGAAAGACAGGAGACTGACGGCATCCATGTCAGGAAACAACACAACAGGAGCAATCCAGCAAGCAGAATCTAAAGGAAATACACATGACTTGAGCTGTTTCTGGAAAGATGCCACAAAGTCTTTCTAGTGTGGATTAAAAATCATGAAGCACTACCATGAAACTGATTGTTTCTGATTTAAACAGGCATGTAACTAAAAGCGTTCTGCTTCTTTCCCCTCAATATGTTGAGCAGAGTTAGCTCTCCTTAGACAATATGGAAAACTATACAAGCTTAGAGTCACTGTAAAGTCAGTCCTTTTTTTTTTTTTGCCACTGTACTCCAGCTCTTAGCACCCAGGCTTAATTATTTTAACTACACATTTAGTTGGAATTCATACTTAATTTCATCAGCAGAGGAATGTAATATTTCCATACTGCAAGTATCTTGCTGCTTGAAACATGCTCTGAAAAATACTTCATGAAGTGAAACATAAAGTAGATGACAAGACACTAACTTTGGACCCACACCACTGCTCGAGACCAGATTGCATTTCTAACTGCATTTCGTGGTGGGGGTGGTGGAATATAATTATAAATCTGTAGCGAGGCTCCCCTTGAATAAGTAACTCTGCCTTCAAATCAGAGGGTAGAAGATGACCCTTAGAGAGAACATTCTCTGAAGAAACTAAAAGCACCGTGCTGAGGGTACAGGTAAGGATGGGGCGATTATCTTACAGAATAAACTCACGCTTAAAGCAAAGGGCATCTAAATGCAGGTAAACATGCAGGACGTGTTCAAAGGAGGCCCTGGGGAACCTGAAGGCAGGAGTGCAGGGGAGGCAGCGTGCTCAGACCTGGACATTAGTGTTTAGTTTGCTAACACCCAAGGTGAGTGACCCTGCTGTCACAAAGCAGCCTCGGGAGGGGCCACCTTCACTGCTTCGAGGAACGCTCTGCAGCCTCAGTGCAAAATGTGACCATTTTGACATAAAAGAATTCCAGATTATGAGCGAGGGTAATTTGCTCAGGCTAATTTCAGATATATCCCCAGCCTCAGCCTATTTATCTCACAGCAGACGTTCCTTGAAAACCCCCAGTCCATCACTGACTTACCCACAAACCGTTCCACGCGGTCTCAAAGCGCTGAGAGGGTGCCCGGGGCCGGACGCGTCACCGGGTCATCGCCCTGCTCCTCGCAGCCTCCCCTCAGCACTGTACCAACCGCTGCCAGGAACACAGAGACGGGGACTGCTGCACCTTGAGCCTCACCCAGTACACCTGGGGTGCGCCGCACTCACACTACATGGGACACTCGTGTTCGCTTGGGAATTTGAAATAATTATATTTATGAAAAAGAGAGTAAAGTCTTTAGACTGTGACGGCTGATGAAAAGCCATGTGATGGATGGTCTAAGGAACATGGCAAGTTCTCTCAAGGGAAGAGAGCATGCTTGCCAGAGGCTGGTCACCAAGCAAAATATGCTTTATATGGTTAAAACTGTAACTTGGCCAGTCAGAGCAGAAATTCATGTTAGGTTTTGAAGTTGGTGGCACTCAAAATATTCATGAGTCAAAAGGGCTCTTCCTCCAGAGCCAAGCTTGTTTGCTGACATCTGAACTAAGCAAAATATGTACAACAAAAATCAGTGACTAAACAAACCTCAGCTGGGTTTGAACTCCTAACCCTGAACAACAGTCAAGACCATAAGGTTTCCTCAAACTTGCTACTTACACACTGAACCAGTAAGGCCCTGCAGCCAGGGATGTTGTCTCCCCTTGGGATGATTCTGCGGCCCCATAAATAACAACCTGAACCAGAATCAAGCATAAACCAGCTGATGCTGGGTCTCAAAGCTTTAACTGATTATGCTAGAGGTTTAGGTCCTACACTCATTTCAAAAGCCTCTTGAAGGAACCCAAGTGTAACTTCTCTGCATTACCGGAATGTTTGCAGAGGCACACTCTCCTGAATCTCAGGCTGTTTATATATTTTGAAAAACAGAAGATCAAGTGCAAACTACCAACACTAGTCTGAGCCTGGATCCAATTCTACCATTTTTATTTGGATTTCTCTCTCTTTTTTTTTTTTAACCACAAGGCCTGAAATACTTGGTGAAAAACAGTTCCACGTGAATCTAATGCATCTCAAACTGATGGCTCGGTTCTTTTCTTAGTGTAGCAACATGCTACATTACTACTAAAACCTAGTGAAAGACCAAGCCAGTCTACACCACAAACCAGCTTTTCAGCAACCACAGCTAGGCACGACTCCATACTCTCTAGGTGAGCACCATCTTCTGGCACGTTTCACGGGGAAGAGGTGTCGAAGCGACAGAAGCAGAATTTTTTTTTGCGTGTCAGAGTTGCTGAAAAAACACACCAATCGGTTTCTCCTCGCTGCCACAAAGCACCCTTGCCACAGGGACACTGAAACAGAGCCCCGGCACTCCGTAAGCACGATGGGGAGGTGTGGGGACTGGTACTGCTCAGAACAAACAAACAGCAGGGGCTTAACAACTATAAATGGTGAAAGGGAGCCCGTCCGACATAGGCAAATGCTGCAAGGACTTAACCACAGGTAAGAGAGAAGCTTCATCTCCCTACCAGCCCTGGAGGGGAAAAGAGCCAAGTACCAAGAGGGGCTGGAACAGAAAGGCAAGGCTGGCGGGGTGACCAGGGAGCTGCTGGAAAATCTTCTATGGGGGGACAGACTCCGAAAGTAATGAGCCCAGCGTGATAAGAACTCCTTACTACAGGGCAAGAAATACTAAAAGGAAAGGCAAAAGGGACAGAGGGGGCAACAGACACTCCCTGTAGCTGCCTGTGTGTGCCAGGGTTTGTGCTGATGTTGGTGCTTCCATCTTGGCCTCTCTGGTGGAGTTTGCAACTCTACAAGCCAGGCAGATGGAAGGAGAGGAAAAGGGGGAATCCGTAGGCAAAGAAAGCAAGATGGGAGAGTAGCACAGCCCTGAATCCCCCAGCTGTCACAGACATGCTGTTCTTCCCACTGCCACGTGGAGTGATCAGCTTTTTTGGACAGAGACACTTGCACTATATAGCTGCTTGTATGACCTCTCCCCCCCCACACAAGGTGTAAGAACACACTCACGCATGACAATCCCAGTCATGCTATTTCTCTGCAGAACACACCACCTACTTGCTTAAAACCACCACCTTTAACACAATCTCTTATTCGGGTCTGTTAAAACCCTTCAAGTAGCACAGTAGACCACTATAAATACACTGTGGCTCTAACTCTCTGTAGAGGTTTTTCTGTTGTTTTATAGCTGCTTGAATGTTTCTTGTGCTGGATTCAGCAATTCCTTCGGTTTTCCGTAGCCCTTGCAGAAATCCCAACAACTCAACTCCCTTACAACAGTAGAGTTCAAAAGAAATTAATAATATCCCTGTGGTCAGTAGTGTTTGGGACTCTCAGAAGTAAATTGCCTCCAGCTTACCCATAAAATCTCTTGAGGAAACGTACGGAGTTCTGCAGCTGTAAGTACACGTTATACTGCAACCAAAACCCCTTTGGTTTCTCCCCTTCCTTCTCTTGCTGTCACTGCTTCAGCTTCCCCTTTCCTTTTTATTTTCCTGATCTCATTAAACTAGACTGAGATTTTTCATCACTGTGAAGGACCAATTTCACTTTAAGCTGGTTTATGGTGCAGGCGCTATGTTATCTGGGCAGGCAATGAGCTAACGTGTTCACTGCACTGCAGCTGGGCTTCTGCTTTCACGTCTCTGGGGCAGAACCATCACTGACTTTGTTCTTGAGCCTGTCCTGATAAGTACTCTATGTAATTCAAAAGAGTGAGCTAAATTTAGCTAATTTTTGAAAGTTAAAGCAAAAAGAGCAAAAAAAGGTCTTAATTTGCACTATCACCATCTTGGATCTCTCAATGTATCTCTTGAAATGGAATAGGGCAACAGAGTCTGCTTGGCCTGATCTCTGATTTTGAGGAACTCCATTTATAGCAGGGCCAGATGGAAGTCCCAGGGTTACTAATGTACTATCAGGTATGAACTTGATCGTATAAAAGGAGGTTTGAGGAACTTCAGCCTCTTTACTAACCCTCTCTAGCGTAGCAAGCAATTGCAGAAACCGTAGAGCTACATCTTCCATCCAACCCGTATTCCTCCTGATTTTCACAAGAAAACAGTACTTCTGTTTATAAAGGAAGGCCAAACACAATTAAGCTGATCTTTGAAAATAATTCCCTCTTAGGACTCCACTATGATCATGTTTGTCTATCCAGGGCAAACAGGGCTCTGCCAGTCATACCTCATTACGAGCATGAGTCCCCTCAGAAAACTGGCAATGGATAAATGCCCACAACCACCACATGGGAGCTTTCTGGTAATCCTCTCTCCAAACCTCACAGCACCCTAGCTATGCACTGCCAGTTTTTTCTTGCACTGCCTGTTACTGCCCTGGTGTCTTCCCTCTTACGGACACTCACCGTGTCTCCCTCTGCACTCAAGTCTGTGTCACATGCACTATTTAACAAATTAATCCAAACAGACAAATGACAGCCAAAGCACTTCAAAGACATCTTGAATGCCAGAACTGGTCGACAGCCTGCATGTGCTGGAAAACAAGCGTTTTAATTCATCTGACTCTGCTGTTGCTGAGATGTGTTTGCTATTGACCTGCTACATTACAACGCAAACACTTTACTCCTGCAGGCCAAGGTGTGCTATGAAATTCCAGAGAAAACCAAGTTCTGATGAGGCAAGAGATACAAAGAGCACAGCTTTATCCCTGGCTTTGATGAGAAGTAATGTCTCAAGTCCCAGAGGCATTTGGTGACCGGCCCTAGGTCCAGAATGAGTTTGGGGCATAATCAGAAGCTAAACCCACATGTCCTACATGCCATTTCTGCTAGTGTAGAAAACACAAAACCAAAACAGAAACTCAGAACTGAATGGTCTTCTCAGCTATGTCTTTGCAGAAAAGAACTGTCCCTTGCGAGAAGCTGTCCTGCCATGCAATAACGTTAAGTAACTCTCTAAGCAGAGAACAAGTTACCTGGATTAATTTCAAGAGGCTGTGTTCCCATGGGGATCCTTTGATGTCTAATAAAAGGAGATATCATACCACAGCCTTTCCTTGGGGATTCTCTTCTCTTCAGCTGCTTTACTCATGCAGAGGCTGAATTTCCTTCAACCCTGTGTTCTACAAATTTGTAACGTCAACAGTGGCAACGGGGTGGGGAGAAAAATCACAAACATGTTATAAGCATGAAAAAAGAAAAAAAAAAATCTCATTTCCCTAGAAAAACAGGCTGAAAGGAGACACCACCAGTATGGCTGTTACATAAAACATGTTCAAGTTTGCACAGAAGTTGCACCCAAATCCAGCAAGTCTTTGAAAGACTTTTCCTTAATAAAGAGACCAACCTGAAATCCTGAAAGAAATCCCCCTTAACAACCAGAGCATACAGCAAACATTAGGGAAATTTATTTAAGTTGAGTAATCAGGGCAAAGTCCTTCAAAAATATCGAGTACTGTAGGTAGCATCCACATCTTGAAAGGTCACTACTCCCTAGCTACACAGTGAACACGTTCACCCCACCAACCATTTCACAGCTGTCTGATGGTTAGAACTGCAGGACACCATTCAGGTGTACACAACTGGATGTCCCGGCGGAGGCAGGCACCAGAACCTGCCAACTGCTGTCTCTTGGGCCTGTGTGGCTGAAATTAAATTTTAATCTGAGCTTTTATGAGCCACCCCCACCACCACTGTGCCAAAACCAACCACATGTGAATGAGATGCAGTCAGTAATGTCAGAGAACAGCAACTCTAAGATGCCTGCCCACTCGTCTGACAAGCTGGAGGACAACCTGCACCATTCAGGTATCTCCACACTAACACATCCCCTGTGAACAGAGCTGGTGCTTTGGAAACAGGCAGCTGTCACCTAACATCCAAGTCCAAGGGAGTAAGCAATGTCACCAGTGAGGCCAATGCCAAGACTGATTCTGTAAGAATAACCATTTCCAGACCATCTTTGAAAACCCCTTTTCTCATTCTTGCTTGGAGAGCCTTGCCATCAAACCCTATTATTGCCACAGTTAATCCTGTAACACAGCCCACACACAGTATTTTCTGTAACAACTTGGGGACTTTCCAAAGGCAGTACAGCACAGAGTGGGGGTGTAACAACAGGAAAAACAATTACAGGCAGAGGAAGTAATAATACTGCATATACTCCCTGCCATTTTATGCCTAGAGAGAAGATCTGACAGAAAAAGGGAACTTCATCTGCACTAACCTAGACAATATACTTTCCCCCAAAGAAGTGAACTAGTACTAGAACTGCACGGTCAGAGCTATGAGTCAACAGTTGTAGATTAACTAGACACTAATTTTAACTAGTATAGGGAATGTAACAAGAAAACTGAACAGCAGTTGTGGACGTGTGTGGACTGAGAAAGTCTATCTCCTCTCAGTAGAGATTGTCCTGATACAAAAACACGTCTGCAGTGTTGCAACTAGCATTCCTGAAATGGTCTTTGTTCTCCCAGGCGCTGGGCTTCGTGTGGAGCAGTCTAGGTGGAAGAGATCTTAACCAGTAAAAGAAGAGCTCCTGAGACTGTTGGCCAGGTCAGCCTGTAAACTCTTAAAGGGGCTCAGTACCAAGAGAGTCTCGATTCCACTATAAATTCAGTTTTATTAGGCCAAATGCTCAGACAGTGCAGTACACAACCACCAACTGACTTCAAAGGAAGTTGACAAGTTCTCATCATCTGTGAGCATCTGTCCCAAGAGGTTGTGTTTTATAGTTCTGGAGCAAGGGAGCATCCATGGAATAATGAACACACTGCTCTGTAGTCCTGGTATGGGATTGGAACTGACACGTAGGTGTGAAGTCTGGGTAAAAGCAGTGACTGAATGCATACCACCCCAGGCAGCTTACTCTGTAATTATAAAGAAAGCATCAATCAGTACTTTTCTGGGGCAGTGGCTGCAGGAAAGTCCTTTTCACTACTGCCCAATCATCACCTTCCAATATCTGCACAGCTTCACTTCACTGTTACAGGAACGGTCTCTGAATAGTGCTGCCAGTGGCCAATGCCAGAGCTTTACAAGCCCATCAAGTGGTGCACAAAGCCCTTTGGAGCACCCTCAGCCCACCTTATGTCAGTCAGGCCTGTCTCCTGCTGTGCATTAAAGGTCAGATACTGAGACCTGCTGAGCACCTTCTGTTCAGTTTAGCACAAGACTCACATGCTTGTCAGCTTTCAGGATTTAGCTCCAAGCTAAACTCTGGTTTTGAATCCTCATTAGCACAGGAACTTTCTATCTTTCATGCCAGCAATGCTTTTCATAAGGATAAGCCTAGAGATGCTAATGCTGGCTGATTTAGAAGAAAAGGCTATTTTTTCTTTTTTGTAATTTCTATCAAAACATTACTCCTGTTAGAAAATGGAGTTGTGTCAGAAGTGACCTTTTCTGAGGGAACTGATCTATTCAAGTGGACTTAATCATCTGGAAAATCACCCAAGTTTTTCAGCTGGCAAAGGTCAGCACCGCTCTCTGTACCAGAGTCAGCCACTGCAGTGTTGCTCTCCCCAAGCTCATGTTATCTCTTGCAGGGCCCATTCCCCGCATGGAATATGTGTAACTCAACAGTGTCTCTCAGCTGAACCGCTGTGGAGTATCACTGGAGAGTAGAGTAGGTGCTACATGACAGATTGACTGTTCTAAGTCCTTTACAATCAATGACTTGATTTCAGGATGAGACTCAAGAGGGAATTAGTATGTTCTGTGCAGCTGCTGCTGAAGAGTAAAGCATGCAGGTTTATGTCATCCCTCTAGGCATTTTTGCCCTGTGAGAGCAATTCCATAGATCAAAGATAATACAACAGCTTTATGTAACAGCTGTCACAAACTGTCAGGCTCCTGTCCCTATCCTTGGGAGCATTTGTGGCTGCTATAGCTTAGTTGCCACGCTGAAACAGCACTGAACGGGCTTCAGCTCTGACCTGGGCTAACAAGGTGAGAGTTCACGGTCAGATTGCTGCTCTGCCATAGTCAGCAGGAAGCTTTCCACTCTATGCCATGTGATTTGGGTGACCAGAGAGATCCCATATGGATCTGGAAAATGGCAGAAACCAGCTAAAATCAAGTAACACAAACTCTCTTCCTCTTACATAAACACAAATATTACGCTGCCTGGCTAAGATTGCACGTGTCACCTACTGACACAAGCTCTGTGTTTTGCCCTTTTGGCACTTAAAATGCACGTCTTTCCACCCCAATTACAACCTCGGGGTCATCAAAGACAGAATATTCTCTTAGATCCTGTTGTTCCACAAATCTCCTTCAGACCCATCCCTCTTTTTGACTGCAGATGTACACAGGACTTGACCTCTCTCCTGAGGGCCCCTGCGAACAGGAAAACATGACCAGGCAGCACGCTTGAGAAAACAGACCAACTCTTCTTGTCTTCTGCCTTACCCAACAAGGGAGGTTTCAACAAACCAACTCAACCACCACCCTTCACTACTCTACAACACACAGTGACATATGTCCCACAGCCCAGAAGTCTGGGAACTGTCATTTAGTTTATGTAAGAACCTCAGGGAAAAAGAAAAAAGCTCCAGCAGCAGCAGCCAGATGTGACAGAGGGGACCTGAGCCTGCTGCCTGATGGCCCAATCCTCCCACTCACTCTCATTTAAGCAGCAGCGTATCAATTACAGCATAAATTAACTGCCAGGGTGGGTTAGTTGGTTATTAAACACTGAGCAGCAGTCCAGCCTATAAAGCTGAGAGAGACAGAAACAACAGAGGAAGCTTGGGCTGGGTTGGCTCTTCAATGCCCTCTCTGACCAAAGGGCCACTTTCCTGCCTGGAATGGCCAGGAGGCTGAGCTCTGCCATACAGAAGTCATCAGGGTGTGGTGAGGACACGCATGTGGCACAGTCACCTGGGAAACTTTTGCATCATCTTTCTTAAGTGAAAAATTACAAAATTAAATTGTCTGCTGAACTCTTGTTCACTCTTGAGCCTAATAAAAGAACGTTTTCAATATTCACTGTATTTATTGTACACAGAAATACAGTTCCATTTTACATTTCAAGTTATATTCACAAACTTCTATCACATTGTTGGTTATAAACCTATTGTTTTCCTCATTAGAGGTTAAAAAGGATCCACGAAGGGACATTCTGCACACCAAACCCAATCCAAATATGAAGGGTGTGAGATTGTTTAACTGGTTTCATTAAGGCATCTCAGTGTTGGAATGAGTGTCCAAATGAACGACCTCAGCTTGGCCTATGTCCATAGGATGTGTCAGCATGGTTTAACTGAAGCCATTCCCAGGTGACCTTTGGAGGATAACCATCTTTAACACCATGCAAAATTCTGATGGATGAGGGCATATATGAAGACAGACAGACAAAATCCCCCGATGAAAAGATATCTTTTGCAAGTCTTACACTTCAAGTCGCAGTTTAAAGCAGTAACACAGATCAGAAGCAAGTTCTCACCTGGTAAAAACTACTGCAGGCTTGAAAATAATGCTTGAGTTAGGCCTCAGAAATACATGCTTGACAGGCAATGCTCTGTCAAAGGCTCTTTGACGTGAAAGATTTCAGACTTTCACCTTGGTTTGAAGTACTGAAAGTGTGGAAATTTGTCTGAAAGGCTCCGTTCAGATCAAACTGAACAAATTAGATGGATGACCATTCAAAATATGAAGGTAAAGAAAACCTTTGGCATTGTTCGGAAGACAGCAACCTAAAATCAGATTAGAAACTTCTGGTTGTGAATTCAGTTCCCAAAATTTCTGGGAAGCACAGAAGTTAAAGCCTAACATGGAGAAGATAGATCATATACATAGAGCTCCAAAAACTTTGCAGAAAATACAAGTATGAGCATCGCCAGAGGAAGATGGAGCTAGAATTGGGAATTAAGGCAAGTACTCAGTGAAGGAAATGAAAATTCAGCAGATCTTCCGTCATTCACACTTTCCTACTTAATGCCTGCCTGTGGTCTCTTAACACATTCAGAAAAAAAAATCATGTAGAGACATAAGTAGTTTCACCAACTGGAGAGCCAGCAGGAAACTTTCTAGTGATCCAATAAATTGAGCTTATATGGAGGAGTTTGAGAAAAAACTGTTCAGCTGGGAGCATCTAAGAGCTCTAAGTACATTTATGTGGCTTCATGGTACTCCTTGTAAAATTTCACCTTTATTCCATGATACAGTTTAGCAATGTGACACTAACACGGAATGTGTCACAAAGTGTGTGTTTAGGGCTCCATGTCCAAGCGGAGAGAAGCGATGAGTGGCATTCCTCAGGGGTGGGTGCTGGGACTGGTGCTGTTAAACATCTTTGTCGGTGACATGGACACTGGGATCGAGGCACCCTCAGCAAGTTTGCCAACAACACCGAGCTGTGTGGTGCGGTCACACGCTGGAGGGCAGGGATGTGCCATCCAGAGGGACCTGGGCAGGCTGGAGAGGTGGGGCTGGGCAAACCTCATGAAGTTCAACAAGGCCAAGTGCAAGGTCCTGCACATGGGTCAGGGCAATCCCAAGCACAAATACAGGCTGGGTGAGGAGTGGATGGAGAGCAGCCCTGCAGAGAAGGACTTGGGGGGTGATGGTGAATGGAAAACTGATGTGAGCCAGCAATGTGCGCTCGCAGCCCAAAAAGCCAACCGTGTGCTGGGCTGCATCCAGAGCAGTGTGGGCAGCAGGGTGAGAGAGGGGATTCTCCCCCTCTACTCTGCCCTCCTGAGACCCCCCTGCAGTGCGGGGTCCAGCTCTGGGGGCACCAACATCAGAAGGACACAGACCTGTTCAAGCAGGTCCAGAGGAGGCCACGAAGATGATCAGGGGGCTGGAGCACCCCCCTGTGAGGACAGACTGAGAGAGTTGGGGGGGTTCAGCTGGAGAAGAGAAGGCTCCGGGGAGACCTTAGAGCAGTCTCCCAGGGCTTAAAGGGGCTACAGGAAAGGTGGGGAGGGACTATCAGGGAGTGTAGGGATAGGATGAGGGGTAATGGTTTTAAACTGAAAGAGGGAAAATTTAGATTAGATATAAGGAAGAAATTCTTTAATGTGAAGGTAATGTGAGACACTAGAACAAGCTGCCCAGAGAAGTTGTTCCCTCCCTGGAAGGGTTCAAGGCCAGGCTGGACGGGCCTTTGAGCAATCTGGGCTAGTGGAAGGTGTCCCTGCCCATGGCAGGGGGGTTGGAACTAGAATTGGAGGGGTAAGAGTAAGGAGAGTTGTAGAGTGAGATAAAAACAATTTAATAATTGAAATAAAATTAAAATAATAATTATAATAATAATAGCAATACTAGGAAATACGAGTAATGCACCATGTGATTGCTCACCACCCACTGACCCATGCCCAGCCCCTTCCCAGCAGCGATCCCAGAGAAGAGTGAATCCTGAAAGCACAACCCCAGAAGCCAGAGTGAGCTTCCTGATTAACCCTTATCTATACACTGAGCGTGACGTTATATGACGTGGAATATTCCATTGGCCAGTTTGGGTCTGTCGCTTTGCTATGCTCTCTCCCAGCTTCTTGTGTACCTGTGCATTAGCAGGACATGGGAAGTTGAAAAGTCCTTGATTCCTTAGCTACAACTAACATTCTTCTCATATCAAATCCCATACTGAATCCAAAACACAGCACTATTCTAGCTACTCAGAAGGAAAAAAAAATTAGCTCTATCCCAGCTGAAACCAGGACACAACCTACCCCCCAATAAAAAAAAATTATATATATATGGTTACTCCTGTGCCTACAACCTACTTGAGTAAGACTGCTAGCATCCTGTATTCAGGAGTCAGGAATACAGCAGGGAGGGGAAAAACAGACCAACAGAGGAAGAGGATGAGAGTTTTGGTCTCCTTTCCAATCACTGCAGAATGAGGCTAAAACAGAAAGGAAGGTAGAGCAAAGATACAGCGTTGTTTGCCCTAAGAGCCTGGGGTATTATGCAGAGAGGGAAACCAGGGCTTCTGATCAATAAAGCAGAGAAAATGTGAAATGCCATTTGAGAAACACACACAGCCCGATTCTGACAACCTCTGGAGAGGCCACAACTTCTCGTCCTCCGTGAAACTGGTTACGTGTCCAAGAACAACTTCACCTTTTTCGTCTTCACAGGAGCCATTCCAAGCTGCAGACACGAATGCAAGATATGAAATTCCTTCTCTGCATACTCCACATTTAAAAGCTCTGGGGCAATCTGAACCTTGACTGTGCTGCCTCAGGCCTACAAGTCTGTGGGAAAACTCAGAACAGAGGAAACCACACCATCCCCAAACACGTGCCTTTTCACTCTGCTTGCTGAACATCCCAAAGGAAATTCAGTTGACAACAATTCCTACGCATTTTTCAGCTGTCCTAAGTCCATCGATCCCTCCTTGTTCCTGGCCTGATAAATCATTTTCTCCCCTTCCCACACGACCCCAGCAACATCCTGATAATTCTTAGTTGAACCCAACAAACATAACCCTATGTCTCCTAAAATCATGCGTCCGTATTTGTGTGTTCGGGTAACAACCTATTCGTCTGTATTCCAGAGTATTCAGTTCCCAGGAAACTTCCTGAGCTAAATATCCCCATCAGTCTTCAACTCCATAAAGGACAGAATCCTGCTGCAGTCCATTCAAAACCATCATTCATTCACTGACCCTGTAGGAAAACCCAATAAATCTCCAACTTTATCTTCATTAATATCTTATTTTAGAGGTCTTGAGATGTTCAAATGAAATTCAAGGCACACGCAGTTATTAAAAACTAGCGATAACTGCACAGAAATTAAGAAAGCAAATACAGCCTCTTGACAGCTGCAGCTGTCTCTGGGACCTGAGAGATACCAGGCATTTGAAACAACATTAAGAAGTCACTCTCCTGACAGGGTGACACTTACACAATGTATTCAAGAGATCTGAGCACCAGGAAGCTTCCTCTGATGTCAGTGGCAGCTGCCAGATGCACGGCCCTTCTGAAAACAAACCACTGTGACGCTTTGACCTCTGGTAACCTTCTCAAGTGGCCTGTTTGATTAAAATTGTTATTGCAGAAAGGGGGTTCCACAGCTGAGTGACTGCTCAGATTTTTAGTATGAGCTCTCACATCACAAGACTATTGGCCATGAACAAAAAACCCAAATCGATTTGTCAGGTATTACTGAGACTGAAATAAGAGACACAACACTACTGCAGTACCGTAGCAGATGACTTGGTATCTGAACAACAGAGGTACTTCTGTGTTCACCACATAATTGTGCATTTCATGATGTTGGTCATAATGAGGGGTTACAAGAACTGAGGTTACTTCTTCAAGTCCATCACACAAACTCAGTGCTGTCCCACCTCTTTCCTCCCTCCTCTTTGTTAAGCGGGAGGTTTCTGTGACTGAGGTCACACTAAGATTCATGAGACTGGGGATCATCTCTTGGGTACCATAAAGAGGTTATGCATGAAGTCAGGAACCATGGATTGGATCCAAAGGCAACACGTTTATTTCAGTGGGTTTGAATCAGGCTTTTACTTAACAGCCATCAGAAAGTAGAAAGGTCAGGTCATGGTCTCCAAGTTCTGCCAAGCCAACACTGAGTACTACACCTGAACATACAATCAAGTTATCAGAGGACTAAAAAGCTACAACTTTATAAAGATATTTTCAGAAAAGAGCTGCACATTTACACTGAAGCTTATCATTATCACATTTGGAGAGCAGGAAAAAATGTATTCGAATGAGATTTTTAGAAAAAAAAAAAAAATCAGAATTGCTGATGATGGAGTAAGAAGAGCAGTTTGAAATGAGCCAAAGAGCCAGAGTGTATTTAAAGGCTCCTCCTACAAATCCACCCAGCTGAATGGACCCTTCCAAAACTGCATGCCCCCTCTAAGTCACTAGGTTTGTCCTCAAGAGACTGCCTGTACAGGTTTTCTGTGCAGGAACCTCAAAGACTGCAGCTATGTGAGACAGCAGATCCAACCAGCAGATCTGGCTGGTTAGACTGTTCACAAACAAGAACTACTGGGCTGTCAATCAAACTACCAGGAGCCAGGTTGAAAATCAACAGAACATGACACGTGTGGAATTCACTGTAGAAGATGACTGTGGTCCTAAAAGCTGACCTAAGTTCAAAAGGAGAGTGAACAATTTCATGGAAGAGAAATCCACATCTAGCTGAGAAAAAGCCACATACTGAATATACTTCAAAGAGCAGAAAGCAGTTGGGGCAAGTCTCGCCTAAGCATGCCCCATTTTTATCACTCTCTGTGTGTGTATATGTTGGCCACTAAATGGTTAGTGGACAGGCTGTGGACTACAGCCATCTTGGGTCTGCCCCTGTATGGAGAAAGACCATCTCGATCAGATACATTTTTTTGTACTGATCCAGACTCTACACCCATACCATGTGCTGTGTCCATCACAGCTGCTCTTGTCTGCACGTACAATTCTTTCCTATGCTTCCCTACAAGCAATGAAGATTCACGTAAAACAAATGACTGTTCTGGACATATGCAAACATCCCAAATTACTCATAGAAGAAAAGGGCAAGGCTGCCTGTGCCACCACACAAACACGGGGTAACTTGAAATGAGAGAAAGGCCACATCTACATGTTGCTAAATAATGGGTTATGCAAACAGAATAAAGTCAGACTTCAGTGCACATTTTCCTGGTGTTCCTGAGAACACAGAGATATAATCTGGAAAGGCAATTTTCATGGTTCATGCATTCCCTGTTGGGTTGGCCTCAGCAGCCCCACGATCAGGACAGCTGTCATTTTGCTCCTGTGCAAAGTGTGTAGGTGTGCAATAGCTTTGCTACCAAAAACCATTCAGAAAGTAACTAGTGAAAGAAATGATTCCACTTCTTCTCACAGTGCACACAGAGCAAGAAGGAGAAATCACCAGGCCTCACTGCCATAGAATCTGAACATCAACACCTTGGAAGTGGTTTGCCTTGACTTTAACAGCTTCATATCACATTTAATATAATCACCAAAACTCTCTCTATAATATACCCTCAGGACATCTAGAAGGGAAAGAGGGGTGGGGAGGGATGTCAGACCAGTTGGGGAATGCAAATTTCATGCATGAAAGCGTGAAGGACATTGAATATGAGGAGCCACAACACTCAAACCCTACCTTTACCCATCAGCGGTGTTCACACGGATCCACAAAGTCAATCAGATGTTACAAAAGAAGAATTGTAGCCTCAGTACTGCCACAAAAGGTTATGAGCTGAATGTGTAAGCTGTATTCCCTCCCTCTGCCTAGGCACTCCAACTGCTACAGAGATACCATCTAAGGTGGCAATCAGACCAACAGCTTCTGCAGCTCCAGGTGATCCAGGCCACCTGCCAGGAGGGAGCTCATACATTTACTCAGAATGCGAAGGGTGAAACTGGAAACCTGTACTGTACCCGTATAAAACTGAACGTAAAACCTGAATATTTTCCTTTGAAACTTAACAGTTGAAAACCAATTCTAGCATTAATCAATGTATGAACTGAAATGAACTTAGCAGGAATAAATATCAATTACAGTAAGAGCTCTAGGCATAAAACTATGGTATGTGATAAAAAGCAGCTGAAGTGGAAGTGTGCAGCATTTTGGGTTAAATGAGTGGACCTGGACCCTGGGCTACTGTACTAATGTTTTGCCAGTTTCCATTACTAGGTATATCTCTTTTCAACTGAAACACCAGATTTTTTTACAATAAAAAAAATAACTCAATCATGAGTTCAGAGCTTTATGCTACATGCACAGAACTGCCAACTCCTCAGAAGCAGACAATGGTTTCTAAGAGCTCCGCTACATCTGCCAGAGAGTGTGGAAACCTGGCCTGGACTTGGGCTTGAAAGTCCATGTTTGAAAAGAGTTGGATGTTGAAAGAACGCAGAGGGAGCCCAGCCATCATATAATGCACAAAGGCTCAACTTTATTAGTACTCACACTTCTTTTATATCCACAATAATTAGTTCATACATATTGCAAAAAGCAAGCT